>NC_143052.1:164414166-164722500 GCF_052426305.1 Pelodiscus sinensis | reverse complement strand
AATCATGACTGGTGGTGGAAAAAGTGAATAAAGAGTTATTTATTACTTCTCATAACACATGAACTAACAGTCACCAAATGAAATGAATAGGTAGCTGGTTTAAAATGAAGTAAGTACATCTACAGGTTGATTGTGTATCATATGAAGAACTCCTTGCTATAGGATATTGTAAGAGCCAAGATTGTGACAGGATTCATAATAGAGCTAGATTAATTCATAGCCCTGTTAGTCAGGATGAGCAGGGATGGTATCCTAACTTCTGATTATCAAACTGGGAATGGGTAACGGGATGGATCACTTGATGATTACTTGTTCGGTTTATTCTCTCTGGGGCTCCTGGCATTGTCCACTGTCATCTAGGATACTGGGAAAGATAGACCTTTGATCTGACCTAGTATGGCCATTTCCATCTTCTTACCCAAATATGATTTTCTATATATGGGTATGTCTACCCATCAAGTTAACTCAGAATAACAGCCGTTATTCCAAATTAACTTTCATAGCATCTACACAAGCAAACCGCTATTTTGAAATAAATTTGAAATAGCGGGGTGCTTATTTCAAGTTAGTTAAACCTCACTGTACAAGGAATAACACCAAACTCGAATTAGCTAATTCGGAATAAGCGCTTTGTAGATGCTTAATCCAAAATAGGGGGCCGCCAGCCCTTTCCTGTTTCCCCTGGTGGCCACTCTGGGCCAAACCAGGAAAACTCTTCTCCTCCTGAAGCTCGGAGCCCTTAAAGGAGTAGACTCTGGCAGCACTACATGTGCCAGAGCCAGGCCTGCCAGCAGTCACTGCCCCTCACCAGTGGCCACACAATGAGCCAGGCAGCCAGTGGCAGTGAGCTGTCCCCTGCCCAGTCCCCCAGGAGCCAGCCAGGTGCTGTAAACAGTGGGCGCCCTCCTGGGCTACGGCAGAGATCATGGACCTCATTGAGGACCCCAATGTCCATGATCTCCGCACTAGATGGAGGAACGCATTCGTTTATGGCCGTATAGCTGCCACCATGGGCAAGAAAAGTCACAGGTGCACCCAGGAGCAGGTGCACCTCAAGATGATACCAAACTGTTTAAGATAGTCAAGACAGAAGCAGACTGGGAAGAACTTCAAAAAGATCTCACCAAACTGAGAGATTGGGCAACAAAATGGCAAATGAAATTTAATGTGGATAAAGTAAAGTAATGCACATTGGGAAAAATAACCCCAACTATACGTACAGTATAGTGGGGGGCTAATTTGGCTACGACAAGATCTTGTAGTTATTGGAGATAGTTCTCTGAAAACTTCCACACAGTGTGCAGTGGCGGTCAAAGAAGCAAATAGGATGTTAGGAACTAATTACGAAAGGGATAGAAAATAAGGCACAGAATATCTTACTGCCCCTGTATAAAACTATGGTACGCCCACATCTTGAATACCGTGTACAGATGTGGTCTCCTCACTTCAAAAAAGAGATTTTGGCCTTGGAAAGGGATCAGAAAAGGGCAACTAAAATGATCAGGGGTTTGGAACGGGTCCCATATGAAGAAAGGTTAAAGCGACTGGGACTTTTCAGTTTAGAAAAGAGGAGACTAAGGGGCTGTGTCTAGGCTGGCAAGCTTTTCCGCAAAAGCAGGAAAAACTTGCCAGCTGTCTACACTAGCCACTTGATTTTCCGCAAGAACACTGACGATCTCATGTAAGAAATCAGTGCTTCTTGCAGAAATACTATGCTGCTCCCATTCGGGCAAAAGGGCCAGTGTAGACAGCTCAGATTTGTTTTGCGCAAAAAAAGCCCCAATCGCGAAAATGGCGATCGGGGCTTTCTTGCACAAAACCACGTCTAGATTGGCACGGACACTTTTCCGCAAAAGCACTTTTTGTGGAAAAGCGTCCGTGCCAATCTAGACGCTCTTTTCTGCAAATGCTTTTAACAGAAAACTTTACCGATAAAAGCATTTGCGGAAAATCATGCCAGTCTAGACGTAGCCAGGGGGATATGATAGAGGCATATAAAATCACGAGTGGTGTGGAGAGGGCTGATAAAGAAAAGTTATTTATTAGTTCCCATAATAGAAGAACTACAGGACACCAAATGAAGTTAATGGGTAGCAGGTTTAAAACTAATAAAAGAAAGTTCTTCTTCACAACACGTGTAGTCAACCTGTGGAACTCCTTGCCAGAGGAGGCTGTGAAGGCTAGGCCTATAACAGAGTTTAAAGAGAAGCTAGATAATTTCATGGAGGTTAGGTCCATAAAAGGCTATTAGCCAGGGGATAGAAATGGTGTCCCTGGCCTCTGTTTGTCAGAGGCTGGAGATGGATGGCTGGAGACAAATCACTTGATCATTGTCTTCAGTCTGCCCCCTCAGGGGTACCTGGTGCTGGCCACAGACAGGCTACTGGGCTAGGTGGACCTTTGGTCTGACCCAGTATGTCCATTCTTATGTTTTTATGTTCTTAAGATAAAAGAGCTGCAGTAGGCATATGCCAAGGCCACTCGGGGCAGCTCTGCAGCAGGGGCAGAGACCTGCCACTACTTCGCTGCCCTGGACCGCATCCTGGGAGGTGGTGCGGTCCATGCTACCCCAGGAGGCAGCAAGCTGGGAATGGAGGGCCCTGAGCAGGCCGCGGAGAAGGAGCCGCCACGCTAGTTGCACCCCTGAGCAGTCCCAGGAGAGGAGTCAGCAGGATTGTCCAGGGAGGCCACACCATGTAAGTGCCATCACTGTCCCCTTCCCGGAGGGGGGGGGGGGACAGGGAGGGAGACCAGAGACCGCGCGCATGGCCCTTGCTTACCACGCATCAACTTGTGCACATCCAGGGGCCATGGCCTGGTGGCCACATGCGTGTGTGAAGAGACCTGACGTGCTCCTGGCCCCAGGGTGGGACACAGCAGGACACCCTCCCTTCACAAGCCCCCTCTAACATTTCCTCCTTCCCCTTCTTCCCCCACCTCAGGCACACTATACACATCACAGGGGCCTGGGTCCAGTCTCGGGGCAGCTCCTGCTCCCAGAGATAGCTGGACAATCCGACCATGGCCTCTGTGCAAGCACAGAGATTCTGACGGTGCAGGGTATGGTCATCCTCACCTCGCAGAGGGGGGCTGGGCTTCACCCACTGTGTCCCCAGGAAGAACTGACCACTTCTCTTCTTTCTCCACAGCCGCACCTGCTGCGTGTGCAGGGTGCACCACCCTGTCCGGGACATCCTCCCGCACCCGAGGGCTCTGCCGGAGGGCCACCCGAACACAGCAGGGATACCGCAAGCAGCACCTGGGGGCCCTGCGAGTCCTGCACCGCACCCAGGATCATGCGGGAGCTGCTTGCCCAGGGTCATGCCATATGTGACCACCTGCACACTGTAGTGCAGAGCATACATCCTCGTGCTGCTCCAGTGCCTGCTTCTCCTCCCACTCCTTCTTTCTCTCCCATTTCATCTTCTACACCCCACACCTCAACCTCCACACCCTCCTGCCCACCCCCCCGGGAATGCCGAGGCCCCCACACCCGCTGTGCTGGGAGAGAATCGGCACAGCGAGAAACCCACCCCGAGCTTCCTCTTCCCCTTCCCCGCTTCCTCCCATTTTCCCCCCTCCCCTCTCGCACCCTCTTTTCCCAGTTTCATACCCCCCCCCAGTTTTGTTAAATACGTGTATTTTATTTGACATCAGGAAGGGAGGCTAGGGAGGGGTAAGTGGAAGGATGTGAGGGAGGAATGAGGCACAAGGCCCCAATGGAGCACACCAGGCAGACTGTTACTGCCTGTAGAATGTGCTGCTAGGCTCACAGCAACGCGTTCAGGAGAAGCACCAGAGTGCCCAGGGGCAGCTCTGGCTCCATGTTGCAGAGTGCTGTGATGTCTCAAGTAAGGGCAACCAGAGCACGCAGAGACAAAATGCTTTGCTGTCCCTCGTCGAAGTAGACAAGCAAGCAGGAAAACATGAGAACTGGCAGTCCGGGGGGTCCCTTTAAGCACAGACCTCAGGTACTGGTGTGGGGCTGCTGCCTGAGGCTAAATTCTGACTTGGTGCCCTGCCAGAATTGGTTCTGGCCAGCCTGAAATGTGATTCAGAGTCTGCTCAGTGTGGATGCGCTATTTCAAAATAGCAAAATGCTATTAAATGCATTTTGTGTATAGACGCGTTATTTTGAATTAACTTATTTCGAATTAGCTATTTTGAAATAAGATATTTCAAAAGAATGCTGTAGTGTAGACCTGCCCTATGAGAGATACACTTCAACCTGCTATTCCCATATGACAGTGATGGGCTAGATCTGGTGCACGATGGTTATTCTTGGTCTACGCCACTTCCTGCCAACGAGAGCTCTGATCGCCTGATACCCGTGGAGGCACAGGTAAACATAGTGGCAGCAGCCTACCAGGGAATAACTCTGGTGGCTGCCACTTTTCACCACTGCCATATAACATTTGTAGCTTTTCGTGGGCTAAGATTTAATGTCCCCTTCTTACTAATTAAGACATTTCTAGACTACTGTAGCATGTCCAGAAAGCTTTATTAATGTTTTGATTTGAATTTTATTTCCAATTTAATTTGAAGATCTAGATATTTAAGGTGATTTTTTGGGTTTAAAAAAAAAGTTCAAGTTTTATTTTTTTTTAAGATGACCTTATGAATCAGGAGAGAGCCTCCAAACTAGGAACCTTTAAATGTGCTCTTAGGCTGCTCTTTTCCCAGCTCCCTTCTTCCGTGACTACTGCGAAGTATCTGGCTGATACTAATCTAGAAGGACACTCACACCTCATGAAAGAATCATCACTGCTAATCAAATCAGAGTGAAAACCCACTGCTCTGCATCACTGGAGACATTTCATGTGCTGAATATTTCATGGAGTAGGGGCTGTGGCCACAGACAAAATACTTTCAACAGCTCCTTGTTGCGTGCAAATATTTACTTAAACACTCTGGTGCGATCAAACTGGTGTGCAGCAACACCAGTAAGCCTTGAGTGATTCTTATAAATAATGGTAATTACATGTGACACCACACTTGCTAGGTCACAGTGGCTTGCAGTCAGCCCCTTTGCTCTGTCAGTGCTCCCCTTGCCTGCATGATTAAGTGGGCAGTGTGCCAGAGGAAATTTGATGCACACGAGATGACAAATGTCTGTTTTGACTGCTGAGAATTGAACTCAATTGTAGATCTGCAGAAACATCAAAACACAATCAAGAACTGACATCAAACCCGTGAGCCAGGAGAATTCCTTAGGCAAAAACGGTTGAACTTAAAAAGAAGAAGAAAAGAGTGCTTTAGTACTTCTTAAGCTGCTACACTAATTCAGTTCTGCTGAGTTGTTGCAAGGGTGGAAAAAAAAAAGCTGTCTCTCCTTCCTTTTCAGTTGTGTGGTTGTAGCATATGACTGGCAGAAGAGTAAAACAATGAATCTGTCTCCTGTGTTTTTGTTTTATTATAAAATATGCAATACCGTATTTTTAAACCATACACAGTGAAAAACATGTGCATTTATATTTACAACATGATTAATTCTTAAGGTGCCTTCCTTTACTAGTCTTTGATATGAATGTCATTCCCCTCCCCTTCCATAGCTATTTACCTCTGTGCAAATGTACTTACCAAGTACTACCATACCAGAATGGAACTGTGTTGCATAGGTTTAATGGGTAGAGTGGGGCAGTTGAGAATCAGGCTCTAGATATTTAGGGCCAGATTTTCTGCCACAGTTACTCCCATTAGGTAGCACCATACTATCCCAGTAGTCTCCTACGTAGACTCCACTCCCAACCTATAGGCAGGCAACAGATATTACTCTGTGCCCCTTCTTGCCCAAAGTAGGTGAAGGTAGAGTGCAGATTTTTGGGAAACTAGATCAGAGTATGGGGGTCTTTGCTCTATTTTAGTCACCTCTGCACTAGACTGTCTGGTGGCTCAGGGTACATCTAGCCTACAAAGCTTTTTCAGGATACTAGAGGTATCCTGGAAAAACTCTTCCACGATCAACGAACGTGTCTGCTTTTCCAAAAAAATATTGGAAAAGCAGACATGTTTTCTCGGCATCCCTGTAAACCTTGTTTTACAAGGAAGAAGGGATGTTCCAAAAGAGGGTTTTTTCCTGACATTTGGCCTAGTGTACACGGGCCAAATGTCGGAAAAGCTTCTTTTGGAAGAAAAGCGGAAAAAGATACGCAAATTGTGGTATTTTCTTTGTAGTGTACATAGTCTCAGAGCCCACCTTTGCAGGATACAATAAGTTCAGAGGGCCCTGGAATAATCATTTCATGCCGCCTTGTCCTCCTGTACTGCAGTTGCTCGATTGAGCAGAGGACATTACCTTGGTCCTATGTCCTAGACTTTATTTTGTTGTAATTACTGTATCTAAAGTTGTTTTCTGAGCAACAACTGAGACTGAGCTGTAGGAGTTGGCATATGGTACAGTGATCCATGAATGGGGTTCCTACTGTATGCTGCAGTAATAACCTATTCTAATAAATCACTCTGCATGCAAAAATAACAGGTTTAAGGATTGTTATTATTAGCATTGTCTTTTTCCTCTGAATGGATTAACTTTAAGTTGATTTTAGAGAAGAAATAGGGGAATCAATGTTTAATGGGAAAATATTAAATGATGATATGAAAATAATTATTTGGATTTAACTAGCACCAATGGGTCCCAGTTATGGTACCCTTGTGCTAGATGCCGCACAAACACATAAAAATGGTCTTTGCCTCAAAAGCTAACAATATAATCAGTAAAGTGAGGGTTGCTACAACATATGTGGTCAATGGAAGTGCTAGTCAAATAATGAAACATATTGCAGAATGACCAACTTAAGAAGTGGTGGAAAGAATGTGTTGACTGAATTAGGCAAACTCTGGAGCTTGTCAAATATTGAAGAAAATATCAATATTAGTCCGATAACTTAATTTCAACAAATAATTCATACAGACTTAGTCCACAGTCATATGGTTCAGTGATACCTAGACACCAGAGTCCTTTGGGGCACAGTAATGCCATCTCAGGAATTACAGTGAAGCTGTCTGGCACACGGTAGGGAAAATTCCTCTCAAAACACACAAACAAGCAGAAACAATGCATCTGCTCCTACATCCATTTATAAGTAGAGTGTGCTCCCTCCTCAGAGGTTGGCCAGCAGTGCTGCTGCATGGATACGAAGCAATGCCTGAGTCCTTTCTGCTTACTGTAAGAACGTATGTCCTCTTTTAAATATTCGGAGTGCAGCTCTGACTGGTCCTTGAAGATTATGCAAGGAATTCTGGTGAGACATGCTTTGATACTTGCTGCTCCTCCTTTCCCCTTTGTGTAATCGCCAGGCATAACCTGGCCCATGACAATTAATAAATCAGAAACTTTTGTAGCAGGCTTACCATGTTAATAGTGGTCATCATCACTCTTTCAAGTGAGTGAGGCTAGCATAGTGTTAGATCCGTTCTTCCTTGGGTGTTACTATTCCTGAAGTTTTTCATTTTATAAGTGGTCAGTTCAACTTTTTTAATCATTGCAAATATCAAATCTGAGAGATTAATTCAATGTGAGGCAGCAAAGGTTTCCAAATAGTCCTTTAGGAATAGGAAAAATAAATCCTAGCTTGCGTGCAGTAGAATGTCTTTGGTTAAGTTGTAATTCTGGCTGAAAACCCTTAAATTTATATTGTGCTCCAACATTTTACAGCTATGTTAGAGCTGATTTAATTAAAATACTATCTATTCCTCTGTACAGAAGCATGCCACCTTAGTCAGAATATAATTGATTTGCAAAGGTGATTGTAGATTACCTATGAAACCTGGTGACACTCTACCAATTCTCTTTGCTTCCATTTGATTGACATTTTCAAGAAACATTTTGGATATTATGTTTTATTCTTCATTTGAGTCAATATATACGAGCTGTGCTGCAGATAGGAAATCTAAGAATCAATTAGCCTTTTTGAAGAATTTCTCCTGTCAGTACTCTCGCTTAGAAATTCTCTCCTTTTTATCCGTACTGTTGTGGAAAGGCATAAGTTCATTTTGTTCCTATCAAGAGATTTTTGCATCTAGTATGGTGCACATCATGAGAAGTTTCCCTGGCAATGAGCTTTAGTACTTGAGATGGGGGGAGGGGTTAAATATCTTACAATATTGATTGCTGGCATTTGCAGAAATGCTTTTTAAGAAATTAAAATGTCATTACCAAGAATGCTGAGTGGCTATATGGCCACTCAATGAGATTAAAATAAGGCTTTTTGCCAATTGCTTAGAAATTCAGGAAGCAGTGGCTTTTAATTTAAGAACAATATGGCTTTATGAACTATATTGCATATATTTGAATTTTAATTCCATTGTTTATGTTGTATTATGTTTGCCACTTCATTAGGGGCCACATTTTGCCAGTTTTATTCCCAGGGAGTAGTACTTTGATCTAAGAATGGTTTTTTTTTTAAGCTAGATGAATCTCCTCTCACTCACTATGAGTACTCACTATGAAAGAGGGGGCAGGTTGTGTTCAGATGAGAGGAGAGACTCCAACTGAAAATACTCATTAAAAATGGTTTAGACTGTAGAGAAGAGTCGTAGGATGGAGAAAATCTCTATTCCATTGATGAATTGTAGGCAGATACATCAAGGCCGAGAGGGATTAAAGCCAGAGTCTTCCAACTTCTGTCAGGTGCCTAAACGGTCCTGAGGTAACTATGGTGTTTCTGTCTTGTGTACTATTTTGAAAGAGTGTTACAGTTTCTAGGAGAAATCCCTACTATATCATATCAAAGTGATAAAATCTTCCAAAACAGGAGCACTTTTCAAGTGTACATTAGAAAGAATTGCCTGATTTTCCAAGGAACTGGAATCTCTCACAATTTATGTGTAAATCAGTTGGAATAGCTAGTGTTTAGGCCACTTACTTACAGTACCTGATGTGGATTTCACTACTTAGCCTTAGACATCTAATTTTGAAGACAGAAAACTAAATAATTTGTCAAGTTTAGACAGTGGTTCTGTGGCAGAATTTGGAATGAAGGCTTGAAATTCTGACCCCCCAGTCTTATGCTTGCTCAGTTAACTTCTCTATCAATATTTTCACGCATTTTGATCTTCAGTGGAGCAAAGAGTGGTATGTTCTTACTCAAAACTCAGGAAGCCCTTAGTTGTTGATCAGTCCTGTGTGGATCTGCCTGCACCTATGTTCTTTAGAAATTGGACAAAGAAATAGGAATACATTGTCCTGCTCTTTGTTTTAATTAGAAAATTGGAGATAAATCATTTTCTGTTAGTCACCCATTTTATAAAGAACTCAGGTACACATTAGACGTATTTAAGTTGGGCAATATTGGGTTCCCCACTCCCCTTCTGCAATGGGCCTTCATCCCCAGAGACTAAAGTGAGATAGGCACATAGAGATTTAATGGGGACTATTTACTATTTCTGTTGATAAACTGGGATGATACAGTAAATCAGCTGTAGCAAATGGCAGTCAAGTTTAAAATGGTAGCAAAGACAGCAGCATCTTTCATTGACTCTTGAAGGTCAAGCACTTCTAAATCCTGTTCCTGCTGATAAATAAGACCACTGATGTGATTCAATTAGTTACAGAAACTGAAACCTTCAAGGATCTTTTCTACCTTTTGGTTGTGTCTACATTGGCACCCTTTTCCAGAAAAGGGATGCTAATGAGATCAGTCGGAATTGCAAATACCCCGGGGATTTAAATTTTCCCCGTGGCATTTGCATGAACATGGCTACCGCTTTTTTCCGGCTCGGGGCTTTGCCGGAAAAAAGCGTCAATCTAGACAGGGATCTTGAGGAAAATAAACCCTTTTCCGGAAGATCCCTTATTCCTTCTTAAAATCAGGAATAAGGGATCTTCCGGAAAAGGCTTTATTTTCCGAAAGATCCCGTCTAGACTGGCATTTTTCTCCGGCAAAGCCCCGAGCCGGAAAAAAGCGGCAGCCATGTTCATGCAAATGCCGCGGGAGATATTTAAATCCCTCGCGGCATTTGCAATTCTGACTTGTCTCATTAGCATCCCTTTTCTGGAAAAGGGTGCCAATGTAGACACGGCCTTTGTGATGTTGGAAAAGGTATGTTTAGTTATTATGATATTCTAGTTAGAGCGTTAGAACACATATGGATTATGGTTTGTGCCAAGGAGGCTACAAATTTTGAATGAGCTGTGGCGCCACCCAGATTTTAGATTAAAAAACTCTGCGTTCTGGATTTGGAACTGACAAATACATTAGAAAATGGAAACAGAGGGTCAAAGCACTCAACCCGTTTAAGCTTGTGCCTTTGAGACATTGTGGTTCAATTGCTGCCTGTGCTTGTTGGTTGGAAGAGAAAACGATAATGATTACTTGTAAGTATACAACCCCTTGACGCTTCTGTCAAGGTAAAGCTTTTAGCAAGCCTATTACTTGATAAAGAGATCATTTGTAAGAAACTAAAGAGCAACAGAAAATTTAGATATGGAACACAAAGGCAGCAGCAATCCCTATTTTAGTGCAGGGTGTAGGGAAGCACTAACACCTTCCATTTGTTTAAAAGCAGGGAGAGTAACAGTTTATTAATCCCGCAGTCTAAGGCCCTACCCAACATTAGAGATATTTGCCTGATGTCACTACGTGGTGTGGTGAAACAAATGAAAATCCCTCTGCACTGGTGCAGCACATCTATAAAGGAGGCTTATGTTTGTTAACTGCACAACTAAATCACTGTGGCTGTGTCTACACTGGCACCTTTTTCCGGAAATGCTTAAAATGGAACAGTTTTCCGTTATAAGTATTTCCGGAAAAAGAGCATCTACATTGGCAGGATGCTTTTCCAGAAAAGCCCTTTTTCTGGAAAAGCGTCCGTGGCCAATGTAGACGCGCTTTTCCGGAAAAAAGCCCCTGCCCTTGTCACTTTTCTACACAGGTGGGCCAGCTGCGAGCATGCTGCATCCACCACCTCCTATGCCATCCTCCTGACTCTGCAGGATCTACTGGAGAAAATGCCCCAGGGAAGACATGCTGCAGGATCAGATGGCCTGCCTTCAGCTTCTCATCTGTGGATTTCCCCATACTGAATTAGTTCGATGGAGCGGTACCTGTCTGGTGTAGCAAGCTTGCACAGGGCGATTGTGACATGCTTCTGCAGGGAGGAGGGGTCACAGTTGGGTGTCCAGTCACCTGAGGTCAGAGGCAAGCCACTCACACAGCTCTAGGAAGGTTGTCTTCTTCATATGGAAGTTCTGGAGCCACCGCTGGTCATCCCATCACTGCAGGACAATGCAGTCCCACCGGTCAGAGCTGCTCTCTCTCCACCAGAAGTGTGTTCCATGGTGTCCAGGGATTTTAGGGGCATTTGCAACAGCAGGAGCACCAGGACTGGGTGAAGAGTTCGTCCTGCTGGAGCTGGTCATTGTCCTGCTGAAGCAACATAAGGGCAGCCTGGACGAACTGCGCCATGAGACACAGCACAAGGCCCGTGAGTATAGCACTGCTTTGCAGCATCTCTGGCTCCATGATGTTAGTGCGGTAGAATCTGCAAGTGTAACCAGATCACACTACATTGGTTTGGTGTTCCACAACGGGTAGGTAATAGAGAAGTGGCGTGTGAGAAGTGGCCATAGAGAGGAGCCCTGGAAAGCACATGTTTCAGCTTGCCTGACCAAGCAGCCACAGGAAGTGTCTTCCTAGTGCCCTCCCTGGAATGCTTCTGAGGGCTCTAAGTCTGAGGCAGGGTCCAATCAGTGTGGATGCGCTATTTCAGTTTTGTTATTTTGGGCATTAATATTTCAAGCATCAGAGCAACTTAAGACATGTGATCAGTCCAGTTCCTGTAAAAGCTCATTGTGTAATTAAGATGTACTGGCTAATTCTTAAAAAGCTCAGTGGAAACTTTAAAGGATGTGAGAATTGACAGATATGCAGACTTGCAGAGGACTTCTCCTTGTTAATCACTTGCAAAGCAGGAAAAAATACTTGAACTGGGTGTATTTGCCTCTCCAAAATGGCACTGACAAGTTTGTATTATCAGAGCTACCCCAGTTATGATGAATAAATGCAGTACTGTCATTTACTTAGTTGTACACTGGTTTAAATTTACAATGCAAGAGAAAATCACATTCTTGTATATGGGTATAGCTGGCCAGAGTAAGTCTAAGGTCCGACACTGGGTTCCCAAAGTACAAAATATGCCACACAGGTATCTGTCAAACACAAGTAGTTTATTTCCTGACAGCTAACAGCTGTACCCCATAACTGGAAGATCAACATAAAGAAGCAGCATATCTTACGTCCTTGCCTGGGACCCTGGGTAGGCTCTGGATGAAGTGGGAGGTTGTCTCAGCTTCCGAGGTGCCGGTACCCAAAGCCCATTGGTGAGGTCCGAATTGCTAGGCTCTGAGGCAGCCTTAAATACAGTTTCCCTGCCTTGTTTGGCAGTTTGGAAATTTCCAGGGCTTACTCATTACATGCTGATGTAGAGCTTAGTTGTTAGTTATCAATCTGGTTCTGATCTGGATCTTCTTGTTCTTTGACCCTGTTTATGTAATCAGTACGTTAGGGTAAACTGAATTGTTTATGCGTTCTTGCCCTTTACCCTCATCTCATACTTGTTCTTACTATACTGGCAACAATGCTTATCTTAAGTGGTATATGTTCCCAAAGACTTGCTTCTGGCTCATCAGATATAGGGAAAAGGGATAGGGGGGAAAGAATGCAGGCCTCACCACCCCTAAACTAGCACGTACAATGTTCTTCCGCAATTGACCACTACATTGGCCCTTATACATTTCACTAGTATCTTTTGTATTGAGAGAGCTGAATAAGAGCTGTCAGTCATTTCTATGAATATACGTAACAAGGTCATTGCCATCCATGTGAATGTGACCTTCCACTAAGATGAAATTTCTAATAATCAACTTGTAACCTTTTGTGAACTGGAGACCGAACTAGAAGAGTTCTTAAACAGCAGAAAAACGTGGAGAATTTTTTCCTTTTGCCAGAAAGGAGTATTTATGTGGTCCACTGGCTTAATGTCCCAAAAGGGACTAGAGACCAAGATTAAGATAGACTTCAGAAATTATTCATGTGCACAATCCTAATTTAAAGACCTAACATTTAAACATCTGGGACTAGGTTCTGTTCTGTTTCACCCTTCCCCAATGGAGTTGTGAATTACATGAGTCAATAAAGTGAGAATTGGGTTTGAGGGTTTTGTTTTATAATGCTTAATATCTATAAATACAGCTCTGATCTTTATCGAGCAAGTGTGTCTTATTTTGCCACGGATATCAACAGCTATGAGAACGAGTACAACAGTAATATTATGTCTGTGGGAATGATAAATAAACTGGTAAAAATTCAGGTATTTATAAACATTTTCTGCCTTAACTTTGTCATCTTACACTAATTTAAGCTTCATAAATTTTGACCAGTAAGATCTGCGGCCAGTACTGCCAGGCAGTACAAGCACAGTTATTGTGTATATGTATGTACAAATATATATTCCTTAACAGATAAAAAAGAAACATCCAAATTAATATATGCATAAATGTAACATTGTGTGTGTATGGTTAATTGTATGCATATTTATTCTAAGACATAGCAAAGGCTCTAAGAATCAGTTTGTTCTCTCTCTGCCATGTTCCTCCAGTTCTAAAATGTCATATCACTATGCCTTTTTCCCCAGTTTAATTGGTAATCCTGTGTGACTGCAGGTATATGGCCACTGTTTAAATCATCCAAGTTTGTGAAATTTTATCTCACTGAAAGCAGTAATTTAAACTACTCAAATTGTCTCTTAGTATTTAAATTACATGGTGAAGAGAAGACATCAGTGTTGCACCTCAGAAACCTTCATAATGACAAATGGGAAAAAGTAAAAATGCTTCCACTGTGATTTTCCTGATGCTGGTAGTACAAGCTGAACAATATTAACTATTTTTCTTTATTTTCCGTGTGTAACATCTTCAGGGTTGATACTCTATTTATAGTTTTAGCACAAGGTTGAATGCACTCATCACACCTCATTGGTTGCACATTTTACCCTTAGAAAGAGTGTTAAGAGTCCTTTTTATTGATTCTCAGACTATGCAATTTCATTTTTTTTTTGTTTTCATACTCTGACCTGTAACCCTAGGATCCATTAGGACACTGAACCAGCAAGGTGTAGACATATCAACTACAAAAGAATAGAACTAAAATGACACTGTCTCCAGCTAGGGATGCATTAATAGACCTGAATTCAAACATAGAAAAGGCAATTTTTTTTTCCTGCTGGGAAGTGAAGTCCTCAAGAGAGTCATTTTAGACTGAAGAACATGATATGAAAATCAATAAAGGCCCTATTGTGCTAGTGATGTGTCCGGGAAGTGTCATTTTATATCTTGCTAGTGGACATCTAAAGGAAGTTAAAGCTACTTTGCTCATAATAATTGGATAAATCCTTTTTCATCAGTGGTCTATTTTGCTGTTCAAAGTAAAAGTGGAAAAACTGTGCAGAGTCCAGTATGAAACCAGATACGATAAAACTGAATAAGATTTGTGTGTGTTTGTTCATTAATTTAATAGTATTTTGTTTACAAAAATGATTTCCAATTATACTCTTAACAGATATAAACCAGGAATTAAAAATAGAAAGATTTGTTCTTCCTGTGCTAATTGATAGAAAGCAGTAGTGCTAATACTTTTACTATATCAGTTTGTGGTCCAGACATAGGAACAAAATAGTATAATTTGCTTTGCAGCAGTTGGGGGATTCAGGATCTTGGCTTTTATTTGTGTGCATTCATCTAGATTAGACGAACCCCAATAGTAACTGTACTCGAAATTCTCTCATCAATTTGGATCTTGTACAATTATGAAATTGATAAAGCTCAATCATCAGTTTAAAATCAAACTTTTGGGTTGGAGGCACTACAAGAGCGGAAGGGAAAAAAGGAAAGCTCTACATATAGATTCTAAGTTATGTGCCTTAAATTATATGTAAGCCACAGTATATTTCAGCAATTGGAAGACATGGGGTTATAATGAGCCTTGCGGATGAGAATCTAGTTTTGACTGGTTAGGCCACTGAAACTACTGAATAACTTTAAATCGTATACTTAACTTTGGAGTTTTTAACATTCTCCCTTTGCTTTTCAAGTCAGATTTGTACATGCTCACATATACAATTGCATGGGATATGAGTTAGCAAATACTATACAATACCAAATGTAGTTTTAAACTTTATTAATGTCAGAATAACAAAAAGGAAGACCTACTTTATAGTCCTTCTTTACAAAGGGAAAATTGCATGTCAATATGTTTGACAGGCCTAACCTTTTAACTTACATGGGAAATTAGAGCAAGTGTGCAAACCATATGCTTCAAACTCCTGCTCTTGCAACATTCAGAGCAAGCATTTTTTATCCTAGCTCCATCTTGCCTTACTTTGAGCATGTTAGAATGCTAACTCTTGCTGGTATGTTTTATTTACTTATCTTCTGAGGACCTTTCAGCAATTCTCCTTTGCTTTTCTTGTCTTCACCCTTCCCTCTTTCTCTATTCAGTCTCTTGGCAAAATAGATGAGATGCTTCCTGAATCAGTTGGCCTAGGAATCCATTTTTCCTGCAATGGGAAATTGACATTGTCCTCCCCCCTCCACACACAAACTTTTTTTTATTTCAATTAAAGGTTATTTCTCCCTGAGATTTTTTTTTTAATGAAACAGAAAAGATACAGAGCAAAATTTTATTCTTTTCTCTTAAGCAAGAACTAGCAAGAGAAATAAAAGTGGTGATCAAAAAAGAGCATCCTGACTCAATAGCAATGGCTCTGTACACACAGGGATGATAGTGGATAGATTAGTAGTGTTTGACCAGTTGTGGAAAAAATATAAAGCTGATCTATTTGATTTTCTATTTTGATTTTCTTAATGGGTTGCTGAAGTTTTGGATACTTGGAGTAAGACACTGGAGGCAAAAATCAGTGCAATAAACTTATGGTTTCCTCTCATGCTCCCATTAACCATAGACACGTAGGCTGTGTCTACACTGGCATGAATTTCCGGAAATGCTTAAAACGGAATACTATTCCGTTTTCAGTTTTTCTGGAAAAGGAGCGTCTACATTGACAGGCTGCTTTTCCGGAAAAGCCCTTTTTCCGGAAAAGCGTCTGTGGCCAATGTAGACGCGCTTTTCCGGAAAAGAGCCCCGATCGCCATTTTCGCGATCGGGGCTTTTTTCCAGAAAAGACTATTGGGCTGTCTACACTGGCCCTTTTCCGGAACAGTGTTCCGGAATAAGGACTTATGCCCGAGCGGGAGCAGAATAGTTTTTCCGGAATAGCGGCTGATTTTGTACAGTAGAGCATCGTTGCTTTTCTGGAAATTCAAGGGCCAGTGTAGACAGCTTGCAGCTTATTCCAGAAAAGCGGCTGATTTTCCGGAATAAGTGGCCCAGTGTAGACACAGCCACAGTGTAGAGAGCTAGAAGACACAAGAATTGTCTGACTGGGTCAGATCTTGGATCCATCTAATCCAGTCCTATCTCAGCCATTGGCATGTAGGAGAAGCTTCCGATGAATGTGTAAGAATCTACCCTGCAGGGTAACGCATGTGCCCCTACGTTGGATCAAATCCTGATCTCCAAGAACTTGTTTGCACTACTAAAAATTAGTATGTTCTCCAGTTATTTAACTCAAATCATACTAGTAAAGAAAAGGCAGTTTGTAGGCTTCCCCATGGAGCTGAGCCTCATGAGTCATCCCTGAGCCTGAACCAGATGAGCCATCCCTGAAATGGATTACTTCACGGTTTCATATCAACCAACCAGGACTGAGCTGAGCCACATACTCATGTCGAACCAGATGAACCCAAGACAAGGAATATAAGTTCCCAGTGAAAGTAGCCACCTCACTCTGCTCTATGTAAACACTTCACTCAGAGTAGCCCTTGTCATTTGGTGCTTCTGATGAGCTGTTCCTGTTCCAGTGTGTGCCTGCTCCTGTTCCAGCCATGTTTCAACTCTGTTCTTGATTCCTGTCTGATGACTGGCTCCAGTTCCTGGCCCAGCTGTGAGGTCTGTTGCCCAATGTTTCAACCACGAGGCATGCTCGCCCACCTCTCAGTTTTTGGCAGTTTGAGCATACTCGTCCTTTTCTGTTTGTATACAGCAGCTGAGATGGTGACACCTGAAGTGTCCTTCACTGAGATAACCATTGGTCCAGGACTTTCTGGGTCAAGTTGCCTTTTCAACTTATTTTCAACAGAGTATGAATGACAACATGAAAAATAAATTGTGTTGGTTGAACCTCCCACTAATTTGGACTTGTTTATTGAACTGTGCCTTCAGCTTGAGTCATGTTTGTATGATGCCAACTACAGAGGTTATTGAATCCCCAACTGCTACTTTGTCCTGTTTCTTTCCAGTTATCCCTTCAAGCGGTCACAGAGCAGGAGCCCATGCAGACTGATGTGAAGCAAAAAAACCTGAACAAGAGACAGGTCTGAGAAGTAGCCCTTGTATCGACTTCTGAGGCAATGACATTTCCTCTGTTATGGACTCCTGGAAAGTGTTCACAATTGTAGACAGGCAAGCCTCAAAGGACTTTTGTGATGTTCACTGCTTCTTAGGGTTTTTCAGTTGTTAAATTAAGATTCATTAAAGACATTTTTGAAGGTAGTAGTCCCAATTACCAAGCTACTCTGAAAGAACATCATGGTTACTTGGATGCAGGAAGCCCTGTCTACTTTTGATAAATTACAGGACGTGTTTACACCATTATCCAACTTGTTATATCCAGACCCTACAGTGATAGATCAGATGAACTATTCCACAAAGGGTGAGTACATGGACAAAAAAATGGCTCCTGAACCACTTACTGTCCTCAAACTTTGCCATTTTATCAATGTGATAGTGAACAATGACTTGTTTTTGTGTGAAGCATCTCCTGCACCACCATCCAATTGCATGTTATGTTAGCGAGTATGGACTTAGGTCCTCACTCGAATTTTTGTAATGAATTGGATTCTCATGTTTAAAGACTATATTTATGTCTCTGATTGTGAAGCAAATGTAGAGATACTCCAGCCATGCTTTAATTCACCCTGGTAGCTACTTCAGTCAATGGAAAATGTGAAAGCTGGTCTCTGACTTCTGAGGCCAAGACTACTTTCATCTGAGTTCTACATAGATTCCAGGTCTCTGTGCTTGAACGAAGACTCCTCACCAACAAAATCCTTTGCTCTGATTCTATTGCCAACTATATTTCAGCCCTAGTTATTTTCTCCATAGCACAATATGAAACAGAACATATATTGCTTGGAAAATATTTCTCTATTGTACTTTTTCCTGCTTTTGAAAGCATTGTTTAAGCAATTTTTAAAATGTATAGATTATATCTACATAATTAAATATCACTTTTGTCTAATACTAACCAAGGAAAAGACAATGGAAAATTCATACTGAATTGAGGATGGGGAGATTTACTTAAATCTAGAATATTACATCTCACTTTTGGTCTGATTTATAGAAAATTCTATTGTCTCTAGCATCTATTTCAAGAAACCATTTTGCAATGTGTTGGTACAAGGAAATATTATCCTGCAAGTTAGCCAGTCTGTTAGTAAATTATTAAGGCAGCAAAGGTAGGCACAGAACAGAATGAAATTTATGACTTAAATAATCAAAATTGTAATGAGTTTTTCACAGTGATTCATTTTAAGATGACCCTTCTAAAACTGATACACTTAAATGGTCTATCAGCATTTTAATTATACAGAGGCATCCGATAGCCCTAGCCTTCTCTTGTGTGGTTTGATCTTACTGCTGGTAGCCCTTTTCTAAACATCTCAAAAGAAGATATAGCCTTATGGGACTTGAGACAGCTACTCTATTGGTGAAAAGGTGAAAAAGCCCATGGGAGATACTGGATCCAATTAATCCTTTCTACAGACAAGGGCATAGTACAGTAGAAGCAATCAATAATGAAATTAGCCTTGCATGGATTTAGTCTGTATAATTTGAGGAAGGAGTTCAGTCCCTTGGGAACTGACCCTGGGGCTAGCTTTCCTGTTCTATAGATCTCCACTGATCTGTGCAACTCCCAGTAGCATAAGGCTACTTTTACAAAGATTCTGTGTCCTGCAGCAGCTCTTAACCCATTTCTTGACACCACTGTTCTAGTGCATTGCTAGGGATTCATCTTGCTTTGCTTATTCCCCTTAAAGAATGTTCATCACTGAATATGGGGATGTAGAAATGTAATAGGGGTTTGGGCTCAGATTTCCTGGAGAGTCTGTGTGGAATCCATTGGAGAGTAAAGAAGGTTGACAGTATCTCAGTCCTGTTTTCAGTCTGGGCACTCAACTCACCCACCCACTCTCCATCTCATCCTTTCAAAGAAGGGCCCAGGAAGTGAGTGTGTGTGAAATAGAACGCTATCACCAACCTACTATGCACATGAGGGACTCAAGGACACAATCGGACTCTCCAAGGTTATTTCAGTCTTCCCCAGACACAGGTAAAAGAAGAGAATCCAACCTCCATATTAACATAAAACCATCTCACCCCAAGGCCAACATTTAAAGTGATAGACAAACCCTACCAAAAGGCCAGTAACCTCTTGTGTCGATATGATCTTCTCCTTCTTGAACTGTCATGTAAATTCAAAAAAGGCATAATTTAAAGTTTCCTAATAGAATAGACTATGAAGAAAAGTGTTTCATTTAAATAGAATTTTAGCAACCAATGTAGCTATTTTTTTCCAATGGGCAAGGTGAAATGAGACTAGTATGGCAGGGCTAGTTCTGAATTTAGAGCCTCATTTAAAAAAATGCATTAGTCACATTAATGAGGATGTCCATGTAAGATAGTAATTTAAATTCAGAAACTGTAATTTAAAAGGAGATGTTAATATAGCCCAATTGTTCAGTTGAATTTATGTTAAGGAGAGATGAGATATGCAGAAGAGTTCAACAGAAAAAGCAGATCACCTGGGGCAGAATAGAAACCTCTAACCTACTCTATGTGGCTAAAACATCAGATGGGCAAAAGTGCCATGAACTCATGGTCAAAAATCTGTTTATTGGGAGAGGAAGCTCTGGGTGAAATAACTGCTTTGTTACAGGGAGCTGTCGGAGGTCAAGAAATCAAGATTCATAACATATTGGATATTTATATAGCCCTCAAGGATATCCAGAGGCATCATAATTATTGGAACCTAAAAGTATATTAAATTTCATACTTACGGGCATAAACCACATCTTTAGCTATGAAGCCTTGTCTTCATTTAAAAACAAACAAACAAAAACAAACAAAAAAAACCCTCTGTGTTTTTCTTAACTAGAATTAACATCCTAGAGAAGATAACGACCAAAAAGTATCAAACAGAGAAGTGGATAGTTAGGCCCAGTAGGGGATTCTTGAGCCTGCAGAATCAAGAACAAGGTTGGAACAAAACTGGAGGAGGAATAAGCTGGGGCTGGCACAAAAGGAGTCTGTCAAAATCACCAAGTGGCAGGGCACGCTTTAGATGAGGTAATAACACTGAACACTCAAAAATGGCTGCTCCCATTGAGAGCCCATGTCTGGGCTTGAGGATCACCTGGTTAAACCTGCACTTGTGCATTGGTTCATCCCTGTTGATTGACATGGGGTCCTAGTCAGGTTCAGGCTGAGGGATGACTCATCAGCTCAACAAATAGCACTTATCAGGCTCACAAGTGAATCATTATCAATCCACTCAACAATTAAAAGTTACCCAACAGAGATCTTCAGACTAGGTTTATTGTGGTGTGATTGAGGAAATTCTCAAAGCTGATAAGGGATATGTAGGTTTTCAGTTGGTTCCCATGAATGATCAGCTGCACCATGGTCCTTCCAATCAATTAGGTACATGATATTTCCGTGGATAATTTTGGAGTCTAAGATCATTTTCACCAGGTATTCTTCATTCCCTGGGTCATGATGGGAAGAGGTGATGGTTGTAATTGGCCAGGAAAGGGTTGATATGCCTTTTCAGGTAGAAAATGTGGAATACTGGGTGCATTTTCATACCTTGAACAGTTGATTTTGAAGGCCACAGGATTATGCTACTGAAAGACCCTAGGTAGAATCTAGGCCTTGTGTTGAGAGCAATACTTCATTTCCAACCACAATTTGACTATTATCTAGTGGGGCCCTGCAGGGGACAGTACTAGTCCACAGCGTAGAGAGTAAGATTTTAAAATCTGCAGATGACACAAAGCTCGAAAGGGTTGGAAGCACTTTGGTGGACAGGTTTAAAATTCAAAATGACCTTCAAGTTGGAGAATTGGTCTGAATTTAACAAGATGAAATTAAATCAGGTGCAAATTTCTTTGCTTAGGAAAAATCAAATGCACCAACTACAAAATGGGGAATAACGTTCTTTGCGTTTGTACTGCTAAAAAAGATCTGCTAGTCACAGTGGATCAGGAACTGAACCTAAGCAGTGAATGTGCTACAGCTGCGAAAAAGATGAACGTGTTTCAGGGGCGTCTCGATAGTGTTATATGTAAGGCACAGGAGATAATTATCCCTCTCTACTCAGCACAGGTGGGGTCCCAGCTGGAGTACTGTGGACAATTTTGGACACCACAATTTAGGGAAAATATGGGCAAAATGGAGAGTCCAAAGGAGAGCAACAAACATGACAAAAGGTTTAGAAAAGCTGACATATGAGTAAAGATTTAAAAAACAGGTATGTTTAGCCTTGAGAAAAGATGACTGAAGGTAAACTTAATTTTCCACTATGTTAAATGAGGTTATAAAGAGAACATTGATCAGGTTTTTTTTTCTGTGTCCACTAAAGTTAGGATGAGACATAATGGGCTTAATCTGCTGCCAGGGAGGCTTGGATATGATGGAAAGCTTTATAAGTAGAGGAGTAGGTAAGCTCTGGAGCAGGCTTCCAAAGGAGATCATTGTGTCCTCATCACTGAAAGCTTTTAAAAATAAGTTGGACAAACACAGGGATGGTCTAGGTTTACTAGGTCCTGCCACAGCCCCTTCCAGCCCTGCATTTTTTTGTAATTCAGTGTAGGTGGGGGACCCAACTGAAATCATCTTTAGACACTGAAAATAGATTGCAGCAATATAAAATGCAAAAGCATAGCAAAGTGGCTGTAAATGGCCTACTACCTTGAACAAATAGGTGACATGCTCTGAGCGTAAAGTTTTACACTTCACACTTTGGTGATGTGGGCTTTTTTTCACCCTCCCCATCTCTTGTTCTCAAGCACAGATGTAACATCTTCCCAATTTCTTAGTGAAGGCTCCGGATCAGTAAGTTGATGTTTCCCTAGAAGCAGGAGTCAAAGCTGCAGTGTTTCTATCCTCCACCACTGGTTTCACCATTTCTGTGCCTAGGTCACTAGGGAACATCCATCTTACTCAAAGCTTTATTTTGCCATGTGAGATTCAACAAAATCCCTGTATATACATTCAGACATGCCGCGTGTTATGCAACAGTGAATCTTTCCCCCAACAATCCTTTCTCTGGGCAACAACAGCTGTCAACTGTGGACAGGCCAGGAACTGTATCTGACAACTGTGGCTTCCACAGAAACTCTTCCTGGCAAGTGGATAGGCTTTTCAAGAAAAAAGTTTGACAGCATTATCTCTGAAGAAACTCAGTTTGTTGGACAGTTTTGATAATATAGAAGGCAAATGTTATCTGGGGTGTCTCAGGCCCAAGACCCTTTCAATGCATTTTGAAAAACAAAGCACTGAAACAGATTATAAAAACAGTGTTAAGATTCATATATTTTATTTTGGAGGTAGCAAGCTGATGCTGGACCTGCATAACTAATTTGGGGCCTAAGTAAGTCTATGATCTTTTATAATGACTTATTTTGCTTCACAAAGTCCACAACAGGTATGGATAATGACTGAAGGTGGGACACTACACATTGCATACCATTTGTGGAATGTGCTTCGGACCAGAAGATGAAAAAAAAAAGTGATGCAATTCCAAGGTAGGTCTTCTACATTTCCTTTCAAAGCTGCATGTTTCTTCAGCAATTATCAGATGTTTCTTCCATAAACCTTGGCATCCAACACTGCTCTTTTATATTGGTTTTATTATTCAGAACCCCATTCTGCAGCCTTATTCATGCTGGGTAGTAACATACTCAAGATGTGTTACAGAATGCTCATCAATGGAATGATTCAGGTGATAGATTGCCCAAGCTCACATTGAGTAGAAGGGGGACAGAATCAAAACTTTAGAGATTTTTAAGTGGAGGGCTAGATTGCACAACCTTACCCAAAATAGTGAGCACTTAGTCAGCTGAGGAAGCCATTAGTGTGATTTACCAAAGTGATGAAATCAGGCTGTTATGGTTCTAAGAAGCACACAGGATCTTTTTCAGGGGAAAAGGCAATATGTCCCATTTATTGAGAACATAATACAATTTGACTCTATCCTGTATCTGGGCCGAGAAGCACCTGAGGCAGGGAATCAGAAGTTCGTGGTCTTGGCTGGTAATCTATTATCTATCTGCCCAGGGCCTTCAATTAGGGTAGGGTAGCCAGGAGTTAGTTACTCTGGTTCAAGTCTACACAGAACAACACAGCAGTTCAGGAGGGAATTAGCTCTCAGGAGCAACAATCAACCTCATCTGGTGCCCTATTTCCAGTAGGCATCAGGCCAGTCTAGGCCTCCTGGCCTAACAGTGGGAAGGCAGCCACCCTCCAGGGCTGTATCCCAGACCAGGGCCCTATTAGTGGCAGAGTATTGCACCACTGGGTCAGCAGAGATCCACATGCAACATGCTGGCCAGTTTACAATTAGTCCTACAACTGAACCCTATTCAGCTTCCCTGGACTCCTTCCTACACATGCTTTCCTAGGTTACTGGTACTCCAGGGTTATCTTCAATCTCTTTTGGTAAACAGCAAGCCACAGGCCCACCAGTTATACAGAGATTACTGATGTCTGGCAGTCTTTCCAGGTCACTGGCATGGTGGCACTATCCAGCAGCGAGAGAGAGGTATCTTATTGCTCTAGTACAGGGGTGGGGAACATTCTCTGGGTCAGGGGCCACTGACCCACAGAAAAATTAATTGGGTGGAGGGCAACAGGGGCTGGAGTTCCAGCACAGATTCCCCAGTGCTGAGGGGGAAGGAACCCTGGGCTGGATTCAGGTTAGCTGGGGAATGTATCAGGCCCCTAGGTCTAAGGTCCCCCACCCCTTTTCTAGTAGCTCTCCCCCAACTAAGCTAGAGGGCTGGTCTTTGATAGTTCTGGTTTCTGTACCATCCCTCTGCTTTTGCTGGGGCAGCCACAGGTGTCCTGGTTCTGCCCACTAGGAGGAAATTCATGTGTCTATCAGGGCAGGAGATCACACTGTGTGCTACAATTTGCTCCCGTTCAGAGTGTAGCAGCTTGGGGCCAGGTGAGATGCACATCTCTTTGGCTGCTGCAGCTCCAAAAGGCACAGCCTGGGGTGGGGGAGGAGGGTGAATGTTTCACAGTTGGGGCAGGTCCAGTTCTTCTACCCCCTGTGCTCCCCAGCCAGAGTGAGGAATGCAGCAAACTGTGTACTTGCCCTCACTCCCTGATGAAGGGGAACAGCTAGCAATGTTCCCGTATGGATGGGGGAGGATCTGGGAGGCTCAGGGCTGGGACAGTTCTGAATGCGGTGGACACATGCCCCGTCAGACCCTTTCACTTGCCTGGTGATTGTGACTTTTCTGTGTGGTTTTATGAAAAGCAATCCTGTTCTAGGCACATCTCAATTTTCTGGCACAACCAAACACTTACCTTGGTTTAAATTATGAGAGGAGGCTGTATACTGAATTTGGTAGTCCTAATGCTTACCATTTTGGAGGAGTTCTTGAACAGACACACAAACTCTTTCAATATATAGTAGATTAATCAATTTTTTTTTCTCTATATATAACTAAGCACAAATTAAACTGATTACAGTGCGCTGAGATAAATCTATCCATTTACAAGTCAACTGTCCAAAGGGCAGCAAAGCACTAATAAGAAGTAGTCAAGCAGCAATTAAATATCTCATTTATTCATATAAAAAGAATTGGTATAATTTCTGGTACTAATAAATACTAGGAATGACAGCAAAACATTTTTTTTTACTGCTAAGTATTGAATAATCCAGGTCAAAATGTGAAGCTATATTGAGCACCGTATTCAAATTGGAATTGGAAAAAGGTTCAGAAAAAGGCAACAAAAATTAGGAGTATTGAAGAGCTTCTGTATGAGGCGAGATTAATTGGACTGGGCCTTTTTAACATGGAAAAAAGTTGACTAAGAGGGATATGATTGAGGCCTATAAAATCATGATTGGTGTTGAGAAAGGGAAGTGCTCCTTACTCCTTCTTATAACACAAGAACTAAGGGTCATTAAATGAAACTTGTAGGCAATAGGTTTAAAATAAAAGAAAGTATTTCTTCACACAATGCATAGTCAATGCATGGAACTCCTTGCCAGAGGAGGTTATGAAGGCCAAGACTATAATAGGGTTAAAAAAAAGAACTAGATAAATTCATGAAGGAAAATTCTATCAATGGTGGCCCTAGATTCTGTTTGCCAGAATCTAGGAATGGGAAACAGGGAGCGGGTCACTTGATGATCTGCTCTGTGTATTCCTTCTGGGGCATCTGTCACTGGTCACCATTGGGAGACAGGATACTGGGCTAGATGGACCTTTGGTCTGACCCAGTACGGCCATTTTTCTTCAACTCGGCAATATTTACATAGTACCCCACCTTTGATGTCACCTGCCTGTACACAAACTTCCCTCACTATGGCAGAATCACTGCCCTCCACAAATACTACAAGGGTAATGTACAAAGCACAGAAATCCATCCCAAATATCACCAAACTCACACTTTTCGTCCTCAT
Organism: Pelodiscus sinensis; assembly: GCF_052426305.1. Lineage (NCBI taxonomy): Eukaryota > Metazoa > Chordata > Testudines > Trionychidae > Pelodiscus > Pelodiscus sinensis. The sequence goes on along the minus strand of NC_143052.1, from coordinate 164,696,685 downwards.
CCACAAAAACTGTACATTTAACAACACATGTTTTGTCTTACCATGGGAACAGCCATCGTTACCAGACACAAAAATCCAAACCAACTGTTAGCTAGTTGTAAGCCAGTCAGCTCTGGGAAGGGTGCCTCCCCTTCGGGGTCAGTGGATGGCCACTCCAACCCACAACACCCGGATCAGTGTCTGTGGGGAATTAATATACCAAATAAACAGTCTAGAGTCCCCCACCCTTACCTCAGGGCAGGGTGACAAAAGTAAACAATAACAAAGGTGGCCTGGGCGTGGTAAGCCAGCAAATGATAGTCAGAGGCCCGGCCTTAGTTCAGGGTGGGCAGCCAAGTCTATAGTTAGGAAGGCCCAACCCTAATTCAGGGAGGGCCCACAGGTAAATAGTTTGTAGCCCGGCCTTCAGGTAACAGTTCATAATCCCAGCCCTTGGTCAGGGTTGGGTGGCAGGCAAATAGTTCAGAGCCCAGCCTTTGGTCAGGGCGTGGCAGCAAGAAAGCAGTTTGGAACGGCCCAGCACTAGCTCAGGGCTGGGCAGCAGGAAACCAGTCTAAACAATGTATACAACTGGGGCCTCCTTGCTCAGGAGGGTTGCAGGTAGCTTTCCTGCAAATGGCAGAGAGGGAAGACTACCACTCAAGCGTTGGGTGGCCACCCCCACCCACTCCACTCCACTCCACTCCACTGTGCCCTGGCCCAGGGCCCTAGATGCAGTAGTGCAAGATACTACTGGCTCAGCAAGGGCTCCTGTCTGCAATGTACCAGCCTGAGGCCTTTACCAGCCCTCACTGTCCCCTGGGCCACTTCCCTTTTCCCCCTCAGCGCATACCTGGGTGTCCAGTGGGTCTCTCGAGGAGGCAAAGGGGTTCCGGTCCAGATGCCACTCCTCAGCAGCTTATAGGGTTTCGAGGAAATCTGGGCCGGTCAGCCATCCCTCTAGGTTGCAGTTCAGCAGTGGGCCCGGTGGCCCGTGCCAGCTCTCCACTTCTCCAGGCCTTAGCTCAGCTCCTCTGTGTGCAGAGGAGACTTCTGGCTTCTTCCTTCAGGGCCAGCAGGTGGCCACTCCAGCCCACTACACAAGGATAGTATAGTATAGTAGTTGCTCCCAAGACCAAATCTTGGATACTCACAAACACACAACTGCATTCACAAAATGAGAACACTTATCAGGGGAGTAGATTGCATCCTGAAATAGGCCACCAAAATATCTCAAGAGAATATTGAAAGGGGGAAAGGAAGGGTAAAAAGAATATTGAAGGGGGGCGGGAGGGAATGCAGTGACTGTACATTCCAAATTGTCACTAAATATTCCACACTTGAACTCGTAATTGTTTGACCTCCCATATAAACCTGTAACAGGACATCATTCAGCACCATTGCTCCTCCTGATGGCTATTGTTGCAAGTAGTTCGGTGCATCATTTAGTAGCCCAGTCACTTCTTTTCTTCTCTTTCCTGTGTTGCTCTCAGGATCATGGTGTCCTCTTTCAGAGACCCAGTTCTCTCTCCTCTTCTTGGGGGCCAGCTATCCTCTGTCCCGCGACATGCCTCTGTGTCAGGAAGAAGTCCAGGGTCTAGCCAACTGTGTCAGTCACTCCCCTTCTGCCTGAATCCCACCCCTCCAGGAGTGTGGAACTGGACCCCATCCCACACTTTGCCCAGAGGCCCAGCAGGTCTGTTGGCTACCCTGTGTTACACACAAGTTAGATAGGAAAACCTTATTCATTTGAAAATAGCTGGACAGAATGCAATTCATTATTTGGAAATTTATCTGTGAAATCAATGTCAACAATGTCTTTACCCTTGAAAAAATTTCCTTGAATATTTAATGGCCCAAAATACCTGGGTTTTTACATCCCATCTGAAAGAGACAGCATTTCTGGAAGCTTATTGCTACATTAACAGCATATTGAACCATTTGCTCAGTATTGACTTGGAAGAAAATATGTCCCCCATTGCATTGCCAACACTGCTTTTTGCTTGGAGGTCTCATATCACTGGGAGTTTTACTACTGATTTAAAAAGAAGCAGAATCAGAATTCTGAACATTCCATATGCTTCTTGGTCTTTTAATGTAAGGGGGAAAATCATAACTTATTGAGGTAGAGTTTCTGCAAGAGATTCTAGTCCAAAACCGTCTTTCATGTTAAATTGATTATAATCAGATAAATTTGTGAAGGGAAGATAATGGCTACACACACACACATATCCATTATGGACTGTGATGTTTTCATATTATACTGTTACTAAGTTAAATATCAATCATAAAAGTCTTTGGTTTCATGCAGTAAGGGAGGTATTCCTCTCTCAGGACCAGTTTTCATGTACCAAACTGGGAGTGAATGAAATAGCTACAAAAGTGATTAATAGCTACCTAATAGTTTTTTGCTCAGCTTATATTAGTTGTGATGTATTCAAGATTTCTCAATATATTATACCTACCAGAAATTTGAACTTCTTAAAGCTATTATATTATCACTATATCAACCACACGGACAGAAATCAGAATTACTAAGATGACTGAACAGAAATAAGAAAATATGCAGGCTTAGAAAAAGAAAATCCTAAATATTATACATTAAAAATAAATGTGTACATGGAAAATGTGCCAGATCGACTATCTGTGGACACACATCCTCTATCCACAGTACCTATTGGGCAGCAGCAATTCTGTCTTCCCCATACTAATTCAGAATATCTCCCACTCCTGATTTCAGTCTTTTTGGCAACTCCAGACTAATTGCTAATTAGTGCTAATTTTCATTGTATTTGTAAAATAGACTTGTTTTTACTGGGAACTAGACAGAGACCATCATATCAATTTTACACAGAACACTTAACCATGAGTGGTAACCACTTTTAGTCATTAATGAACTAGCTGGTCAAATGAACTGTATGTCAGAAAGCTACAGATGGAAGGGTTTGCATTCCATTGACGGTAACATGAACTATCAAGACTGTCATACTAACATTTGATGATGGGGTAGAAAAGCTGTGAAGAATTTAGGCTTGAAATGAAATGAGGAAAAACACTTGTTCATTTCTATCAAATCTTTTCAAGCTGAAGTGGGCCAAAATGGTAGTTTAAGGTAACTACTGTGAATGCTCTACTTTATAGGATAGGAAACAAATTCCATGGCTTCTACAATTCACAGGGGGAAAATAGTCAATCGCTGACAACTTGCTAAGCACTAATGTAAGCACCACCAGACGGATTTGAACCTGGGACCTCTAAAGCGGAGATATAGGAGCCTTGACCCTCTAAGCTAAAAGCCAGCTGGCTCCCAGCCCATGCTGTAGAGGTCTCTTGGTCTTAACTGTTGCTGTGGTCTCGGTACCACTTGCATTGCTCAGTAACCACACTAGGGCTATGTCTACACTGGTGGGTTATTGCGCAAGTACAGCTGTTCTTGCGCACGAATCCGCAGAGCGTTTACACTGCCCACCCACTCTTGCGCAAGTTAATTTACAGTATGGCGTGATAAGAGACCACTCTTTGCGCAAGAGCTACGCTGTTTTCTATCAGGAGTAAGCTCTCTTGAGCAGGTGCTCTTGCGCAAGAGGGCAGTGTGGACATTCAGCAAATGCATACTTGCACAAGAATTGGCCTCCAGTCAAAAACACAGGTGGCCTCTCTGATACTCCGTACAGGCAATCACCACTCGGTGGTTTCCCCTAGTTGCCCCCCCTCCCCTTAAAGGTACAGCCATTTGCCACATGCGGCCTGGATAACAGCCAGGGGGAGCAATGGCAGCTGCCCAGCCTCAGCCAGGTCCCTCAGACCCCACTGAAGAGCCACCCCAGAGCACCCAGCAAGCCCACAGGGGCACCAGGCAGCAGGCTCCATGCTGGAGCACTGCTGAGGTGACTGCCCTCCTGGACCTCTGGGGAAAGAAGGAGGCCCTCCAGGACCCCAAGTCCAGGAGGAATGCGAAGATCTTTGCCTGGATGACTCAGGCGCTGGCCACACAGGCACACCCGGCACAGACCCTGGGACGGGTCCGGGCCAAGGTGAAGTACCTGCACCTCACCTATGTGCGGGCCAGCGAGCATGGGGGCAGAGGAGTGTGAAACAGGCACAAATGACCTATATAGAAGGATATTGACTCATTTTACAGTGTTTCCTATTTTGGGAGTAGGGAGTCCATATCATTCTGTATTTGGTTTCTTTTATAGCAGGAGTAGACAGCTGCTTTATTTTACTGCACAGTTTGTCGTCAAATGCTTTAAAAAAACTCTAGCATTATAAATAACCCAGTTATATGGATTAAAATAAAATGAGATCTTTCAATATGCACCTAATTTAAAAAGACACTTGTTTATTTTCAGTGTATGATCAGACTTCTGATAAAATAACTCTCTCCAGCAATGCCATATCTTGTAACTCTTGAGTAGCAAACTGTCACGATACATTTACCACTACAACATTACCTGATACCATACACAAGACATCTTTTCTGATTAGGTGCTTCTTCACAGTTAGCCTTCTTATGGTCTGTTCAAGTTTTTGTTTTGACAAGAATGGTCGAGTAGCTTTTAAAATTACTTGGAACCAAGGTAAAGTACTATCAGTCACTTTTAGAAGAAGGATTAGTATGGCAATTTGTTCAGTTGAAGTATAATGAACTGCATTTTTGGCAGCTAAAACCTGTAAACCTTAAAAAAAAAAAGTATTGTGAAGCAACAGAGGCAGTTTCCTCTGGTTGTCATTTGGGATGAGTGAACACCTGTCTGGTTGACTGATTCAGTTCAGATAAGCACCCACATGTTCAGATGGTGATTCGAATCTAGTCTGAACCACATGTCTGTGTTTAAAAAAAAAAAAAAAAAAAAATCAAAACCACATGAGAGAAACCTCCTTTCAAAAGTTTTATGAAACCTTGCTGCTTAGGATCAGGCCAGGTCAGGCCAGGTATACAGCACAAATGGCCTTTCTTGATAGATTTTGCAGTCATTCTTCCTCAAGGAATATAAAGGTATTCAAAACATTTTCTAACAATCTCAAAAAGGTTCAGTTCAGATTCAGTTTGTGTCCTGGACAAAACTTTAGGGTTTTTATTTGGTAGCTTTCTGAAAAGGTTCACCCATATTTTACCTTCATCTGTAACGTTTTAAGAGGTCTCATGCCACAGCTTGTCACAAATCAAACAAATATAAAAAATTGAGAGGAAACTGAAATAAAATGTCCAAAAGACTTTTTACTAGACTTATCTAGTTCATGCAACATTATAAAACTAGCCTTTGACAATAAACAGGAGATTTGTGATTCATATAAAATTTAAGCAGTGTTGAGAACAAATGAGCTATTTTGTTCATTTGAGATTAGCCCATTTTAAAACATGTAGCTCCATTTTTTCCCCAGAGTTATAAAATCCTTTTTGAATGGCCTTCTTGCTTTCTCTTCGCATACTTACCTATAAACCTCCTTTTAGAAAGACGTTTGCTAAGGAAAACGTATTGGTAAAGGAGTATTGGTAGATGATGGGGGAAGGTTGTGTGTGTAGGTTCCTTTTACTGAATGCCCCATGTTCCTACTTTCTATGTCCAACAAAAAGAATGAACTAAGGCTTCCTTCTCCGTACTAGTTGATATTTTGTGTACAATATAGCACAACTTCAATTATACTTTAAATGCCATTTGTCTTAAATTTACAGATCTTACAGTTCTTTAGTCCATCGTTCTAACCTCTTTGCTTTAATGCCAACATCAATAAGGCTGACCTTGGCACTGTTTTTATTAGTACCATTTTTTTTGGGGGGGGGAGGGTGTTAAAGAAATATACTTGAAATTATATGGGCAGACAATGCAAAGTTTCAAACATCTACGTTCCAGAATTTAGAAAAATGGGGAAATGGAAGACAAAATTAGAATAATGGTAATGAATGCCTGGCTCAAAAAGAAGAGAAATCTAAATCATGTAATATGTTGCAGAAAGATACTTTTAAGATTAAAATGGACATTGTATAAAACTCTGGTCCATCCAGTTTTAGTGCTGAATCGTGGGCAACAAAGAGAAAACATAAGCGCACAAACTTCCACAGAAAGGAGAATGTTGAGATGGATGATGGTGTAAACAAGAAATACCAGGTGATGATTGTTTATGTTTGAGACCTGCTTACAGTAGCACCTATATGCAAAAAACCAAGGGAATGCAGGCTCAGGTGTCATGGGCAGGTAAAGCATAGTCCTGAGATTCATATGAGTAAGAGTCCAATGAGTCAAGGAAGAAGAGAGTCCAACCCAAGAAGTGGTGGATGTCATTTAAGAAAATGGGTTAGTATGGTGTCTGGAGGATATGACATTGAACAAAGCACTTTGGAATGACAGTACTTGCACAGCAAATCTAATTTGATAGAGGAGGAAGAATGTCCCTCTATCACTGAATGTCCCTCCTCCAATATACTGACTAGTAAATTAACTGGCACATTGTCTTCTGTCAGCATGGCTTCCTTCACATTTGTATTAGTCCGCTCTGAACATTGCCCTTGTTTTTCATACCTTTTGATTGCTTTGTAAACATTTGAAAAACTTCTGAAAATAATGCAGGTATTTGCATTATGGGCCTTTCTATCTTGCATTTCCAATTTTTTTAAAAATTAGACACACACACACACACACCAGTAATATATGAGAGATAAATACACAAATGCTAGCCATTACTTTATCTTTGCATCTTTCTTAATATACACAGAAAAATGTATCTACTCCACTTATATCCTTAATAAGCAATCTTTAACATAGTGTCACCTCCATAGATTCTCTGCAAAATAAAAAAAAAAGGTAGAGATGATTCTGATCTACTGTGGCAGGATTGCATAAGGATTTTTGTTTTTGTTTTTGTTTTTGTATTGTGGGGAAGGGTATGAATAAGCCATGTTGGTTCTGGTCCATATACCTTTCTCAATGCACATCTTGTTCACAGTCATGGGAGGGTTTTTTATACCATATCCTTTTCCTCTTGTTATATACCAGGACTTCTGTTACTTGTGCCAATGTTATAGTGTTGTCCATGTAGCCATTCCACGCATCAGGTTTTCTAAAGTGCATGATGCTCTAGCCCTAATTTCATCATGCTCTCTGCCTACAAAGGAGGGGAATCCTCAGTTGTCTCAGGGCAGCCTTTTAATTCCATTTGCACCGCTCCAGAGTGGCAGAGCTAATAGGCCTTTAGGTACATGTGTGGTTCCTTTCCAAGCCAAATGATAAAATTGAAAGTGATCCCACCAATGACCCATTGGTGTTCCTGCCAATCCCAACTCTACCACTGCTCAGAACTTAGATTCTTAGGGGTTGAAGATCTGACCTTATGTTATGGCTGAAGTGTATTTTCCTAACATTTTTAATCCTTAAGATACAGTGAATCAAATATAAGCTACTTTTCTAAGGCAGCAGCAAGAGAATTTTTCTTCTTGTTTCTTTGACCACATTTGACCCCCTCCTTAAGTATCTAGACCAGTTTCCCATTATCTTCCACATAAAGTTACAAACATCTCTCTTCATCATTCCCAGAGGCCAAACCTCTGCTCCTGCTACTCAATCTGATAGTCCCTGCTACTTCTTAGACCAAGAAAAGCTCCCTGCTTAGCTTACTATATATGACAAGGACTTTTTTTTTCATTCAAGACGCTATCCATTCTATGAAGTACTCCTGCTGGAAAGATCGCATGCTGTTTGTTTGCTCTGTATGTAATATATTTACATTTTATTTACTAATGGAAAATATTTTTAAAATAGTTAAGATTGTAAAGAGAGATTCACTCAAAGCAATAGTAGGACATTAAAACCCTTCCAAAACTGCCTATGAAAGTGAGGAATAGTTAAAATTATACACAACCTTAACCTTCAACTCTAACTTCACCTCAAAGAGCCATACGGGTATACACACATACTAAAATCTCTACATAGACGATGCATAGCTGAAGCATTAGATGACCTAAGAAATAGTTAATGATGAGATTTTCGAAGGGTTCTCAACCTTTTTCTCTCTGAGCCTGCCCCCCACTTGAACATGCTGTAATTCACAGCCTATCGGTGTCATAACTGCTCTTTGTCTGCATGCCTGTGGTGTTTTAGATGCTGCTTGTAATTATTAGAATTGGGAGCACTGGCTGTTGGGAGTCTGGAAGCACAGGGAACAGGAAGGGGGGGTGGGGGAGAGGATGAGCCAGGGCTGAGAGAGCTACAGAGGGGTGCAGCAGTAGCTTTGTAAAGAGGTTTCACCTTTGTTAAATAAAGGCCCGTCTAAGTTTGTTACTACCTTGCTTGCATGATACAACATTTTGGCGACGAGGATGGATCTTCTGCCTCTGAACCCATCTGCACCCTTTCTGCAAAGCCCAGGTGAGTCTCCAATTGCTTTTACCGCCTGGATCCATATGTTTGAAACTTATCTGCTTGCAATCAGTGCTACAGAAATTTCTGAAGTAAGAAAGCGTGCTCTACTAATCAACTGCCTTGGAGCAGAAGGGCAGCGTATATTTTACACTTTTCCCCTTGCAGATGATAAATATGAGACTGCACTCACTGCATTAAAGAACTTTTTTGTGCCAAAAGTGAATGTAGTAGCTAATCGCTACAGATTTTGCCAGCGTGAGCAGAAACCAGGGGAGACTATAATGCAGTATATTGCTTTTCTGAGGAGTCTGATTGTAACTTGTGACTTTAGGAATATGGTAGATGAGATGATTAGAGACCAGCTCATTGAGAAAAGAACCGTGCTTCGTGTAAGAGAACGCTTGCTTCTAGAACCACAACTTACACTGGAAAAAGCAATAATCATTGCTACCCAGACTAAGTCAGCTATAGCAGAAGCCAAAATAATGAGCATGGATACAGGAGGCACAGTTCAGGCTGACACTCCTTTTGTGGAAAAGTCCACTATCACTGCAGACAAACAATTACAAGGGGAAAACTAATGAAAAACCACAGAATCAGCAAATCCCCACAACACCTTGCAAGTTACACAAGATGTCCTGCAAAAGTATCTCAGTGCAATCACTGCAAAAAGATTGGCATTTTACTAAGGTAGGCAGTCCAATCAACAGGTGCATGCAGTTACAATACCAGATGTTACTGTGCTGAGTATGGACAAAATCAATACTGCACATATTCCAGAACAGATAAGGTGCACTGTAAATGTTTCTGTCACACCTTCAGATAAATCACATCTTATACAGCTAATGTTGGACACTGGTTCTGTAGTCTCTATACTACCTGATTCCATCTATTTGCATTAATTTAAAGATGTGCTTCTTACTGAACCCAAACTTCACTTGGTGTGCTATTTGAAAAACCAAATTCCAGTACGTGGCTGCTTGCCAGCAACAGTGACTTTTGGTGATTGCTGTGTAACTGCAGAGTTCTACATTGTCCACAAAGGCACTCCTATCCTTGGCAGAGATTTATTGGCTGCTTTAAATCTCAGGGTAGTTAATGGACGAATTGATCTTCTTCAGCAAAGCACTTTTGCAGTACATACACCAGTTTCATCTGGGACCCAAGACCAGGTTGAGGAGAAATTTGGCTGTGCTTATGGGTTTGTGCATAAAGTTAAAATGCGACATAATGTGCTACCTGTATGACAGAAGTTACGGCGCTTACAATTTTCAGTCAGAGAAGCTGTTTCAGAGGAACTTAAAAAACCTGTTCAAAAGGAGATTATTGAAGAGATTGACTCCTAGGAATGGGTTTCACCTATAGTAGTGACCAGGGCTCGCCAAGCAGCGGTGAGCCCTGCTCACCAGCTGCGCGGTTCTACGCTCTGTGCATGCGCAGATCTCTCCGTGCCGGCTCTTCCGGGGTGTAATCTACTTGCCACGGGTGAGTAGATTACACTATTTGTCTAGCCCTGGTAGTGACACAGAAGAAGGATGGAGGCATTCGCCTTTGTGTGGACTTGAGGGAACCAAATAAAACTATTGTGATTGAAAGCCACCCTCTGCCTCACATAGAAGATGTATTTGCAGAACTATGTGGAGCAAAGATGTTTTCTACTCTTGATTTGCAGAGCTCATACCATCAGGTTATGTTGCATGAAGATAGCAGAGACCTCACAGCATTTATTACACATGAGGGACTATTTCATTTTAAATGTGTTCCATACAATCTTGCATCTGCCCCAAGTGCCTTCCAAAAATGATGTCATTGATTCTGAAGTATCAACATGGAGTTTAGTGCTATCTGGATGATGTAATCATGTTTGGAAATACTTCTGATGAGCATGACAATAACCTGTAGTCTGTACTAAACTGTCTCAGCACAGCAGGCCTCAAGCTCAATTTGTCTAAATGCAAATTTAGACAAACAGAATTCTCCTTTCTGGGGCATACAATTTCACCAGCTGGACTAAAACCTGATCCAGATCATATCCTAGCAATTTCAAATGCTTCTCCTCCAATAGATTTGCAAACTTTACATTCCTTCTTGGGTCTTACCTCTTGGTATACAAAATTCATTCCCAATTATGCTTCTGTCATTGAACCGTTATGAGAATTACTACGAAGAAGTTCAACATTGGTGTGGACAACGGATGCACAAGCTAATTTGGAAACTGTGAAAGACTTGATTGTACATAGTCCAGTACTTGCACTATTCAGTCCTGCATTGCCCACAATTGTGACTACTGATGCTTCTGATTACGGACTTGGGGCTGTCCTTACACAACTTCATGAGGACAACACAGAGAGGACTGTTGCGTTTACTTCAAGGACACTGAGTGATGCTGAGAGAAAATATTCTACAGTTGAAAAAGAAGCACTTGCTTGTGTCTGGGCTACTGAAAAATGGAGAACTTACCTGTGGTGCTGCACTTTCAAGTTACGCACAGACCACAGCCCTTTGACAACATTGCTAAGCACAAAAGGACTGGGAAGAGCAGGAAATTGTATTGCTAGATGGTCTGCAAGACTATTCTCTTTCAATTGTGAACTTGAATAGAAGCTGGAAACCAAACTGGAAACCAAAATGTGATAACTGATTGCCTTTCTCGCCTGCCTTTGTCTTCACCAGATGGTCCACTGGAGGATGAGGATGAAGTAGTTGCACTTATTACAAGCACTCTTAGGGCATGGCTACACTACAAAGTTACTTCGAACTAACGAACGTTAGTTTGAACTAACTTTGATAGGCGCTACACTAGCGCTCCATTAGTTCGAATTTAATTCAAACTAACGGAGCGCTTAGTTCGAACTAGGTAATCCTCATTCCACGAGGATTAAGCCTAGTTCGAACTTACTAGTTCGAATTAAGGGCTGTGTAGAACCTTAATTCGAACTAGTGGGAGGCTAGCCCTTCCCAGCTTGCCCTGGTGGCCACTCTGGCCAACACCAGGGAAACTCTACTGCCCCCCTCCTGGCCCTGGAGCCCTTAAAGAGCCACGGGCTGGCTACACAGTGTGTGCCAGTTGCAAGGCTGCCAGCACCCGTGCCAGCACACCCAGCAGCTGACACCCCATGAGCCAGCCACCCGATGACACCCAGCCCTCCCCCTCTTCCCGGGACCAGGCTGGCGGCTCCCAGGACCCTGCCCGGGGCCGCAAGAGGTGGGCGCCCGCGTGGTCTAGTGCGGAGATCGTGGACCTCATCGAGGTTTGGGGGGAAGCCTCCAATGTCCACGATCTCCGCACTAGCCACAGGAACGCGGCAGTCTACGGCCGCATGGCTGCCAGCCTGGCCTCCAGGGGCCACCAGCACAGCCGGGAGCAGGTGCACTGGAAAATCAAGGACCTGCGGCAGTCCTACTCCCGGGCCTGCCTGCCAGGGGCCAACCCGGAGGCGTGCCCCCACTTCCAGGCTCTGGACCTCCTCCTGGGGGCTCATGCCGTCCCTGCCCCCCGGGACGTGATAGACCCCGGGGCAGAGGGACCGCTCCCAGAGACGGAGGAGGAGGAAGGCTCCAAGAGCCAGGAGGCTGCCAGCAGCCTGCCCAGGACCCGGGACCCCCGAGGCACCCCACAGAGCCACTCGCCTGTGTCATCCGAGGCTGGGGAGGCGTCCACATGTGAGTACCATCATGCTCCCCTTATGTGTATGGGGGGCTGGGGTGAGAGGGAGCCCAGGGACCGTGCGCCTGGGCCTTGCCCACCACAGGGCAGCAGCTGGGGATCCTGCAGGGGCCCTGGCCTTGCAGAGGGGAGCTGGGTTTCACACACCTGGGCCCCTGGGGTAATTGACCGCTGTTCTTGTTTCACCACAGTCGCAGCACCTGGGACTGCAGGGCACACCACCCTGCCTGCAGCAGCCGTCCGTGCCCAGACCAGCAGGAGAGCCAGGAACCAGGAGGAGTACCAGAGATGGCACCTCCGGTTCCTGGAGCAACAGCTCCGTATCCAGGACCACTGGGTCCAGGAGGACCTGAGGCTGCGCCGGCGGAGCTTGGAGGCACTGGAGGAGCAGGGCCGTGCCCTGTGAAGCCACCTCCAGAGCCTGCTCGACCGCTTCCCAATTCCTCCTGCTCCCCCTGCTCCCTCTCCTCCTCCCCCTCCTGATCCCTCTGCTCCCCCTCCTGATCCCTCTGCTCCGCCTCCTGATCCCGCTCCTGCTTCCTCCACACCCCCTATCCCTCCTGCCCCACCCTCCACAACCATTCCCCACCAACGCCCCCGGACCCTCAGTGTTGCGAGACAGGAGAGGCAGCCGGACCCCCACCCCTGAGCTTTCCTTACCCTTCCTCCCCTTCCAGCTCCCTCGTCCCAGGTTTCCCCCTCCCCTCTCCCACGCTCCTTCCTCCCTCCCCCCACCCCAGTTATGTTAAATAAAAAGACGTTTTTGTTTGAAAAACAGGTGTCTTTATTTGACCGTAGGTAGGGAGGGGAAAGGAGAAGGGGGTAGGGAGGAAGAAGGCCCCAGTGGGGCATGCAAGGGAGAGGTCAGTCCTCCTCCTCCACCAGGAAGCTCTCCCGCAAGGCTTCCCGGATCCGGACGGCCCCCCGCTGGGCTTCCCGGACAGCGGCGGTGCAGGGCTGACCGTAGTGGCCAGCCATGCGGTCAGCCTCAGCCATCCAGGCTGGCAGGAAAGCCTCCCCCTTTCTCTCACATAAATTGTGGAGCACACAACATGCTGCCACCATGGGAGGGATCTTGTGCTCGGCCAGGTCCAGACGGGTGAGGAGGCATCGAAAGCGGGCTTTCAGTCGCCCAAAGGCCCCCTCCACCACGATGTGAGCCCTGGTCAGCCTGGCATTGAAGGCCTGATGGGAGGGATTGAGGTGCTCCGTGTAGGGCTTCCTCAGCCACGGCTGCAGTGGGTAGGCGGCATCCCCCACCAGGCACACGGGCATGTCCACGTCCCCGACCCTGATGTGGCGGTCGGGGAAGAAGGTCCCGGCCTGCAGCCGCTGGCACATGGAGGAGTTGCGGTATACCCGTGCGTCGTTTGCTTTGCCGAACCAGCCCACATTAATGTCCGTGAACTGTCCCCGGTGGTCACACATGGCCTGCAGGATCACGGAGAAGTACCCCTTGCGGTTGACATACCGGGAGAGGCCTGGTGTTCCGGGGCATGGATAGGGATGTGCGTCCCGTCGATGCCCCCCCCCGCAGTTGGGGAAGCCGAGGGCGCCGAATCCCCGGATGACGGCGTCCGGGTCGGCAAGGCGGACCACCCTGCGGAGCAGCACCCGTTTGATGGCCTTGACCACCTGCAGAGAGAGACACAGCAAAGCGCCAATCAGTGGGGCGCCCGGGTGGCTGGGAGCATTCGTGCCCTGGCAGTGCCCTGGCAGTGCCCCACGCCCCACTCCCAGAAGCAACCCCCCTGGCGGCATGTAGTACAGCCGGGATAGACCGACCCCTCCGGTGAGGGGCGCTTTCGCCTCCTCCCTCCCCCCCTTTGTCCCTGGGGTGGCCCATCCCCTCCTTGCAGCCCCCCTCGCCCTCTAGCGCAGTGGCCGACAAGTGCCATACCTGCATGAGCACCGCTCCGACGGTGGATCTCCCCACACCGAACTGGTTCCTGACGGATCGGTAGCTGTCCGGCGTGGAGAGCTTCCAGAGAGCGATGGCCACCCGCTTCTGGAGGGGGATGGCGGGCCTCATGCGAGTGTCCCTTCTGCGCAGAGCAGGGGCGAGCCACTGGCAGAGCTCCAGGAAGGTGTCCCTCCTCATCCTGAAGTTCTGGGTCCACTGTCGGTCTTCCCAGTGCTCCAGGACGATGCGGTCCCACCAGTCGCTGGTGTCCAGACGCCAGATGCGGCGGGGCATGCCGGTACCGGGGCGCCGCCGGGGCTCCTCCATGGCCCCCAGGGCGGCCAGGTGGAGAGGCAGGGGGCTGACGTGCACCGGGAGGTGTCAGGCAGCCTCGAGCCATTGCTGGCAGGCTTGCAGCAGCAAGTCCAGAAAGTGCACTAGAAGGTGCAGGGCGAGGTCTGGCTCCATGTTTCCACCTGCGGCGGCGTCCCCGAAGGGAAGCACCGACACACACGGGCGCAGAGATCAATGCTTTGCTGTCCATCGGCGAGGTTGGCAAGCAAGCAGGAAAAGCTGAGAACCGGCTGTCCGGGGGGGGCGGGTCCCTTTAAGCGCGAGCCTCAGATAGCCTCAGACAGCAGCCACACAAAGCAACTACTGACCTGATGTCCTGCCAGAACTCGTTTCAGCCGCCCTTAAATGCGCCCCTGCGTCCAATCAGTGTGGATGCGCTAGTTCGAATTAACAAAACGCTAATTCGAACTAGTTTTTAGTTCTAGATGCGTTAGTTCGAATTAACTAATTCGAACTAAGTTCGTTCAAATTAACGTTGTAGTGTAGACATACCCCTTCTGCAGTTAGAAGAGAGCAATTCCAAGCTGCTTGTTCAGCATGTCCAATTCAACAAAAGCTACGGGAATTTCTGACAAAGAGATGGCCCAGTAACTCTAAAAACCTTGTTTTGAGAGTTTTGCTGCCTTATTTCAGAGTTTGGAATGAACTTTCTTTGCTTGATGGCTGTGTACTAGGAGGTACACACTGACTACTTGTGCCAGAAGAATTACAATCAAAACTCATACATCTAGCACACGATACTCATCAAGGAATTGTCAGAACTAAATAACGACTATGAGATCTGTATTGGTGGCCAGGGATGGACTCCCAAACTGAAGCAATCATAAAATCCTGTGTCACTTGCCAAATGCATGATAAGACAGCCGTGACATGTACCCAACCATTACAGCCTATTCCTCTTCCTGATTCTGCATGGGAAAAAGTTGCTATTGACATCGTAGGACCCTTTGATACTGCTCCAATTGACTGTCATTATGCCATCACTTTAATAGACTATTTCAGTAAATGGCCTGAGGTAACGTTTACATTTCAAATCTCTTCTGCTACAGTAATTAAGTTCCTCTCTACAGTTTTTAGCAGGGAAGGTAACCCCAAAGTACTGGCTTTAGATAATGGTAGTCAATTTACTTCCTGGTATTTGAAACTTTTCTAGCAGAGATGAACATTTTCAATAGAAGATCATCCCTGTATTACCCTCAAAACAATGGGGAAATCAAAAGGTTTAACAGAAGTTTGAAAGAAAGTTTGCAAATGGCTAAACTGGAAGGGTGATCATGGATAACCTTCAGTACTGATTTCTTGAAAGCATACAGGGCTATGCAACATGCCACAATGCAAAGATCACCCGCAGAGTTACTGCATGTAAAACAGATGAATACTAATCTGAACATTGCTGTACTGTTAAAGGCAAGACCTGATGCACCAAACAAGGATGATGTGAGAAAAACAGTTGAACAAAACCAAGAAAAGTATAAGGCTTTCACAGACAAGTGGCGAGGTGCTAAGGAACCAAATTTTGAGTGTGGTTCCTTCGTTAGAGTAAGAAAACCTGGAATTTTACACAAAGGGGACCATAAATTCACATCTCCTCTTAAAATCATAGAGAGGAAGGGACCTTACACCTGTCGACTTTCTGATGGGCGGGTATGGAATGCTCCTTATCTTGCACCTGCCTATGCACCAAGAGGAGATGAGGCCAACACCCAGTCTGCATTGTATGACTTCACCGTAGCACCAACACAACAAGACATTGCACTGGAACTTTGAGAGACGTTTGAGAGACAGTCTGTCAGACCCACACGACCACCTGTCTGGACTAGAGACTATGTTATGGAGTATTACAGTGTTTTCAGTGTAATATTTCCACCAACAGTATAGTGTCTTATTCCATATTTGTTGCTGTGGTTAGAACAACAATGTTTATTTCATAATTGAGAGAGCTTCTTAAGAGAGAAGGGAATGTGGTGTTTTAGATGCTGCTTGTAGTTATTAGAATTGGGAGCACTGGCTGTTGGGAGTCTGGAAGCACAGGAAACAGGAATGAGAGGGGAGGAGATGAGCTAGGGCTGAGTGAGAGCTACAGAGGGGAGCAGCAGCTTTGTAAAAAGGTTTCACCTTTGTTAAATAAAAGCCTGTTGAAGTTTGTTAGTACCTTGCTTGCATGATACAACAATGCCAAAGCCAGGTCTAGATATAGGGGGTATGAAGCAGGGCAGTTGCCCAGGGCACCACATCACAAGGACCCCTGCAAATCTAAGTTGCTCAGGCTTAAGTTTCATCCATATGTGGCAGGACTGGGCTTCAGTCCCACACAGCAGAGCTTCTGCTTTCTGCTCTCAGCCCTAGGAAGTTTAACATCAGTCCTATTTAGCAGCCCCTCAGAGGATTCCAAATTCCTAATTGAGAACCCTGTTTTTAAGGCACCTGAGTGATTTAGGAATACAAGTTCCACTAAAATCACTGGAGTGCAGTAGCATAAGTAAGAACAGTCCTAAGGGGGGTATACATGAATCAGGCAAAGACAGCCAGAGAAGGAATTAGTTATTTTCTCATGAAACCAGATAGAATGTTTGGCCCAGGGCTGGAGAAGTTGCCTTCTGGATTCACACAAGCTGAGATATAAAGAGGGGAAGATGCGAGGGAAAGTTTAGAAGGAAGCTTTCTGTTTACCACTGTAGACAGACAACAGAGTTAGGGACCTTCAATATTGCCATTCCCAAGAATTTAAAAATCAGAAGGCCACTCCATCCTGCATCCCCCCCAAAATGAGATTTTAAAAAATGTTTTAGATGTTTTTGTAAGTTTCCTACTGATATTTGAGTTCTAGTTTCCAAGCTTTTTTTCTGCAGTCATGAGGATTAGAAATTTATTTTTTCTCCTTTTTTCCTGCCTCCTCTCAGGGCAGCTGAAATTCTCACAATCATTTGACTTCAGAACCTAGGACCATGGGAACAAGTAAAATGTCATGAGACTTGTGGTTAAATCACAAGAATTGATAACAGTGTCCCATCCTGAAAAAAAGATTGATTTATTTCAGAGAATGGGACTGACTCCTTTCGGTGGAAAGAGAAAACAGCAAGGAGGCTCCCCTAGTCAGACTCAATTTGAGACCTGGAGACACTGGGAATTGGACTGATTTATGCCTGCTACAAAATACAACTTTTTAGAAATTCTCAGGTAAGACCATTCATTTTCATTTCCCCTCATTAAAGTAAGCCAATTTGTCTTTGAAAGAGAAAATTGTTCAACACTGGAGAAATGTGTTGAACAAAACTTTGGTTTCATCATTGACCACTAGCCAGAATAGCGGAGTTCTGTTCTGGAGGACTTGTTCACTGCAGAGTTGCTGTTTGACACATTCTTTATTTTTGGATAGGACATCCCAGCTCATCTTTGTATAAGGCTGAAGAGATGTAAAACTTACCCCTGCCTAAAACTCCACATAGTCTTACCTTAGTAACTCAGAATTTCTATAGTAAAATAGTATTTGGACTTCTCCAATGGGCCTGAAAGATGTCAGGTCTAATTCTTAGCTTCTCTTAGCTTATTCTGATGGGTGCATCTACACGGCACCATTATTTTGAGATAACTAGCATTATTTTGAAATAACAATGTGAGCATCTACACAGACATTCGGTTATTTTGAAATAATTTTGAAATAATGGGAGTCTTATTCTGAAATCTGTAAACCTCATTCTACTAAGAATAATACCTATTCCAAAATAGCTATTTCAAAATAAGATGTGTGTAAATGCTCCACAGCTGTTATTTCAAAATAGCCTCTCACAGGGGCCATTCTAAATTATTCCTTCTCAGTACATCCTGGGGCTCTAAATTGAGATAGGCTTCCCTAATGTAGATGCGCTGCCTCGGACTAACTTTGACACTTCTTTGCAGTGTATTTTGGAATAACTATTCTGGCTTATTTCAAAATAAGCATGCAGAGTAGACCTACCCTATGTTTCAAATGCTCACTTCTGTGTCACTCCCTTCCCTTTCTCTAAATGTAACTCAGGTTCCACTGACATGCAATTTTGAACTCCTAGAACGTTAACCAATTATCTTTTGCATTAAGTAACTGAGGATACGTCTAGACTACAGGCTTTTGTCGACAGAGGTTCTGTCAAAAAAGATCATTTAGACTACAGTCAGTTCTGTCAACAAAGCAAGCTGCTTTTTCCACAGAAAGTCTAGATGCTCTTTTTTGAAAAAGCAGTGTGGATGCAATAGCACCTTTTTTCGACATAATTCTGTCGAAAAAAGGCATTATTCCTTGTAGAATGAAGTTTACCACTGTCAACAAAACTGCCGCGTTCTGTCAATTTACTGTCGACAGAACTCGGCGGTAGTATAGATGCAGGTATAGTTTTGTTGACAAAAGTCTACTTTTGTTGACAAAACCCTGTAGTCTACACACACCCTGACAGTGACAGTTTTTCAAGTTTTTTATTTCTGTTGTGTTATTGCTATTTCCTTTATGACACAATAATTTGGAGTATACAGTATTTAAATATATACACCTTCAATTCCATACATAAATCTATTATTTACCAATTATTTGTCAGGGATCCTTTCTTCTTTTGAGAAACAAAACTTGCAATTAAAAGCTTGTACGGTAATTTTGAGACACTTAGGCAAGCATTGCCCTATTTCTGAAGATATCTTGGCATTTCTTAATTGTTAATGTTATCAAAGCCTGGCATTATCCAAAATTTTCATTTCAGAGTTGATTATATATCAAATATAACTAGTCAAAGTTTTAATGGTAATGAATTGCCAACATTTTAAGTTTTTTAAACTTGATAAGCCTCTTTCTCTGGTGGGTGATATCACCGCTTCACATTGTAAGGACTTATACTAAACATAAGAGTAGGATTTCCCATTTCATATAGGACCAGAGTCTGAACTTTGCTCACACAGAGTAGCATCTTACTCCACAGACTCTTACTTCATTTCAATAGCTTCAGGGGGTAGCCAAGTTAGTCTGGTACAGAAAAACAAACAAACAACAAATGGTCTGGTAGCACTTTATAAACTAACAAAATATGTGGATGGTATCATGAGCTTTCGTGGGCACAGCCCACTTCTTCAGATAGATGGAGTTATGAGTTCAGGATGTGCACACCCAAAATAAATAGGAGAGGGGAAGGGGAGGGAGGAGGGAAGAAAAAAGAAGGGGGTGGGAGTCAGAGAGCAGAGGGAATCATTAAGTATCTGAAGATTGGGTAGTTAAAATAAGCAGATAAGAATCAAAGTTAATAGATAATATCCTTCCTGGCATGGGAGTGTACACAAAGAGCTGTTTGCACCTTCAATGGCTGTTAAGTTGATAGTGTCCCAACCAAATTTCATCATGGTTGAGTCCATTAGCATGTGAATTGAATTTGCGGATGAACTCTAATTCCAATGCTTCCCTGTGGATCTGGCTTGTAGAACTGGTTTGTGACAAGACCGCTATCTGGAGATCTTTTAAAGAGTGACGTGGAAGATTAAAGTGCTCCCCAATAGGTTTCTGTATGTTTCCTTTACGTATATCTGATTTGTATCCATTGATTCTTTCCCACAGAGACTGTCCAGTTTGTCCAATATATATAGCAGTGGGGCATTGCTGGCATTTGATGGCATAGATTAAATTACTGGATGTGCAGTCAAATGACCTTTTGATTTGATGACTTATGTTGTTGGCTCCAGTGATGAATTCACCAGTATAGATATGTGGGCAGAGTTGGCATCGTTTTTGGTTGCAGGGCTTATAGAGGAAACTTGTGAATAAGATAGCATGGGCTTTCTGGGTACATTGTGCATGATTGATGAAGACAGTGTATTTGGATTACAGAGAGACTAAGATGAAATATGTTGGTCAGTTGATCATAGTGAAAAGCTGAAGTTTAAAAAGTCAAGTGTCACATTTAATTATGGAGAATAAAATATTTTCTGGATAAACTGAAGGATAGTTTCTGGTCTGTACTTCAACTTATATTGAAAATATACATGAGCTTAGAGAGGGGCATTCTATTCACCTTTCCTGACAATTGGGTGGGAATCCAGGATCAATGCTAAGAGTGTTTAGGGGAACTTGAATGGAAAAATTAATCACTTTCAAATGTTAAGCTTGTTGTAGCTGAACAGTCCTCTCTTCCTAAATTCACAGTGTTTAGAAAAAATAGCATTCTGGGGTAAATTTGCTGCTTAAATGACCATTCTTTTGGAAAAGTATTCTTATCTATTCTTTTTGTTGCCCTTATCTGAACCTTTTTCCTGAACGTTTTTCCAAATCCAATCTTTTGAGATGGGGCAACCACATCTGCACCCAGTATTCAAGATGTGGGCATATCACAGATTTATATAGCGGCAATATGAAGTTTTCAGTCTTATCTATCCCTTTCTTTATGATTCTTAACAGTCTCGTTTTTTAATGCCACTGAACTATGCAAAATCACTTTCTTGCTAATTTAGACCCCATTATTTTTATATGGAGGTCCCTCTGGAGGATTTTGCTAATATTGCATAATTTCTGGACAACTGGCCATTTGTGGTGACCGCAAACAACTATTAGTACACATGACTTTCAGTCTCTCTCTCTCTCACACATACTCTCACACAGATCTAAAGATGGGAACACCAGATCTAAACTTCCCTGAGCTACAGGAACATTCATATCCAGACAGGATCCAAGAGTGCTTGAACTGCTTACTCTCCTTAATAGTGAGCAAGGGAAGGAGGGTGTGAGGAGAAACAAATGGTGAGTGTGTTCTCAGAGGAAGAGGCAGGGCACAGCCATGGTTCAGACATTGCATCCTCCCTCGCTCTCACACACACACTTCTAGAGAACATCTGACAGGATCCAGATGCAAATGTTGTATTTTAGGCCTATTCACATACATGTTGTTTACTGGATCGCTGCATATGGACTTTGAAGAACAGCTCAGACATCTGACTCTGGGTATGAATTTTTCAGTTTGAGTCCTTAACACCTGATTTGTTTACCTCTGAGCTTAGTGGCTAAATATATGAAAGGACCCACACTCTGGGGAACACGGTCACTGAAACAGTAATTCCTCTTTTCAACTCCAATAGCTGTTTAGCTCCTTGTTGTACATGCAAGTTCTGTGTACAGCTATGTGGACCATTGCTTCTCTGCTCTCAGACTTTCACCAACAGTTCAGCTGCCTTTCATCGCAGGTTTTTTTCAGTATGGAATCGGATATATGCATTCTCCCGATTCAATCCTTTAGTAGTACAAAATAGTTTTCTTGAGATTTAATTAATTGGTGAGACTCTCATTTAACTTCCATCTCTTAAAGCTTTAAAACAACAATATGTGAGGATAAAAGCTTTCCCATTAAGTTATACAGAGTCTGAATATAGCTTAATTGGTCTCCCTAATCACCAGAATAATTACTTTTATCATGATGAAGGACTCCTGAGGCCATATAGTCTGCAACAGAAGAAATCCATTCTTGTCTGTAAATTTAATCCACAGGTATCAGAAAAAAATTAAAATTCTGCCCTTTGCTTAAAGAATTCTTGGGTCAGATCCTCAGCTGGTATTTTAAGAGTGACACCAATTTACACAAAGGGAGAATCTGGTCTCATACCTGGGTCCTATCTTTGTTCTGGTTTTTGTACATATTTTATGTTTAAGTATAGCAAATGTGCTGAGGAAGATATTTGGGTGAAAAACTCAATCTTTGTTTCTTTTCAAGTCACTAGTAAAAAAAGTTTGCAGGTCTTCAAGATCAGTAAGTGTCATCCAGAAACTATTCAGTCCTCCAAGAGTGTGTTAGACAGATAATTAGTACACTTTCATGAGGAGAGATTACTGTTAGGATCAAAAATAGTCTCTGCACAAGTCGTAAACTATTGAACTAGTAGAACAGGTATCTGGTAAGACTGTTATGAATTACCCTTGAGTCCAAGATTTCTAAATCACATACAATACTGCCAATCCCCATTAATGTTCCAATGGAAGATTATAAACTGCTGTTGTCCAAAACATCTTCAGTCAATTCTCAAGGATCTCAGAGATCTTAGGAAAGTCAGGTTGCTATATTATTTCAACTTGGAAAGCCATTATAGCATAAAAATAGAAATAAAAAAAACATTTAAATGGAAAATGATGAGCTATATGCTGCTTCAAATTTGCCAACATGTATCATGTTCACATAGTGAACAAGAAACATGTAACTATAGACCCTCCTATGTTGATTGCATTGCCTACACAAACCAAGCTAGGCATCTCCTGAGATTAAAATGTGTTCTGTTCCAATAACATTAGCCTTATCTAAACCCTATTAATGAAAGAAGTGTAGAGGTATGTAAGTTTATTTGCCCGTTACTTTCTTGTATGTTCCAGAAAATATAAGGTGAAGTAACAGTCTGTTTTAAATTATTTATTCTTACTCACTCCTGATTGCTGCTTTTCCTGCTACACTTCTCTCCTCTGGCCTCTTGGCATGAAAGCTACACTAGATTAGGCTGAAGACTTAGTTTGTAACATGCTCAACTCTAAATTTCTCAAGTAAATTTAGAACAAACAATGCAAGACATGAATAATGTGCATTAAAAAACAATCCAAATTGCTAAGAATACAAGTTCAAGGCAACTCTGCCTCACCGCTACCTCAGTAGGTTTATTCCCTTTACTCTCTAAGGGTATGTCTACACTACAAAGTTAGTTCGAACTAACGGACGTTAGTTCGAACTAACTTTAATAGGCGCTACACTAGCGCTCCGCTAGTTCAAATTTGAATCGAATTCGAACTAGGTAAACCTCATTTTACGAGGACTAACGCCTAGTTCGAACTAGCTAGTTCGAACTAAGGGCTGTGTAGCCCTTTAGTTCGAACTAGTGGGAGGCTAGCCCTCCCCAGGTTTCCCTGGTGGCCACTCTGGCCAACACCAGGGAAACTCTATGCCCCCCTCCTGGCCCCGGACCCCTTAAAGGGGCACGGGCTGGCTCCGGTGCCCGTGCCAGGTGCAAGCCTGCCAGCACCCAGCCAGCAGACCCTGCACCTGGCACGGCACAGAGCCACCCACCCGATGCCCCCCAGCCCACCCCCTCTTGCCGGGACCAGGCTGGCGGCTCCCGGGAGCTTGCCCAGGACCGCAAGAGGCGGTCACCTTCCTGGGCTAGTGCGGACATCGTGGACCTCGTCCACGATCTCCGCACTAGGCACAGGAAAGTGGCCGGCTAGGGCAGGAGAGCTGCCAGCCTGGCCACCCAGGAGCAGGTGTGCATGAAAATCAAGGGGGTCCACTGAGACCCCCGACCCTGAGCCCTGAGCTTACAATGGCCGTCCTGGGTCAGACCAAAGGTCCATCTAGCCCAGTAGCCTGTCTGCCGACAGCGGCCAACCCTAGGGACCCTGGAGGGGATGGACCAAAGACAGTGACCAAGCCATTTGTCTCGTGCCATCCCTCTCCAGCCTTCCACAAACTTTGGGCAGGGACACCACTCCTACCCCCTGGCTAATACCACTCCATGGACCCAACCTCCATGACTTGATCTCACTTCCCTTTAAACTCTGTTCTAGTTGTAGCCTTCACAGCCTCCTGCAGCAAGGAGTTCCGCAGGTTAACTATTTGCTTTGTGAAGAAGAACAACTTTCTCTTACTAGTTTCAAGCCTGCTACCCATTCCTTTCCTTTGGTGTCCTCTAGTCCTTCTTTATGGGAACTCAGGAAGAACTTTTCTGAATGCACCCTCTCCACCCAACCCCTGCTTTTAGAGACCTCTATCCTGTCCCCCCTCCGTCTCCTCTTTTCTAAGCTGAACAGTCCCAGTCTCTGTAGCCTCTCTTCATCTGGGACCTGTTCCCAACCCCTGATCATGTTAGTTGCCCTCCCTTCTCCCAGCCTTTCTCTTCCCCTCTCCCACCTCCTTTTCCCAGTCTCCCCCAGTTTTTTTCAATAAAGACAGAGTCAATGTTGGAAGAAACATTATCTTTATTTTGTACATCAATAAGAAGGGGGGCTAGGGAAGGGTAAGTGGAAGGAGGTGAGGGAGGAATGGGGTACGAGCCCCCGATGGGGAGGACTGGGCTGGCTCTGCGGGCTTCTGGGGGTGGAAGCTCTCCTGCAGCCCCCCAATTGCCCCCTCTCCCCAGATGGCAGCCTGCGGCAAGTGCAGCCGGGCTGATGGCCGAGTGGTGTGATGTGCCCAGTGTGGGTACTCCGGGCACTCCAAGCCAGAACTTCTTTGCAAGCGGGGCACCCCTTAGAACTGTGTGTCCGGGGTGGGGGTCGGGACCCTTTAAGCGCAGCCCTCGGCTAGCCTGAGACAACATCTCCATGCTCTAAGTCCTCCTTTTATGCCCTGCCGGCACTGCTTCCGGCCATCCTTAAGCAAAACGCTAATTCGAATTAGTTTTTAGTTCTAGACGCGTTAGTTCGAATTAGCTTAGTTCGAATTAACTAATTCAAACTAAGTTAGTTCGAACTAGCGCTGTAGTGTAGACGTACCCTAATACATGATGCAATGAGAAGTTAACCCTTTCATGCTGTTCCTTTTGCCACCAGTCAGATAGTAGACTGTAGAAGGGGGAGTACCTAGCACATAGGGTATTGCTGGGCATGTGGGTTGTTCCCCCCCCCCCCCGCCACAATGTTCCAGGTTGGGACTGGGAACCTTTTTTGTATCACAGGCCATTCACACACAGAAAAAAAAATCAGTTGTGAACTCACACAAGTAAAACACAACTTCATTTAGAAAGGGAAATATACAATGCTCAACTCACCTGCTTGGGGGGGGAGGGCAGAGGCTTGAGGCTTCCTCAGCATGGTGGGCTAAGCTGGCACTCACAGGGGCCAAAACTCAGGGATTTGTGCTTGCAGAGGGACAAGCCAGAGCTTGTGGCTCCAGCCACATGTGGGGGGAACAGACTGGACAAAAGTAAATGACGTGCTGGATCTGGCTTGTCGGTCATCGGTTCCCTACTCCTATTATAGGTAAACTACCCAGTATCCTGTCTGTCTTCATTTCATCTGACAATGTATAACTTCTATAATTGTGATGGGTTACATTTTGGAGATTTATTAAAAGAATATTATTAGTAATATCTGACTGATATGGTAACCTTTGGGCATTCGAGCCTATTCAACTACCATTACCTTTTGAAGGAGGCTGGAGATGCTGTTACCAAACTACTAAAAGGAATCATTTTTTGGGTAGCAGGGTGGATCTCACCTGAGAAGGTAGGCAAACACATGATTTCAGTACTGACTAGTGTGCAATATGAAAGCCACGCTTTTGGTCTGTTCCCAAGTAATGAATGACCCATAGAGATTTTCTACAGAGCCATTAAATAATAAGAAAATGTAATATCAAAGTTGGTGAAATGGATAAAATATTTTAGATCCAGTTTTTACTAAAAGTTCAGTACATGATGGAAAGCAACATAGTTAAACTGGCAGAAATGGAAGCACTTAATTTTAACCACTGTTTGTGGTTACTCATTGCAATTCATTTAACCACTTTAATAATTTATTTATTCTAAATCACTCAATATAATTCATTTACCCAATAATATAATTCATTTGCCACTTTGTTCATTTACTCAGTATAATTAAGTCTGCTGAAATGAATATACTTGTATGAATATATTCATATTAGATTCACTATTCTTTTATCAAGGCATTAAGATGTTTCAGTTAAGCTGAAAGAAAAATAAAGACTATTGTCTTCAAAAGCTTCAAAGCTGCTTCATAATAATTTTTGCTATGTATAGCTCATCTTTTGTTTGAATTATATTGGTATTCACTGGAAATTCCCCTAATACCCTGTATAAGCTAATGCATTATTGGCTCCAGGAGAGCTGACAGCCTCTGCAGGACCCTGGGCAAGTTGCGGGAGGTGGGGCCTTGGGCAGCAGGCATGGGCCAGAGGCAGCTACCCCTCTTCACTGCCTGGGACTCAGTGCTTTAAAAGTGCCCATGGCTTTGGGCTTCTACCATGGCAAAGTTGGCAGCCTGGGCACCTTAAATACCTCTAGTGTCCTGTGAGACATGGTATATCTGGAGCCATGCTCTTTTCCCCATTGTCTATCACCAGCCCTGCATGCAGACAAGGATGAGGTAAACTAGTCAAAATCAACTACATATAGTGGGGATATTGTGCTTACCCCTCCGAGTATATCTCACAGTAAAACTACAAGTGCAGACAATGCACTTTAGTGTTACTGTGGGATAGTTTATGTGCATTAGTTACATAAAATATGCTTTTTTAGTTTATGTGGGATAGTTTATGTGCATTAATTGTTAAAATATGCTTTTTTAAAGCAGAACTAAGCAGAATAATCTTTAATGACAAGTTTCTGTGCAATTAACTGCGGTCTGGGATTAGCATTCCTGTTGAGGGTTTCAATAACAACATAGACCCTAGAGTCAATGATGTGAATGTAAGCTTGCCCATTCTACAGGATTGTCCTGGAGTCTCCAGGGATTAAAGATCAATCTTTAATTAAAGATAATATCGTGTGATGAAATCTCCAAGAATACATCCAAGCAAAACTGTCAACCCTACAAAGAAATAATACTTGCATTAACTATGGAACTCAATAAATGTATTAAAGTTAGTTCTTCCACTCCTTGATTATTTCAAAAACCTACGCAGGCTATGCTCAACCCCCACTCTATAAGCCTAGGAAGCATGTTATGCACACAGGCTGTGCTATAGTGTAGCCCATTGTCTGTCACATAAGAATTTGTCTTGTCACATCTGAAAGTTTTAATTCAAACACAATTTCCCTGTGTTCTTACCATCTTTGGCTAAAGTTTTCATTCAATGGCTCTTGTGACTGCTCACTCAGCTTTAGTAAGTTTCCCTGTGATTTCAGGTCCTTTGACATTCCTGTGTGATATACCTCCAATTTATTATTACCTCTGACATGATACTTCCAAAACTCCTCAGATACATCAGTTGCCGGCTAGTCTTACCAATGCCTTTGCCCTCTTTGAGAGGATTGTGCCCACAAAAGCTCATGATGCCATCTACATTTTTGTTAGTCCCTAAGGTGCTACAAGACTATTTGTTGGATTTGTTAAACGTTTTTCCAGGTAGGATTAATTTGGCTACCCCGCTGAAACTTTTGGCCTCTTTAGTCTTCCTAGCCACATGCCCTCTTATTTTTTGCTTCAAGAGCTCATTCAGATAATATGGCTTCTTCAAAAGTGCAAACTTGCTAGCCCATGAAACTGAATTCCTGAGACACAAAAATAATTTATGCCAAGTGAAGAGCTGGAGTAGATTACTTTCCCACTCCTGGGGAACCTGCCCCCACAACTCAGTTCGCAGTCTGATTCTGTGGTAGTACAGCTGCACATTGTCCCCTTTCTGAGTGCTGCTCTAACTCCATATTAGAGCCTTCTGTTTGGAAATCAACAAAGCTCATTTTCCCTGAAAATTAAGGGGAAAAACCATGTCCCCATGATTATAAATATAGGAATAATATAAAAAGTATAATTATATGAATAAAAAGTTTCCTAACACTAAATATAAAGAGTTCACTTCAACTTCAGTATTCAAATGCACATGTGGAAATTGATGGCAATGCTATTTCCATTACATATTTTATACCATGGTATTATATCAGGAATAAACCCTCTCTTCTTATAGTGAATTTTGATGAACAGATACATAAGCACACATATTAAGTTTGTTTTGTGAGTCTATGGAAATTAAGTTCTTTCTTTGCCATTAAAAGATTGTGTAATACTACTCTAAAATTCTGGTTATTGTAACATCCCCCATCCCAATAAAACATCATGTGAAGTAAAGATTCAGTATTCAGTCCTGAATTAATGCATTTGACATTACAGGTTTCACAGATGTCCTGACAATTCAGTCTTTTGTATGTATTCCATTATACATGCAATTGGTTTAAGAGAAAAGCAAACTATGAGAGAGAGAATGTAAGAAATCTGTTTTTCCTCTACAGTATAATAGTATGGCTTGGGTGAGCAGCAGAGCTCAAAATGTAGTGGTCTGTTCAAGCTTGACAGATGAGTGAAGATGGCAGAAAGTTAGAAAGTCATATTGTCAGTATTAGTGAAGTGTGATTTACAAGGGAGGGTTTTGTTGGGAAGGAGGGGTGACAAAGACCAAAAAGGATACATGAAGAAAAAAAAAGGATTTGGACAGGAGCGAATGATTATTATGATTTATTTCCATTGCAGTAGCACCTACACAACTCAAACAAGTGAGCCCATCAAGTGTGCACAGCAAAGGCAGAGATTTGACATTTTGATAAAATAGCAGATCTGAAGGATATGGTGGTGTTGAAGGAGAATATATATATACTAGACAATTAGCCAGTCATAAAACGGGATTTTCAGGTCTCTTCTCCAGGTTGGTCTTCTGTCCTGAGCCTCTGATCTCTTGCTCCGTCTCTCTCCCTCGCGCTCTCTCCTCCTACTGCCTCCCACTCTCTCTCTCAGCTCTCCTCTGCCTCTTGCCTCTCTTGCCTTCTGTCTCCCCCTCCTGCCTCTCACTCTCCCTTTTTCTTCTCCTCCTCCTCCTGCCTCTCTCTCCCCTCCGTTTCTCCCCTTCACCTTCACCTTCCCCTTCCGCCGTGGTGCTTGGCTGAGTGCTGCCTGCTCAGCCGGGCTGCCGTGAGGGAGGGGGGCAGGGCAGTGACATTCACAGACAGGGGGTGGGGCCATGTACGTCACCGCCCCACTCCTCCTCCCCTGCGGCGGCCCGGCTGAGGGGCGCAGCACTCAACCGAGTGCCACAGCAGGAGGGGAAGGGGGAGACGGTGACGTACAATGGCCCCACCCCTGGCCGTGTATGTCACCACCCTGCCCCCTTCCCCTCTCTCCGTAGTGGCTTGGCTGAGGAAAGAAATAAACTATAAGAATGCCACTCTAAGGCAACCTCTATACTACAGCCTTCTTCCACAAAAGCTTATGCAAATGAAGTGCAAAGTAGACTATCGCCATGCTTCATTAGCATAATTAATTAGCAGCATTTTTTGCGGAAGAGGCTTTTGCGCAAAAAGGAGCTGTGTAGATGGTTCTGTTTGTGCAAAACCCCCCTATTGTACAAGAGTCGTTCTTCCTGAAAAAATGAGGAAGAACAGCTATTGTGCAAGAGGGGTGTTTGCGCAAAAAGGAATGGTTTACACAGCTCCTTTTTGCACAAAAGCCTCTTCTGCAAAAATGGCTGCTAATTAATTATGCAAATGAAGCATGGCAATATTCTACTCTGCGCTTCATTTGTATAAGCCAGCGTTTCCCAAACTATTGGCCGCGGCCCGCTACCGGGCCGCAGGAAAAAAATACCGGGCCTCAGCGTGGTTGCCGGGGTGTTCCGGGCTCCCGGAGTGCCCATGTGGCACTGGGTCCACTAAGCCCTTTGCCGGCCTGGGCATAACCTGCAGCCTGATGTTCCGGCTCCCAGCAGAGGTGTAGCTAGGGGAGGTCAGGGGGCGGGGCATGGGGGAGGAAGAAGGGGAGAGCTGGCCACCAGAAGCAGCACTGGACATGGGAATCAGGGTGGGCTTTGGAGATTTGGGGCAGGGGGCAGCTGGCAGAAACAGAGCTGGCTGGGGGGGCAGGGGGCTGGCCGAGAGATCGGGACGAGGAGCGGCATTTGCAATTCCGAAGTGTCTCATTAGCATCCTTTTTACGGAAAAGGGTGCCAATGTAGACACAGCCTAGGAAATTATTTCAAAATAACTTTTTGAAATAATAACTCCTGAAATAATAATTTTGAAAGAGTGTGTCCACACTACAGGGTAGTCTCAAAATTAGGCTGAGGCAGACTCCATTAATGTGGATGCGCTACTTCGACTTAGAGCCCCAGAAAGCACTGAGAAGTAATTAGTTTGAATTACTCTGAAGAGTAGTTATTTCAAAATAGTGGCATCCAAGTGTCCACACTACTGCTATTTCAAAATAACTATTACAACATTACCATTATTCCACGTGGAAAGGAGGAGTTATTATTTCAAAATAACCAGCCCGTTATTTCAAAATAATGGGATTGGTAGTGTGTACGCTCTGCTTATTACTTCAAAATAAGGATACTTACTTCAAAATAACTCCCTAGTGTAGACCAGGACTTAGATACTAACAGATTTATTAGGGCATAAGATTTCATGGGTAAAACCCACTTCATCAGATAAAGTGAGTTTTACTCATGAAAGCTTTTGTCCTAATAAATCTGTTAGTCTGTAAGGTGTCACATGATTTCTTGTTATTTTTGCAGATACAGACTAACACAGCTACCCCTCTGAGTTAAGAAATGGTTTTCCAAAATACTAGCATTGCAAGCCTGAGTTTTGGATCTGAATGTCAGACTTGTTATTTCTAATCATAATTGCCAACAGGAAAGAACTTGCAGTCAGGAATTATGTGACAATTGTGATGACGATAAATTATACTAAAGACATACTTCTATTTAAGTGGGAAAATCCCCATTTGGTCTAAGGGTGGATAAGCAGTCCTTTAAACACAATATGCAACATATCTTTAGACAGCTTTCTTGGCTCTACAGCAGGAACAGAGGCACGTGGGAGAGAAGCCCTGCCCATGCACCGTCCATTCTATATATGTGGCTTTACGCATTTGAGTAAGATGGCCCAAATAGTGACAAAAAATATGTAAGAATAGGCTGTCATCCCATATTTTACAACATGTATTTTTTTTAGTTTAGATGATTTATTGCAGTTATATAATCTGGGGTTCCAGAGCTCATATTAAGTGGAACTTGAATGTTTCCAAATTGACAGAACTCTGAGAATTTAAACATCAAGAATTAACCCCCTCTCCAATTTATAGTGTTTTATTTTGCATTTTATTCTCTCTTTTGCAATGAAGAGCTGTAACAATTTCCTATATTGGCAGAAAGTCTACAGTAGAGATGAAAAAAGTTGTAATTGAGATAAAAAAAAAGCAGAGCAGAAAAATCTTTTACCATAGAAAAGCCTGAAGGAAAAAAAAAGAGACTGATTCTGCTATTAAAAAGTTATTGCTAAAACAATAACCTTTATGGAGTCATCATGCTTTTGCTTTACCAAACCAAAGAACTGATATTTTTGCAAGTGAGTCACTGACAGTGTAGTAATATTTAACAAAGACAAATGATACTTTGGATCAGAAGAGGCTTTTCTTATTACTTCACACTTCAGCAATCTAAACTTTTCGCACTTACTTTGCTTTATTAATTTTAAAGACAATGACACTTAAGAGCTGTGTTCTTACAGCTCTTGATATGTTTGCTGAATTCTGTAGACTGGTGAGATTTTACCTGAAAAGAGAATTAATTCTTATTGAATATTTAAACAACAAACTGTTTGGGAATGGGAGATAAATTGTCATGTTGTCAGTGCTTCACTCTTCTGTATTCAATTGTATAAAAAGCAAATATTTTTTGCAAATATTTGTAGTACAGAGTGAAACAAATTAGCATTATTATACTAGACTTTTTTCTTGAATAGATGGAAAGGTCAAAAGAATTCTTCTCGTTGTACTTCTTGGTCTTTATCAAATAAGCTTTTTGTTCCAGTGAGGATGCAGTCATTGTCTCAGACATGAATGAAAACATGATGTGCCATTTAAAACTCTAAGATAAATATGAAATACTGAGCATTTAATTATGTTAATTAATATTATTCCAACAGTAAGAAAAAAAAGAAGACAAATAACACTTGTGGGTGGGAGGAGGGAAAGTATGTAAGCGGTTACTGAATTGGATCTGTATCTCTTTAATTAGAAAAGGATAGAACTGTGGCAACTCATGCACCAATGAGTCAATGTTGACTTTTTACAATTGACCATCATCTATCCTATATTGCACACAAACAATCACTATGATCAAAGAACATATCAAGGTTATCAAGGTTGAAATTCTGAAATTTGAGAAATGCCAGAATAAATGGGTTCCAGCAGAACCTTAATTCAGCTATATTGTGCTCATCCATTTTGATAAAACCTTTAACTAAATGGTCATATACAATTTTTTCACCAGCAGATCCTCATGCAGCACAAAGGTTGGACAATGCTTAGTGAATGAGCAGATATTCAATATTTTGGTTTCCCCTCATTCTTCAATGTGTAGTTTCAGGCTTACTAACTGGGCATTATCCAGACCCTTCTCTGAAGACAGAATTTTTAATCTCCTTGTT
Source organism: Pelodiscus sinensis (assembly GCF_052426305.1). NCBI lineage: Eukaryota > Metazoa > Chordata > Testudines > Trionychidae > Pelodiscus > Pelodiscus sinensis. Next base: position 164,664,299 of record NC_143052.1, on the reverse strand, counting down.
GTTGTTTTTTCTGTAATACTTTTCACTGTGCTATCTCACTGCTTCACGAACAATTATTTCTCAATACAGTTGCCTGCCTTGTGCCCTCCTCTTCCTGTTTTCTGTTATATTGCACCCAGCAGTCAACTGTAACCTAGACTTAGTGGTTCCTTCCCCTTATCTGAGGCCTTTTGTTAAGGGGTGGACTAAACCTTCCTGTCTCACTGTTATAAAGATTATACAGATTCTTTCTTCTGAAATAAGTGAAGGAGGTGTCTCCTAGACAGCAGCCTCCTGAATGACACCCCCGAACAGATGCATTTTGTGCACTGAATACAGTTGGAGTCCAGTGTAAAGAATTATATTTGCTCATGTAATTCAAGACTGTATTAATACGTGCATATATATATGGAGGCAGGGAACCTTAATTCTGGCATTCTCTAAATTGAAGTTCTTCACTTTGCATTCTTAATGTTGTTTTAGCTTAGATATCTGTTTTTCTCTATATCTGGAGGGTTTTTTTTTTAACAAAAATAAACTAAAAAGCCCCAAATCTATCATGTGCCATCATATTAATATCCACATGGTTGATCAGCAGGTGTGAGAAACTCAGATCCAACACATGTATTTCTGCCAACTGATTTAATAGAGTAACTGATAGCCGTAGTAGGCCATATTCCATATGGACCAGCACTAAGGGGAATGAAACGCTTTACCATTTGGTTATCACATATATTTGCTGACAGCAGATGAATGAGGAGACTTGGGAATCTTGGACATGCCAAGATCTGAATGGGAATGTATTCTATCTAGTAGGAACAGACTTTTCTACCTGTTGTTCCCAAGCTGTTGTAGTCCTGTCCCATTCAACCTGACTCTAATCAAATTCTGTCCCTCCACCTACCCTGGGCTCCACCATGCAAGCCCTGTCCTCCTCACCTCTCCCATCAGTCTGTTCTCTGCAGACTTCTTATCCTAGGCACAGTCTTTTTCACCATCAAATCCCAGTGTTGCTCCAGCTATTCCCAGGTCCCACCCTCTGCCTGACTGTCTCCTTGCCTAGCCAATCCTCACTGCTGATCTGGCATTGTCCCTGGCCTCCAGTCACTCCCATCTCAAAGTTCTGCATTCACTTGAGCTCCTAGTCTGCTTTCCAAGAGTCTCACCATTCTCAGACTCCTTATCTCTGAAGTCAGTTCCCTGCCCCAGTCTTTGTACACCCAGCCCCATTTCTCTCTACAAACACTTGCTCTGCCCATCAACTTTACCCTTTCCATCAACTTCACCCTGCCCCAATGGTTCACAGTGCCACTCCCCGCTAGCTCCTCAACCAAAGTCTTTCCCCAGAACCGAATCCTTGCTCCCCTTTTCACATTGGCTCCCAGTCCTAGTCTCCTTGCTCAACCAATCCCAGGCTCCCCACTCAAGTCGTCTCTTACCAGGTCCCACTTTTCCCTTCTCTCCTCCTTCCCAGTCTCCAATTCCACCTCCAAGCTCCTTCTTTGAACCTACTCCTTCCTCAATCCCATCTCTATCTCTTGTCCACTTTGTGTTCAAGTCAGGCAGCTTCCTCCTTCACTTTGTCTGAACATCAGTAGGACGGATCACTGAAAACACCAGAGAGATATGGCTTTTGGCCTCATTATGGTACCTGGTCCCAACCTCCTGTGGAACAGCCATTACAGATAAAGTCTTATTTTGCCTATGCAGCCTCTTGCTAGGTCAGCTGGTGTCTGGTCAAGGTCTAGGAACTAACATTGCAAAACAATATTTTTATCAACCTTGCTCTTGGAAATGAAGTATCCAAAACAATTCAGCCTGAGGCAGCCACGCAGCATAGAACATTTCAGCCCAGATAGTTAGGGTTTAGTGAAATTAATAAACAATTGCAAAGAGTCTTACAAAAGGAAATGTCTGGCTATAAACTAATCTTAACTCCCTCACCCATGCTGTCTAGTTCTGTGGAACAGTGTAGGGAGCATGCACGGTAGTCCAATTAACACTCCATTGTGGAGAAAAGGGCAGAGCAATTGGCAGCTGCAGACAGGTGTCATCAGCAAAGGAGATGGAAAATGAAAGGTTGAGATTCTGGGTCCCAGCATCATGGTGAATTATATGCCAAAATTCTGAATTCTGTGCACAGACTAAGATTAATTGAGCAGATCACACTGCTCAGAGCTATTGTTTCAGGATGTCTACAGATTCAGGCATGCATCACTGGCTGGCAACCTTGAAAATACAAGCTTGGTCTCTCTCTAATGAATAGGGATAGAAATCCATGAGCACAGGCATAAAAGTATGTGCTGAGGCAACTAGTAAATGCTGCATTAATTTCTGCAGCTGCAGATGTCACTGGTCCCTGACAATAAAGTCACTGTGACCTGTGTGTGAGAATCAGTGGTAGATGTGTACTCTAATGAGTATTATTTGGAATTTATTTAAGGGAATTATTGAATATCAGTAAATTCTTATGAGTATAATGACTATGTCATAATATAGCAGCTCTATAGTTAGTCACAAATCTGCAAAGAGAGGAGTTTTATATGTATTTATTGCTAGAGGAAGATGCCATTGCTGTAGGAAAACATTTTTAGTATTCTAGATCAACAACCTGTATAAGGCTACGTCTACACTACACTGTTCTTCCAGAAAAAGGTATACAAATTGCGAACCACAATTTGCATAGCTTTTTCCGCTTCTTTTTTCAGAAGAGGCTTTTCCGACATTTAGCCTGTCTGTTAGGACAAAAAAAAAAGGGGCCAAATGTTGGAACCCTCCCCCCCCACCCAGTTTGGAACATCCCTTTTTCCTTGTAAAACGAGGTTTACAGGGATGCCGAAAAAGCATGTCTGCTCTTCCAAAAAAAAATTGGAAGAGCAGACACATTCCCTGGACATGTTCCAGTATCCCAGAACAACTCAATAGTGTAAACATAGCCTAACAGGGAAACTGCCAGGAATAGTAAGAAATAAAATATATTTTTTCTATTTTTCACTAGGAGAGAATTTGACAAAAGGCATTATTATTTCAACATTACTATTATGCCTGGGATGATGCATACCTGGGAGGTCGACATATGCCTTTGATTTCGACCGTGGAGCATCCAAACAGCTGATCGGCTCAGCGTGGCAGCCGTTTAAATTTAAATGAAGTGGCGATTATTTAAATCGCCGCTTCATTTTCCTATGCTGGCTAGTCTAATCTACATGCCTCTGTCACCAGAGGCATGTAGTCTAGACGTACCCAAAGTGTGGTTATGTTCAGAGGGCACATTCTGAAACCTTTATTCAAAGTGCACAATACTGAACTTAGCTCAAGATAATTGGAAAAATTCTGATTATTTCCCCTAAAATTTGCCCATTTAGTAAATCAAGAACACAGTTCAATTTTGGCTAAGATGTCCTAGAAACAAGGCCAGGTTCCAGTGGAACCCTGCGAAACAGACAGGTTAAAACTTGTTATCCTGACAGCTCAGCAACCCAGCTCCTTGGAAGACCTGGGATTCCTAAGACCTTCAGGGTCCTTGGGTGCTGGCCACTCTCCTGAGTTTTGTAAAGAATTCTGAAAATGTTGGTTTTCATTCCAAATCAGAATAAATTAAATTTTGAAAAAACAAAATATCTGTGAAACCGAATTACCTTTCTATCCTCAGCTGTACTTATTACAGGTGAGTCAATAGTTACTAGAAAGTTGGGGCTCATCACCTAATAAACCAACTTGTTAGTCTTTAAAGTGCTACATGGCTGCTTTTTTTTTTTGTTTGTTTTACCACAATCAGGCTAACACTGCTACCTCTCTGGAAAATTGAATGTCTCTTTTTCTTCAACCTACATCTTTAAGAAGATTGTCAGGTAAGTTCTCTTTATCAGTGGAGCAATAAAAAATGGATCTGGATTTTCAGATACCCACATGAATATTCTGTGAATGTCTGATATTTATGCCACTGCTCTGTATCAGTGTGGCGTGGGAGCTGAGCTGCATAGCCGCAAGAGGCCATTTGGCAAGGATTGCTTCTCCTGGCAGCTCATCTCAGCTTCACAGACTGGAATAGGAGAGGATGGCCCCATCCTTTCTGCCAATTTTCAAAATCCTACTTGTGGGGTAGAAAGAGGAAGGAGCAGGAGCAAGAGTTCTCTTCACTCTCCATGTAGATGTGAAGAAATCCTTTCAAATGTGACTGAATCCTGGGCACTTACCACACATTGAAGTGCTGTAGAACAATAACAATTGCTTCTGATTTGGCTTTTCTTGACCAGTCCTGAGTTCTGTGAATATATTCATTATTGGCAAATTTTGTCTAATTCTTTGTGAATACCTTATAGCCTATTCGTCAAATTCTTACTTCCTTCTGAATTGTACTTGGGAAAAGACTGTAGTTGGGAAAGAGAAAGTAGTTTGAAGTCTTACAGATTCTGTTCTTAATAAAACTAATCTACCATGGCCATCTGTTATGCATTTGTTTCAGGGAGAGCAGAAACAAGAAGGCCCTTTACTAATTAGGGACATTATGTATTAATACATGGTTGTGATATACTAAAATTGTAACCTGACTCAGGGGAGAAGTCTGTGAATTTGAGTTTGAGTTGAATGACTCCCTATCCAAGGGAAACAGAACCATCACTATTGCACTTTTCTCTCAAAGATTGTAGCAAAGACATATCTCTGTTCTGTAGATTTGCTATCAATAGATTAATTAGAAAACAATGCAAATGTAATTTTTTTTCTTCCATTGACTGAAAGATATCTTAGAAATGCATGAAGTGCTTGTGATTTTTGGTTTTTGGCATCAATTCAGTGCAAACAAAGCATCTCAGGCTTTTTCAAAAATCTTCTAAACAGGTGAATCTATGGATATGGACTGGCCTTACCTCACAGATATATTAACTGATATGTTTCTTTTGTAAATAATAGAGGGATGGTATCACTTCTCTGTGCCCATTTGGGTGATCATGAATAAAAAAGAGTTTATACCACCTTACACCAGAAAAGCAGTGAGGGGAAAATACAGCCACAATAATGTCCCTATGGGTATGTATACATTACAGCACTAACTCGAACTAACTTAATTCGAATTAGTTAATTCGAACTAAGCTAATTTGAACTAATGCATCTAGACCTAAAAACTAATTCGGGGGGGATATGATAGAGGTCTATAAAATCATGAGTGGTGTGGAGAGGGTACATAAAGAAAAGTTCTTCATTAGTTCCCATAATAGAAGGACTAGAGGACACCAAATGAAATGAATGGGTAGCAGGCTTCAAACTAATAAAAGAAAGTTCTTCACAAAGCAAATAGTCGACCTGTGGAACTCCTTGCCACAGGAGGCTGTGAAGGCTAGAACTATAACAGAGTTTAAAGAGAAGTTAGATAAATTCATGGATTTTGGGTCCGTGGAGTGCTATTAGCCAGGGGGTAGGAATGGTGTCCCTGGCCTCTGTTTGTGGAAGGCTGGAGATGGATGGCATGAGACAAATGGCTTGGTTATTGTCTTCGGTTCATCCCCCCAGGGTAGCTGGTGTTGGCCGCTGTTGGCAGACAGAATATTGGGCTAGATGGACCTTTGGTCTGACCCACTATGGCCATTCTTACGTTCTAAGTTCAGGGCTCATGGTCGGGGGTCTCACCGGCCCACCTTGATTTTCATGCAAACCTGCTCCTGGGTTTGCATGTGGCCTTTGGTGGCCAGGCTGGCAGCTATCCTGCCCTAGACGGCCACTTTCCTGTGCCTAGTGCGGAGGTCGTGGACATTGGAGGCCTCCCCCCAAACCTGGATGGGGTCCACGATCTCCGCACTAGACCAGGCAGGCGCCCGCCTCTTGCAGCCCTGAGCAGGCTCCTGGGAGCCACCAGCCTGGTCCTGGGAAGAGGCGGAGGGCTGGATGGCGTCGGGTGGCTGTCTCATGCCGTGCCAGGTGCAGGGTCTGCTGGCTGGGTGCTGGCAGGCTTGCACCTGGCACAAGCACCCTAGCCAGACTGTGCCCCTTTAAGGGCTCCGGGGCCGGGAGGGGGGCAGATGAGTTTCCCTGGTTTGGCCCAGAGTGGCCACCAGGGCAAGCTGGGAAGGGCTAGCCTCCCACTAGTTTGAATTAAGTGGCTACACAGCCCTTAATTCGAACTACTTAATTCGAACTAAGCGTTAGTCCTCATAGAATGAGGTTTACCTAGTTCGAATTAACTGCTCCGCTAGTTTGAATTAAGTTCGAACTAACGGTTTGCCTGTGTAGCGCCCATGAAAGTTAATTTGAACTAACGGCTGTTAGTTCGAATTAACTTTGTAGTGTAGACATACCCTATTTGACTGTTATGGAAGAAAGCTTCACTAGATGGCATAGTCAAAATGCTGCCAATTTAGCTCCCTTTAAGAAAATCAAATCTGAATATAGTTCTCAGATGTATTGGTCTGCCATGTGCTGTCTCAAGAAAATGAATTTGGCAATATGTGTTGTGTTTCTGGCAAAAGTTAATAGACATTTACTGAGAGAGTTTATCTGTAAAACTGAAAATTGCAATTCACTCTTTCATGTTTCATTTTAAATTCTTGATAGCATGACATACATAACCTCAAAAAGATATGAACCTCAACCCTCGGGGAATGAAAGAACTAGCTTCTGATTTTGCTTGCTTTCTAAACAACAATGAGGCTTCTTCACAGACACTTAAGCAGAATGACCTTTCCCACTTTCTGAGTTATTAATGAAGGTTCAATAAACAGGTATGTGACAATTGTTCCTTTTCTGAGTAGATCAAGCAGCTTCAAGTTTCATTTAATCAAGGTTCAGAGTCTTTCAAAAGGACCAAGAGAAATGTACAAGTCAGTTACAGGATTATTTGTTGCTGAACCTGAGGAAGCCAAGGGCAATGTTCAACTAGAATTGTCTGAATTACTGTAGTTTGATCTAAGTGTCATGAAGATGTTTTGAATTTCTAAAATTACCTGCCTGATAATACATTAAGAGTCTTATAAAAGCCTGCTATTTGATAAAGTCCCTGGGGAAGTACTCCTTTGTTAACAGACCTTTCTTTTGTGACTCTAGACAAGTCAGATCACTACCATCATTTTAATGCCATAATATGTTATCTGTGTGGTAAAATAGGGAACTGTGACAAATACAGATATCCATGATATGTCAGCCTATCTTTTCTGACATCTTTTTGTGGCATTGATATAGCTAGACTCTGCAGCAATGAGGCCACCCACAGGGATGAATTTTTAAGCCGCAGGTCTCAACTGTGTTAGACTTAACACAAGGAGTGCTGCCCCCATTGTGCAGTCTGCCACATACCAAGCATTGTAAATGGTTCCGGGATTCTTACCATATATCCTGTAACTTAGGATAGACTACTCTTAGGGCTCAGATAATTTTTTTTTTGAATCCTGCCTCACAAACCTCAGTGAAGGGAACAATGGGTAACATAAGGAGGGAACCTCAACCCATGAAGGTCCCTTTTTAATTGCTCTGGAAATCAGCCACTGGGTAGTGCAAGTGACAAGCCTGGTCACACTCCTTACCCACACATCTTGATGTCAGAATTTCTGCTCATCTAGTCTCTCACGTTTCTGAGCTAGAGGTTGGGTCCTATGTCTGACAAATATATTCCGTCATCTCTGAAACTTATGCTGATGCTGCACCACTAAATAGCCCATGTCCAAGAATATCTTGGTAACCTCACTGTTTACCTTCTTCTGAGCCTTATCTATATGGGCCACTTCTGTGGCTCTCATCAAACCCTCTTGAGCATTTTTGAACAAACCAATCTAACATCTGTTCAGATTTATACAACATCCCTCTAAATTCTATCCCTCAAAGTGACTCCAGAGCAGGTCCCAAAATCATTGTCCCCAACGTAAATAACCAGCATCTTAGGTTTTCTGTCAATGAGTGTAGATGACAAGTAAAGTCTCCCAGCATGCCCTGTCTGTCAAAAAATGGAATGTGTACATCTGTAGCCTTGAAGTCCATCTGTAATCCACCTGCTGTCCTGATAGGCACACTGTGGTCCAAATGCCCACAGATCCAAACATTGACTATATTTTGCATAGCCCCATGACTCAGAAACAGAGAGTTAGTTACAATTATTGACTCTCCCACTAATTTTTCTCCTGATACAGATAAAATTCTGCAACAACTCAGATTCCAGTGTCCTAAAGCTTGAACAGTCTAAGATTTAATGTCTTCTAATACTGCCAAAGTTGCTGCCCCAGTCTCAAAGACGTGTACCAAAGCTGGCTGGAGACTGCAGTAGGCTAAAGCTTTTGTCTTTACTGCAGCAAACTGTTACCTTGGTGCCATTAGTAGTAAAAATAGTGAGTCCAGCTCCTGCTTCCAGTGGGTAGGAAAACTTAGACTGCCCCAACTGCACTGGCATTCTGCTGCCATTTCCAAAGTGTCAGCTAGCCTCCCATTTTGTTATGCTTTAGAGTACCTTAAATGTAGCAACGTTACTCTGGTTAATAAACATATATATGATTTCTAATGCCCACCTGAAACTGTGGATGTTTGAGGCAACCAGATCACCCTGAAATCACCAAAGAAGGCCACAATGAAAGATTTCTTAAACAAAATGGCCTTCATCCAACACCACATATCCTCGTTAGATAATTTAATAACCAGGGAAGAATTTCTGTGGTTATGGAATGCCTGTCATCTCCTCTGTGGCCACTCATTCTTCTGGACAATCATTCCAGAAGCTTCTGCACTATGAAATCTTTACATTTGTTCAGGAAAGCTATTATTTTATAGCACAGTGACAGACTAGCTATTTGACCTAGTGGAGGAAGCTAATGGATAACATATGTTAGTGACACCGCCTCTCACCACGTGATGCTGGTAATGGGTTACAGATGTTGGATCCCTTCACAAGTTCTAAATCCTATGAATTTGGCAGGGCAGGCCATAGAATCAGTGCACGTCCTCAATACACTAGTTCTGAGGTTATTAGGAGCCAAGTTTCCACATTTGATGGGGCACCATCAATGGAGCTCTTCTAGAAAATAGAGTGAGACCCCAGAATTTTCTGTCATGAAATTGAGGCAAAGCATTGACAATACCATTGGCAACTCTTGGAACATGCACAGCACAGACAAGAATGTTAAACACAAGGAAGCACAATATGAAAATTCTCACTGGCCTCATTACCTGAGCAAACTTAACACATTGTCCTCTATGTAAACAAGAGTCTCCTTATTGCACTGGAAACCATTTTTAAAAAATTCCTGACTGCACCTCCTTATATAGTGACTGCCACCAACAATAGGAAAAAATCGATGATAATATTATTTATAATACCTTGAACCATCCCATTCATGGGCCACCTCTGAATACACGGCTTGCAATGATATGAGATCCCCAAAACCTAATCAGTGTGAAATATTGGCTAGTACTTGTAGTTTTGTCCAGAGCATTCAGTTCAAATGTACAGCTGAAACCCTATTAAACTACTAAAAAATGTCTGCCATATCTCTAAACCTTCCGTCTTGTTCCTGGGCACTCTGACAAAATAATGAGGTTTTCACACTCCAAAGGTGGCAGCTGCCAGAGTGACCCGAAAGCTGTCTCTTAACCCAGTACACAAAGTTTAAGTGCCCTAGGCTCTGCTGTAGATATTTCAGTGTAACTTTTTACTGTCTTGGACTTCCCTCATCAGTGCCATCACAGTATCCAACATTTCTGCAAGTAACTGAGAATTACCCTGAACTGCATACAGTTTGATTCTCTGATGGACGTCCAAGTTTTTTTCAGTGGTGTGGGAGAACCCAAGGAACTTGGATAAGTCTTGGAATACCCTCAGAAGTGAAAAAAAGTCACCCGATCTTAATTTTCCTGCATATAGGACATCATTACAACAGTGTGTAACCCACACACCTAGCGGATGTGGTTCAGTGTCCTATGTAGTGACATTTAGACCATTTATAGTGAGAGATAAGAATGAGTGAGCTCTACAGCCTATGCTGAGGGCCAGCTGGCTTTGTAGTTTAAGCTTTCGAGGCTCCTGCACTATGCTCCAGAGATGCCAGGTTTGGCTCTGCCTGCTGGTAGTTACAAGCACACTATTGGATGCAGGCCTGCCTCACTCAGAATTGTGCTCTCCAGGTTCTTTGTGGTGCTGAACTTCCACAAGACACTGCATCCACCCTGGCATGTTATTATTGAAATAGTCATGGATCTTGAATTGATGAAAACTCAAATGCTAAAATCTCTGGTGAGCAGAGGAAGTAACTTGAACCCAGACTATGGATGTGTCTACACAGCAATTCTGTTATTTCAAAATAAATTTGAAGTAACAGACGGCTTATTCTGACTTCTGTAAACCTCATTCTATGAAGAATAATGCCTATTCTGAAATAAGGTGTGTGTAGATGCTGCATTTCTGCTATTTCAAAATAGCTCATCACCACAGCCATTCTAAATTATTCCTCCTGGGGCTCTAAATCAAGATAGCATATCTACATTAGGAAAGCCTTCCTCAGACTAATTTTGTAGCTTCCCTGCAGGGTAGACATGCTATTTTGAAATAAGCTATTTTGGAATAACTATTCCAGAATAGTTTATTCCAAAATAACTGTGCATTGTAGATGTAGCCTAAGTATTGCATTTTTGTACCATAGCTCCAGGATCACAACTCTCTAACCATGGCTGCTGCAGTATTAGTCAAAGAATATTGAACTGAACACAATTGTAGGTCAATACACTCTTTTACAGAGGACCCCAAGAGCAAGATAAATAATGGATTTAAATAGTGCATTCTCTTTTGGCTTTATGTGGTACCACAGCCAAGGGTAAGTTGCATTGAAAGGTTCAAGTATGGGCTGTTACTCTCCATTTGCTGCTACCACTATCGAAATTTTAGCCCATGCTATAAGGTCAAATCCTAAACACATTTCAAATTCTCTAACCAAATGTGGTACTTTGTTCTTTCATATGGGATTTTACTGAAGTAGTTTAATGGATAAGGAGCTTGTTTCCTATGTGCTACCTCCTCTGGTAGGCTCAGGGTGCAACCAAACAGTCATGCGGGAGGAGTTGCTACCGAAAGACGGGCCAAGGGGGCCCACCGTGGAGATACAATGCATCCATGGAGATGTAAAGCAGTACCCCACACGGTGGGTCCTCATAAGGGAGGGGGCCCGACAGGAGAGGTGCCAGATGGCGGTAGCCCTGAACCTGGGATACCCGGTGGTCCTGGGACGAGACTGGCCCAGCTTCCAACTCCTGGTCTAAGACTGGGGGAAAAGAGGAGTGATAGAGGCAGAAGGAGAATAGACACACCTAGGGGCAGAGAGAGGACTCATGGAGGTACAAGCCGCCAACACTCCTAGTGGGAGTCCCGGCAGGGAGGCGATCAAGGACGATGGGGATTGTGAGGATGAGTCCTTGAGACATGCCTAGGAGCAAGCCGGACGAGAGGCAGACACTGAGGCGGGAGTCATGCAAGGACCCTGGTTCAAGGTAAGTACTGAGCAGTTGTATAGGGTAGTCAAGCGACCTGGGCAGATGGGAGAGACCCTGCAACTACTCGTGCCAGCCAGGTTTCGCTGGCGTGTATTGGAAGTGGCCCACGCAAACCCTTGGACCGGACATTTAGGGACTGAAAAGACGCTACAAAGGATCTTGCAGAGATTCTATTGGCTCGGGGTGTACAAGGAGACTAAAGACTTTTGTGAATCCTGCCCCGAGGGCCAACGAGTGGGGGGGAAGAATGTCCCCCTGGCTCCCCTTGTCCCCCTCCCAGTGGTGGACATTCCTTCCAGGCGGATAGCCCTAAACTTAGTGGGCCCCTTAGAGAGATCCTGGAGGGGCAATCAACATATCTTGGTCTTAGTAGACTATGCCATTCACTAGCCAGAGGCTGTACCCCTCCGGAGTACGAAGGCCCCGGTACTGGCCACCAAACTGGTAAAAGTATTTGCGAGGGTAGGATTACCCCAGGAGATATTGACCGACAAAGGAACTAACCTTACGGGGCAAGTCATGAAAGAGCTATGTCAACTATTGAATGTGAAAAAGCTCCGTACCTCAGTATACCACCCCCAGACAGACAGACTGGTGGAGTGTTTCAATAGGACGCTCAAAAAGATGCTCTGGAAGTTCATGGAGGCAGACCCCTGAGACTGGGACCAGTTCCTGCTGGCACTCCTCTACGCAGTACAGGAAGTACCCCAAGCTTCCACGGGGTTTTCCTGATAACTGCGAGGGATACTCGACCTGATAAAGGAGGAATGGGAAGAGCAGAACTTACGAATAAAAAGGACGGTACCATATATTTTAGAGCTGTGAAAGAAGTTGAAGGTGGCAGGGGGAATTGGCCAAACAGAACCTAACCCGAGTGCAGACAAGGCAGGCCCACTATTAAAACCTGGGGGCCAAGCCCTGGACCTTCGCTCCCGGGCACAGGGTGCTGTTGCTTTTACGATTGGCAGAGTCAAAGCTACTGGCTAAGTGGCAAGGCCCGTATGAAGCTCTCCGATGAGTGGGGCCCATAGACTATGAAATCAAGCTGTGAGACCGAAGGAAAAGCACCCAGATTTATCACATAAACTTACTGAAAAAATGGAAGGCCCGTGAAAGCTTGATTGTCACAGTACAGCCCTCGGAGCCCGAGTTAGGACCCTGGGGCGGAGACCTAGAAAACGTGATGGGTGAACCCGTCCTCGGGCAGGAACTGACGGGACAGCAGAGGGAGGAAATGACGGCCCTGCTACACGAATTTGTGGCTGTTCTGTCGACCTGGCCAGGGAGAACAACCCTGGGCCAACACCACATCCAGACGGCCCTGGGGCAGAAGGTGCACGAGCCCCTCCGGCCCTTGCCCCGGAAGATGTAGGGTCCTGTGAAAGAGGAAATACACAAGATGCTGCAGATGGGGGTGATATGGGAATCCAGGAGTGGATGGAGGAGCCCCATAGTCCTCGTCCCTCAGCTCGATGGATCCCTGCACTTTTGTATTGACTTCCACAAGGTCAATGCCCTGTCACGGTTCGACACTTACCCTATGCCACGGGTTGAAGAACTTCTCGAAAGGTTGGGGCAAGCTCAGTACTTGTCTATGATAGACCTGAAGAAGGGATACTAGCAAATCCCCCTAACACCCGTGTCTCAAGAAAAGACCGCCTTTTCCACACCCTTCGGTTTATACAACTTCATAACAATCCCATTCTGGCTAAATGGGGCAGCTGCCACCTTCCAGAGGGTGATGGACAAATTACTGAGAGACCACCAGTCATACGTGGCTACGTACATCAATGACATTGTCATCTACAGTGCGTCTTGGGAGGAGCATCTAACCCATGTCCAGGCCATCCTCGAGGCCCTTGCCGAAGCTCGACTTACAGCCAAGCTGAGTAAATGCACGTTCAGATGGATAGAAGTGACCTACCTAGGATATGTTGTCGGAAGGGGGCACCTAAAGCCCCAGGTAACAAGGGTGGAGGAGGTACAGAATTACAGGGCCCTGACCATGAAAAGACAGGTGCAACAGTTCCTGGTACTAGCCAGCTACTATCGGAGGTTCATACCTCACTTTGCCACAATAGCGACCCCCTTGACTGAGCTGATGAAGAGTGGGTATCCGCGGAGAGTAAAGTGGACAGAACAATGTGAGAATGTCTTCTAGTGGCTGAAACAAAGCCTCACGACAGCCCCCTTCCTGACACAACCGGACTTCACCAAAACATTCATAGTCCAAACAGATGCATCAAATGGGGCCGTGTTGGCCAAAGAACAGCAGGGAGGGGAACGGCCTATCCTGTATAAGCCGCAAACTCCTGCCACAGGAACAACTATACTCAACTATAGAGAAGGAAACGCTGGCCATCAAATAGGCAGTCGAGTCCCTGAGATACTACCTTTTAGGCAACCCTTTCCTCTTAATGACAGCTCATGCGCCGTTGACGTGGATGCACAACATGAGAGAGGCGAACCCTCATATAATGAGGTGGTATCTATTCTTACAACAATACAAGTTCCAGGCGGGGTGGGACCATGTGAACGTGGACTTCCTGTCCAGGTGTGCTGAGCAGCTAAAAGAGGGACAAGATAACGAGGAGCAAAAGGGGGAGGTGTGTGATGGGGGATCCCACCCCCGCACTACTGGCAGCCTGGAGCTGGGGAGCGGCTGCGGGAACCTGGAAACAGCGACTGAGCCAGGGAGAATCTGCAGTAGTGCCACGCAGGCGCAGGAGGACCAGAGTGGGAACCAGCGGGCGGTAGGACCCAGGAGCACAGAGCCAGGGTGGACACTGGGTGGGGGCAGGGAAATGCCGAGCGGGACATTTAAAAAGAGGGAGGAAGGGAGAAGGGTGGGGGGAGCGCACAGAGTGGAGTAGGTGCTGCTCTGAACCCCCTTCCACAGACCCGTGCTGGAGCCAGGGAAGCAGAGGAACAAGGGCAGGAGCCCTGACACAGACGCTGGAAGGAGACGGCCCTGGAGTGGAGGACAGAAGGACGTGACGGCCAAAACCCCACGGAATCAGACGCTGGAGCAGGGGACCGGCCCATAAGCTATCAACCCAGAGCCAGCAGCTCAGACCCCAAGGGGGACTAAAGGACCGATACCACGGGAGCGGCTAACAGGTGGACAGATGCCGGGGCAAGTCGCGGGGAAAAAAGGCGGGGGTTAGGGGCGCAACCTCCTTTCTGGACAGTGGGCCCAGCTGCACCATGGTACAGAGTCAATCTCTCTAGTCCAGTACCCTCGGGACCAGACCAAAGCTTATCACAGGGAGGGTGCAGGGTTTGTAAAAATGAATATAACCCACGGGTTATATTCGCTAAATTATGGTAACCAGAGAATTTTCCAAACCACGGGAGGTCAATATTGTCTAACAGCATTACCAACATTTCCACTGCTTACTGGGCTTTTAGAAGGCATTGAGGGTTAAATTAGAGCCAAATAACAGCACAGAACACCAGGACTGGTGGCTGTAAACAAACTTAATAGGACCATGGAAGAACCTGGCCATACCCATAAGTGGACATCCAGCTAACTAAAATCATTCTGGGCCACAGATGTTGTCTGACCAGAGAGTGATGGAGTAGAGAGAATCAACCTATACTGAAGAAATGTAAGTGGTTAAATTGGGCATGTTCATTATTGTGTCATAAGACAATATGATATTAACTAACATTCTGGCACGTGAGTATGATGACAGGTAAGTGCTCACAGAGTCTTGGATCTAGGGAATATAATATTTCTACAAAGTCCCATATTAAACTATCTTAACCAACTGGAGACATTTGTTAGCTACCAGTGTCTGCCTGCATCATCAGCTCATATACCTTTGAAACTGGCATAGCTGACCCCATGGAGTATCATGTATGTCAGGGTATCCTCAGGCACTATATCAGCTCTTGTGCTACTTGCACCTGCAGCTAACACAAGACAAGTTGCCAACATGTCCCTATGCCCCAATAATCCCCAGCTGCTATAACACCTCTAGGGGGAAATTGGCAAGTGGCATAGCTTAGAGCAGCCTTTGGGTTATGTTAACTTTCAGGGCAGCCCCCAAATAATGGAGAGCAGAATTGAAGGTGCTTCCTAATAGCACCTGAGCCTCTAGCCCATTATTTCTTTTAGTTTAATATAGTGATTGAAACTAATGTCTAAAATGAGGCCACAATCAAAGAGAATCTAAATATTAAGTAAAGATTTATATAAAATCTGTACCTAAAGTTTGCCTGCTAAGTCTATGTCTAGGTTCCCCACAGGGGTTATTCGAAACTCTTGAGAATCACTCTACACAATTTAGGGAGCAGCTTTAGGCATCCAGTTTTGAAAATTTTAGCCTAAATTCTCAGTATGGTTTGAATAATATTTTATTGACATCCAGAAACACCACTTTTGGCTGCAAAATCAACATATTTAGCAACACCAGCCTATCCGTAATGTATTTTATTCATCCTTAACTAACAGTGTTTAGTTAGTGCACTAATTATTTTTTCTAATGCCTTGTATCACTTATTTACTTATCAGTCCATATTTCAGGCTTTGCATTTCATGAAGACTGCAGACCTTAAGAATCTCTGTCAAGCAGGTTACAAAGATGATTTCATCTAGAAAAGCATTTATAAACCTGATTCATCTTTCAGACTTTTGGAGTATTCCTGAGATATGCATTCTGCTTGTCAAAGCTATCGAAGGGCATCTGCCTCTGTGATGGCTAAATGGCTTTTCCTGCAACTGATGTGAACTATCTCTAGATAATCTCTGTTAAAAAAAAGCTGTAATCTTTGTTCTCTCAGAGGGGTATGAGATTTCTTATAATGGCATCAAATGTAGAGTAAGTTATTTGAGATAATATCAAAGAAGGGATCCTGACTTTCAAAAAAATATGTGTAGCCACATGAGAGGGATGGGTAAATGTGCACAAGGATGTTGCCTTGGCATGATTTGAAATTGAGGAATCACAATAAAGCTGAAGATGGTTGCTTATGATTTTTCCATCCACATGACTATCAAGGTTTGCAAGGAACGAGAAGATTGTATTAAGGGAGATTTGTATGTTGCCGAGATAATAAAAAGCCCATAGGACTGATTTATAGAAGCAATATTCTGTTCAAGTACAGTACATGAAAACCAATTGCCTGAAGACAGGTGGAGCATCATCTGTATCAAGATACCACTCTGGAGATCAAGGAGACCTAATAAGCTTGTTTTATTTAGTATATAAAATTTATTTCACTTAAATTAGTCATTTTTGCCTCAATCTTACTGAGCACACTGACCCCAATCCCATAAAGCACTGCACTATGTGCTTAACATCAGGTGGCAAAATCTTAGCTGATATAAACTGTCATGACTCCACTAGCTTCAGCTGTGGCTATGTAATGTATGACACCTCTCAGTATTCTCATTGTTCCATTCATTTCAAGAAAATCCCTTTGAAGAAGTAAAACCTTAGGTTTTACTGTATTGCACTTGAAATGGCATTTAATTATCATAAACTGTTAATGTCACACTGCGTCTATATGGTCGATCCAAATGGCACAGATGCTTTATGTATTGTCATGTGCATTTAATTATCATGGCTAAGGGTTTGTGATGGGATGAACAAACACTGCACCAGTCAGGAAGAGATAAGAAATTCTTATGAGCTCAAGGAGCCCCACCCTAGCACACCTGCAAGGTATGTCAGGACTGCAGCAAAAGATAACAAGAAAAGCCCAGCTTAGCAAGTGGCAGCACTAGGAAAAAGCTAGATCTTTAGTTCCTTCAGTTCCTCATGATAGGCCTGATAGGGTATGTCTACACAGCCGCGTTATTTTGGAATAACTGACATTATTCTGAAATAACATAGTCCACATCTACACTTCAAGCCGATATTTCAAAATAATGTCAAAATAATGTTGAGCTGGAAGACTTCGTAGTCTGACTCCTGTAACCCTCATCTTATGAGGATTTAGGGGAGTCAAAAGAAGAGTGTTCTTTCTCAGTCTTTCTGCAGTATAGACAGTGCCAAAAGCCAAAATAAGCTATTTTGACTTAAGCTACACCACTGATGTAGCTCAAGTTGCGTAGCTTATTTCGACTTTAGCCCAGCTGTACAAATGTGCCCATAGATGGAAGCACCTGCTCCTTGAGTATATACTTTGAAGCATATTGCGACAAAGATAGACTGGTATATAAACTGCTACTTCAAGACACTTTATAGTGGTTGGCCAGGGGAAACTGAGCTGAACTGTGACTTTCTTAAGGCCCTGTGAAATAAGAGAGTCTGGTGACTTGTTTAGGACTTCCCCTACTTCCATCCTATCCTCTTCCTTTTTATATCCTTGGAATCCTGAAGGGGGTAATTCCAGAAGGGGTAACAGCAAGAAGACTGATTTTTTGTCACTGTATAATTAATGCATCCCTAACTTGGATGAACAGAGCCAGAGGGCATGTCTTCACTGTAGGTTGGATCAACTGGGTGGTGATTGATCCAATGGAGGTCAATTTATTGCATCTAGTATAGACACAACAAATAGATCACTGATCTCTCTCCCATTGACTCCAGTACTCTACCTCATTGAGAACTACAAAGGGAGTTGTCAGGAGAGAGTCTCTACTCAACACAAGCCAGTATGTAGATCTATGTACATCAACGTCAGCAATATTGTTCATGTAGCTGAAGTTCAGTAACTTAGATTGATCTCCCAAGGTAGTGTAGACCAGCCATCAGTGGGAATATGAATTTGTCATACACCAAAGGAGGCTGTCAGGGGACTAAGCCCTTGACAAGGTCAAAACAAAGGTGCAGCAAGTCATCTTTGTTCAGAAAACCATTAAGGCATCTGTTTTTGTAAACTGTTTTTATAATAGCTTTGTAATGAATGTAGTTATACAAAATATGTAGTTATACAAAATAACCAAAGAGCTGGAATCTTTTCATGTATTCCAAGTCCAGATGGCACTATTTTCATCATCTAGTCTGATCCCTGATATAACACTGACTATAGGACTTTTGCTTAATAATCCCTAGAGGAGATCTTTTAGGGAAAAAACACATCTAGTCATTATTTTAAAAGTGTCAGTGATGGAGAATCAACCATGACCCTCAATACAATATTCTAATAGTTAATTACTCTAACCATTAACAATTTACATCTTATTTCCAGTCTGAATTTGTCAAGCTTCAACTTCCAGCCGTAGGCTCATGTTATTCCTTTCTCTGCTGGAATGAAGAGCTGATTATTAAATATTTGTTCCATCTGCAAGTACTACTTATGGAATAAAAAACAGGACTATGTAGAACTTTAAAGACTAACAAGATGGTTTATTAGGTGATTAGCTTTCGTGGGCCAGACCCACTTCCTCGATCAAATAGTGGAAGAAAATTGTCACAACCATATATACCAAAGGATACAATTAAAAAAATGAACACATATGAAAAGGACAAATCAAATTTCAGAACAGTGTTTCTTGGCCATGCGTCCAGATCATAAAGATGTCATCGAAGTAGATTCCCCCTATCAACACCAAAGGAAAAATAATTCTATATGGAGTCCCTCTGACGGTTGGAATTACACTGGAGACATTCCACAGAGATTTTAACAACCTATACCCCACCATCAATCTCAGCCTGAACCATTCTACATGAGAGATCCATTTCCTTGACACCACAGTACAAATCAACAATGGAAAATTAGAAACCACTCTTTACAGAAAACCCATTGACTCATACAGTTACCTACATGCTTCCAGCTCCCATCCAGAACACACCATACGATCCATCATCTATAGCCAAGCCTTTCAATACAACCACATCTGCTCTAATCCCACTGACAGAGACCAGAAACTTCAGGATCTCTACCAAGCATTTATAAACCTCAACTACCCACCGGGAGAAATAAAAAAGCAAATTGAAAGAGCCAGAGGAATACCTAGAAACCATCTACTTCAAAACAGAGCCAAGAAAACCAACAATAGAACACCACTTGTTTTCACCTACAGCCCCCAACTTAAACCTGTCCAACACATTACCAATAAACTACAGCCTGTACTGGAACAGGATGCTAAACTCCAAGAGGCTCTGGGAGACAGACCCATAGTCTCCTATAGACAACCACCTAACCTCAAGATGATTCTTACCAACAACCACAGGACATACTATACTAATACCAACCCTGTTGCCAGCTTTGTCCACATATTCACTCTGCTGATACCATTATTGGACCTAACCAAGTGAGTTATAAGATCAAGAACACATATTCCTGTGCATCCAGAAATATAATTTATGCTATCATGTGCCGAAAGTGTCCGTCTGCTATGTACATTGGACAAAGGTCTCAGACACTTCGCCAAAGGATCAATGCCTACAAAACAGATATTAGACAGGATCACAAAGAAAAAACAGTTTCTTGCCATTTCAACCAGAAAGGACATTGTCTCAACGACTTGATTACCTGCATCCTGCTTCAAAGACCTTTTAAGACTACACTTGAAAGAGAATCCTCTGAACTGTCATTCATGCTTAAATTTGACACTTTACGCCTAAGTTTGAATAAAGACTCTAATTATCTTACCCATTACAAAGAAAGCTTCCCCAATTATCACCTCTAATATCATTAGCTCACAGACATTTACCTTGCCCCCCCCCCCCCGCCATCCCTCTTCTATTCTGAAATTTGGTTTGTCCTTTTCATATGTGTTCATTTTTTTAATTTTATCCTTTGGTATATATGGTTGTGACAATTTTCTTCCACTATTTGATCTGAGGAAGTGGGTCTGGTCCCCGAACGCTCATCACCTAATAAACCATCTTGTTAGTCTTTAAAGTGCTACATAGTCCTGTTTTTTGTTTCAGCTACACTAGACTGACACGGCTACATTTCTATCGCTACTTATGGAATGTTATCAAGACACTTCTTAAACTTCTCTTTTGTTAAACTAAATAGATTGAACTCGTTGAGTCTATCACTACAGGGTTGTTTTCTAATTCTTGAATCATTTTTGTGTCTCTTCTGAATCCTCTCCGATTTAATCAAAATCTTTTTTGAAGAATTGTGGGCACCAGAACTGGATGCAATATTGCAGCACTGATTGCATCAGTGCCACTTTCAGAAGTAAAATGACCTCTCTACTCCCTTTCAAGATTTTGAACTTTATGTACCCCAAGATTTTATCAGTTCTTTTGGCCACAGCATCACACTCATGTTCATCTCACTATTTCCCATAATCCCCAAAGCACTTTCAGAGTCTCCACTTTCAGGATAGAGTTTCCCGTTATGTTAATGACTTACCTGTTTTGCTTCTAATGTATACATTTATATGTAACCATGTTAAAATGTGAAGTGTTTGTTTGGACCCATTTTACCAACCACTCCAGATTGCACCTGACTCAGTGGTCTGTAGTTTTTCATTAT
Source organism: Pelodiscus sinensis (assembly GCF_052426305.1). Classification (NCBI taxonomy): domain Eukaryota; kingdom Metazoa; phylum Chordata; order Testudines; family Trionychidae; genus Pelodiscus; species Pelodiscus sinensis. Next base: position 164,643,479 of record NC_143052.1, on the reverse strand, counting down.
TTATTACTCCCCAGTTTTTATGCAAGCTGCAACCTTTATCAGTGATATTCTTGTTTTCTTTCAGGCAATTGATAAAAATGTTAGTTAGTGAGGGACCAAGAACTGATCCTTGTAGGACACCCATTGCAAACACAGTTGCTCAGTGGTGATTCCACATATGTTTTGAGGCTTATATGTTAGCCAGTTTTCAATCCAATTAATATGTGCAATGTTAATTTTATATTATTCTAGCCTTTTTTATGCAAAAATATGTGCAGTACCAAATCAAACTGTCACAGAACTCTAAGTAGATTGAATCATCATTATTTCCCTTATAAAACAAACTTGTAATGTCATAAAGATATCAAATAATTTCACTGGATCTGTTTTCCATAAACTCAGGGTAATTTTCATTAATTACTTTGCCCTCCTTTAATTCAGTGTAATTCAAGTCCTGTATCAACTGCTCCATTATCTTGCCCAAGACTGATGTTAGGCTGACAGCTCTATAATTATTCAGGTCATCCCATTGATGCTTTTAAAAAAATCGGTATAGCATTAGTTGTTTTTTTCCAGATTTCTGGGGCTTCCTCGGTGCTTGAAGACTATTTGTAAATCAAAATTATCTTCTCAGCAAGCTCCTTAACTATTTATTTTAAAACCCTTGGATCCAAGTGTCACATCATTGGATTTTAAAGTGAGCAGTCAGATCACTGTTGCACCCACGGGTGTTGTTTGCCCGAAATTCTGTACAAAGTGGGCCATGTGAGATGTCAAATGAAACCTTATGCTCTGCTGATTCTATGTATGCTATTCATATGCTTGTATGATATTTGTATGTGAAGCTGTGAATATGGGCTCTGTTCTTGTGTTTTAAATGTTTTCTGTCTGGGAGGAAGCAATGGACCTTCATTGCTTATTGTGAGGAAGAAGTGTTCAGTGAATGGCTGTGTTGATTAGCACTGCATCATGGACAATGGATCTCAGAGGGTATGTCTAAACTATACCCTTCTTTCGAAAGAGGGATGTAAATTAGATAGATCGAAATTGCAAATGAAGACAGGATTTAAATTTCCTGTGCTTCATTTGCAAAATGGCATCCGCACGTTCTTGCAAAGAAGAGCTTTTCAAAAGTAAAACCACCGTCTAGACAGCCCTTTTTTTTTTAGAAAAAAAAAACAAAAAACCCTTTTCGAAAGATCCTGTACTCCTCCCTACCTTCAGCAGGTTTTTTTTTAAAGAACTCCGTCTAGACAGACCTTTTTTGAAAGAACGTATGGATGCCATTATGGAAATGAAGCATGGGAAATTTAAATCCCACTTGGGAGACCTGGACCCCATCGTGGCCAGATTTACCACCCTGAGATTCCCGAACAGCAGTGAAGTGATTGATGGGACCCACATCCCAAACTGCTATCCCTTTCCCACCACAACCCTTCCCTCAGAATAAGCACACCTGTTGGATTTGAACACAACAAACTTTGTATTTATCGTAAAATGGGGGGGGGGAGGAGAGAGGGGCTAATAACCTGGAGAGGAGGGGGTCTCAGAGTAGCAGCTGGATGTGCCACCACAGATGCGGGACCTCATTGGACTTGGGGTTGGGTGCGTCCTGGGATCACCGGGGGTGGGAAACAGGCGATGGGCTGGAGCAGGATTAGGGATTGCAAGGGGAGGGGGCATGGGCATTGCTTGGGGATGGAGCAGAGGCATCACTTGAGGGGTAGGGGTAGGGGGAATGGGCATAGCAGGGGGGCAGGAGGGTGATAGGTAGGAGCAGTGGCAGCAGCTGGGTGTGCCTGCATGAGCTGGTCCCACGTGTGGTTCCACCACTCTGCGTCCTCCTGGACCTTCAGCACCAGGGTCTGCTACATGTCGTGCAGAATGCTGACATGCTGGCACATGAAATCTTCCTGGACCCTGGCACACTTTCGGGTCCCCTGGGGGTCTGAAGGCTGGCATGGGTGCTGTGGCTCACCCCTCTGTCCCGGCTGGTCCAGCTGTGGAGAACACAAAGAGGGAGAGGTGGTCAGTCATCCCTGCAGACACTGTCCCTGAGGCTGTGCCCTCCTCTGTCAGCAGAGACCAGAGGAGGGGGATGCCCTGAGAGCAAGGCCATGTTTCGCCTGTGCAGCAGGTCCTGCCTCACAGGGGTCCCCAGGGGCCCAGGAGACCATGCTGCCCATTTCCTCCAACCCCCAGCCCATGGACAAGCAGGCAAGGGAAGTGTCTGGCCACAGTGAGATCCCCTCATGGACAGCAGAGGAGCCAGGAGCCGGCAGCGCTGCCCCCAGGAGCGGGTGGTGCCTCGCACGTGCAGGTATGTGCGTGTGCTATGTGTGGCACTCCTCGACTCCTCGGGGTCTGGTGTTGTGTATGCACCCTTATGGCTAGCCTGCTTCCAGTTGTGGCCAGAAGTGTGTGTGGCTTCCCTGAGCCTGGGAGAAGGAGCCTCAGTGGCTGCCTGCTGAGTCCGCGTGGTGCACATTATTGCTGCATATGATTCCACGTACAAGGACTGCAGCAGATGTCCAGCCCAAGCAGGCCAAGCGACGCTCGCACATCCTCCTCTGCGCCCGCCTCCCCCTCCCTGTGTGTGTGTGACAAATTGAGAGCATCCACCTGAAGATCCGCACCTGGTGTCAGACGATGCCTGGGAGATGTCCTGGCTCATGGCAACTGGCTGCAAAGACAATGTGATGCTGGCCATGTCATCCTCCTTCTTCTGATGCTGTCCCTTGTCCTCCTCCTCCACTGTGACCTCCGGCCGGGTGACGACAGGCGTGTCGATGCCGGAGTCCACCACAACGGGTGGGGAAACAGCTTCCCCACCCCTCAGGATCTGGTGGAGCTCTGTGTAGTAGGAGCAGGTGTGGGGTCCTGCCCCGGAGCATGAGCTGCATTCTCTGGCCCTCATGTATCCCTGGAGGAGCTCTTTCACTTTACTCCAGACTTGTTCCGGGGTGGGTGTCTGCGCTCTTCGAGGGACTCACCCATGTACCCATAAATGTCTGCTTTCAGGCGCTTAGAGTGGAGATCCTGTAGTGTCTCCTCTTCACCCCACAGCTCAAGGAGGGACAGGATCTCCGCTCCAGACCACGAGGATGCTCACCTTTTGGTACCCCTGATCGTGCTCCCTGAAAGGACCAGGAGAACTTTGAGGGGCTTGTGGCTGCACCATTGGTGAGCAGGCCTGTGGCAGGGACAGCCACATGTTCAAGGTGCTGGTCTAGGGTCGGCTTCCTGTCACAAGACTTTTCCAGGGTGCCTGCAGCTTTAAGAGGTGCCAGGAGACAGGAATTATGGAGTTGTGATTACTTTGGATGGAGTTGCCATCAGGGCACCTGTGTTATTTCCTGGAGGCCTCTTCTTTTGAAAGAAAATCCTCCTCCCCGTCTAGACATGCCTTTTTCCGAAAGAGTTATTTCAGGAAAAGGCTTCTTCCTCATGGAAAGAGGATTACTGCTGTCAGAAAACCCCCTCTGTTCTTTCAATTTTCTTTCAAAAAAACACGATTATAGTGTGGACATAATTCAAGTTTTTTTGGAAAAATTTGTTTTTCCCCAAAAAAACTAGGGGCTATGTCTAGACTGGCATGATTTTCCGCAAATGCTTTTAACGGAAAAGTTTTTCCGTTAAAAGCATTTGTGGAAAAGAGCATCTAGATTGGCACGGACGCTTTTGCGCAAAAGTATCTGTGCCAATCTAGATGCGGTTTTGCACAAGAAAGCCGCGATCGCCATTTTCGCCATTGGGGCTTTTTTGCACAAAACGGTTCTCAGCTGTTTACACTGGCCCTCTTGCGCAAAAGCATTTGCGCAAGAAGGCTTTTTCCTGAACGGGAGAGTCATTGTATTTGCGGAAGAAAAATGACAATCTTACATTAGATCGTCAGTGTTCTTGCGCAAATTCAAAGCGGCCAGTGTAGACAGCTGGCAAGTTTTTCCGCAAAAGCAGTTGCTTTTGCGGAAAAACTTGCCAGTCTAGATGCAGCCCTGTAGTGTAGACATAGCCATACTACAATCCCAGCTGTAAAAGATTTAAAAGTATTTGTTACAAAAATCTCCCGGGAAGTTGACAAAAACTAGCTAAAAATGTCACAACTTTATTGTTCGGTATATCAGAATCTTCCAGGCCTAGAAACGCATGCTGTTTGTCTCCTTAGTGAGTTAAAAACAAAAATGAATGTATTTCCTTGATCAAATTATTTATTTAAAATTCTCTGAAAGTTCCATATTTATTTCTCCCCCTCATCTCAACCTTCCAAAATATTAATCTAATTGTATTATAAGCAGTTTAAAAACTGGCAGTAATTGATTGCAACATGAGAAAAGATAACTATTGGAATCTCTTTACTTTTATTAGTATTAAAATATAGATAAATGTAATTTATAGTCCATACCTACCAACAAAACAGAAATCCTCAGTGGTTGGCTAGAAAAAGAGTAACTGGCTCTGGGTAATATAACTTTTTATAATTTCTGCCAATTTTTTTTTCCATAGGTGCAATCTAAGGAAGGGCTTATCTATACAGGGACACTCAGGAAAGCTAATTCAAGCAAATTAAGGTTGTGACTTTCAAGTGAATTTGTTTTACTGCACTAAATCTTTGTGTTAACACTTTCAGAATTAAAAGGGACTTAATTCAGGTTAACTTAATTCAAAGGATAAATTCACTTGTGCATTTGTATTGCAATATGTCATACAAAATTTAGACCTTAAAGACATTTTGAAATGAAAATTTGCAACATTTCATTCTGGAAAAAAATCAAATGGGACATTTTGCTATTTATAGAACTTTTTTTCTGGAAGTTCTGATGAAATTGATCAAATTTTACAAAATATGTTGATTTGGAGGGAAGCATATTTCATCAAAATATGCAAAATTCCTCCAACTAGCATTTATGTCACTTTATACCAGCTAAGATTCTTCCTTGACTTTTTTTTTAAACATAGTTGTCTTGCAAACCTGGGCACAGCAAGAGAGGACTACAATAAACTGTGCACAAGGGCTTAAAATTATACAAATACGTTTGTAGTTGAACTACTTTGTTTGTAGCACAATCACATTGCTTTGCCCTATATTAGTAATTACTTTTGCATACAAGTAATACCATTATATTCAGTAGGTAAGTGTCTGGATGATGAGACCTTACACTGTAAGCTCCTTGAGGCATTACCTCTGTGTTTTATGTTTTACTAGAAGATTCACCCAGCATTGCTCAAGTACTTAATTTGCATATGTTTTTCTTCATTTAAATCATTGCTTTGGGGATGGGCATGGAGATGAGGGCTTCAGTGTGCAGGCTGCCTTGGGGAGAGAGGACTATCCCAACCCTTCTCACCACAGCAGCTTGGGTGCAGGTGAGACACACCTCTTCATGGCCCCAGCCAGACTGAGGAATGGAGCAAACTGTGTACTTTGGGAAACAGCTACCAATGTCCCTATATGAATCGGGGAGGGGGAAAGGAGGTGCAGTCTCCTGGACTTCTCTAAAGGGTGCCTGGGGGTGGGAATGTTGGGGCTGGTGAACTTGAGGACCTGAAAGGGTGCCCCCTCAGCCAGCCCCTTTTACCTGCCTGGTGATTCTGTCTCTTTTCTGGGGATTCAGTTGTGCATCCCCATATGAGTTGCGGGGAGGGAACTGCATACCAAATTTGGTGTTCCTAGCTTGTACTGTTTAGGAGTTCTTGAATAAAGAGGCAGATGCACAGACAGACTGCAGACTTGCTCGGCTCACTGACAGACAAACTCTCTCAAATATATAGTAGATAAATGTTATGTATATCCCTTTCTTTATATAAGCAATAATAATAACCAGAAATCGTTTGCACAAATAATATTTTTCTATTCAAATCAAATCTCATTTTTGTTTTCAGGTAAAGTAAGCTATGATGCAAGCCATATTCATGCTGCACCATACACAGGTAAACCATCTGCTCCTCTTCAGGCATTTCTTAATTCCCTCTTGTTAGTGTTTCATAGCTAATTAAAGCTGATCGTTTTAAGAGCATGTACGTAATATTACCATGGTACACTGTTGCACAAAACAGTGGAGTCAAGAGAATGGTGTATTAAATATGCTTCCATTTATCAGTTCACCAATAAGAGTCTTAAAACTCTATCTCTCCATACACAAACTGGAACAGCACTGTCAAATACTTCCAAGGAGCAGGATGAATATTATCTCTACTTTTCCTGTTATACGATTTCCCCATGCAAGAAATTCCCATTCAATTTCAAGAGGGTAGGATGCAACTTTGTTCAGGTGGGTTCCTTTCCAGAGGCTTGGCAGGGCTTTTTTGACCAAAATTGTCCAAAACAGTAAGGCTGTGTCCAGACTCCATGCCTCCGTCGACGGAGGCATGTAGATTAGCCAGATCGGAAGAGGGAAATGAAGCCGCGATTAAAATAATCGCGGCTTCATTTAAATTTAAATAGCTGCCCCGATCTGCCGATCAGCTGTTTGTCGGCAGATCGGGAGAGTCTGGACGCGATGCCCCGACAAAGAAGCCTTTCTTCATCGACACAGGTAAACCTGGTTTCACGAGGCTTACCTGTGTCGATGAAGAAAGGCTTCTTTGTCGGGGCATCGCGTCCAGACTCTCCCGATCTGCCGACAAACAGCTGATCGGCAGATCGGAGCAGCCATTTAAATTTAAATGAAGCCGCGATTATTTTAATCGCGGCTTCATTTCCCTCTTCCGATCTGGCTAATCTACATGCCTCCGTCGACGGAGGCATGGAGTCTGGACACACCCTAAGATTAAGAACTTTGGCCTCCAACTCTAACTTGGATGCTTGAAGTCCATAATTATGTTGTTTACAAAAGTAGATTGCTTTTCAAAGTTGAAATCGGTTTGAGACAGCACATCTTGAAAAATCTGGCCAATGTTACTTATGTTGACAAATGAAAAAAAAACCTCAGGTACAATGAAACATTTTAAAATCACTTCTTTGTCCCCTGGTTGTGTTTTCCATTCACTGGTGATGTTTGAGGTAACTATGTTACTGGATTGTGCCTATGCTATTGAAGACATATGGATTACGCTATTAATGTTTTTACTGTCTGTAATTTGTTTTTGACAGCACAGTTTATCATTAAGTACCTGGTAATGAACCATTGCAAACACTCTTGAATCTTCCTGCAAAAGAAGTAAATGCAAATATCCCATCATTCAAAACAAAATAATTTTTTTAGATTAGATGAGATTTCTATCATCTGCCCAGGGTTCACTTTCCATCATTTTACATGCATTATTAAGTAACACTGAAGGGCAAAAACTGAAGGGTTGGCACTGTAAATGTCCTTGCTTGTGAAAATAGCTCTAATATTTCCACAGCTGCCATACTACTGTATTAGCTTTATCCCTTGTCAAATGGGTCACTTACTTTTTCATAAGTGCAGTTTGCAGAATTTTAAAGAAGCAAGTTATCCTCGCAAAGTGTCGAAGTGTCATTTTAAGTGAATTTGGGAAACTCAGTATAATTGCATGGAAAATGCAGATTAAGGAAAACGATCCAGTGATCATTCTCCTTCACCTTATTAAAACCAGGTCACTGAAAATGAAACGATCTGCTTGAAGCAAACCTTTAGTACATCTCCAATTACCGGTGCTTTGCGTTAATTTTTCATTGGTTAGTTCTTAGCATGTACGACAAGTTAGGAGATATTTGATGCATGTTTCAGGCAGAATGTTAGAAACTGAGTAGCAGAAGATCAGTGTTAGGTCAGTGCGCACTAGGGAACTTTTAGTTCACATCAGCAGAATCAGTATGGAGAGTGAGTGCATGGAACACTAGAGCAGTGTAGATTTATGCCCCATCTTGCTGTGAAGAAAGTGCTCTAAATTAAATAAGGTTTGTCCAGATCTTCAGCTGTTGTGAATCACATGAAACAATGGAGCTGTCCTGATTTACACTAGCTTAGTATTTAGCTCATCATATTTAAGTAAGAGCTACAGAGCTTTTCCCTGAAAAGACAAGTTGGGAGAAATGTTCATTGTATCTTTAGCATTCCTCCTAAGCTAATAAAGCAAAGAATTCTAGTATTATGGGCATAGAATAATAAAAATTGAACCACACAGACTTCATACCCTCTCTCAGAATTGAATAATAGCTCAAGAGCACAATGTAGTAAGTGCTAAGAACTTTTCCTTGGTAGTTCTGCAGGGAGACTATAGCTCTTCCAGACACCAGTCATAAGATCAATTCTAAACACTACCATGGGAAAAACCCCAGAAAAACCTATTATGCCACAGGAAGACACTCCAGAGGGCAGGCAGGGAAGGTAGTGCCAATTCTGTTTTGTGTTAGATAAAATATGATCTTTACCTTTACTATGATCTTTGCTTTTCATTGCATTTGAGTGTACCTGTACCTGTCAACTTCACCTAAGCATTTTCAGATGACACCAATCTCTACTGAATATTGCTAAATTGAATTTGACTGTGGCACAAAAATTGTATGTAATCCAGTGAATGAACAGAAAGGGTTGTAAATTATAACTCAATATGGATATCATAAAGAGGTGTATTAAACTCTTCATCTTTCAGACAAGCATAGTCAGTCTTCAAATACTCCTAAAATAATAGCATAAATGTTAAGGTGTGTAAATGAATTGATTAGCAAAAGACTAGAGCATAAACTGGATATGATTAAAGATTGAAGGAATGAATACTGTAATAAAACATAGGCATAGATTATATACTTGAATAGTATCCTGTCAGGGCCCATGAATTTGAAAATCTTTGTGCAAGAAAGAATACTATACAAGCTCTAAAATTCTCCCATCTACTAGATTTTCAACAATCTCCTAGAAAGTTAATACAGAAATGGAATAGTTCTAATTTGTTTAGAAATTCTATAGAATAACCTATATAATCCTATTAAAGCAATTGATCAGTCCCATTACAATCATGTGCTTGCTTTCCTGAAAGCTGCTTTAGTACTTATACACAATTTTTTTTTCTCCGTGTAATTTTAATTTTTAATCTGAGTCTGACAGACAGCTTCAGACCTGTATGATGAGGGCACCCTGAGTTGAAGTGGATCACAAGCCATGTGAAATTACTTTTCTTGACTAACCCTCTTGGATACCTACCATAACCCTAGAGGAGATGATATGAGATTGGAAAGTAAGTTTTAATCTCTGCTGTGTTACTTGGTGTTAATCACTGATCTGGTCAGTGCTGCTGGGATACTGTCCCCATATGGCTGTCAATATAGTCTGATATGCGTCTTGAGGTGATCCCTCTAGCTCTGGATCCAGATTATATTTTATTTTCTTCTTCCCAGCAGCAGCAGGTGCTGTAACCTGAGCTGCATTAGTTCCTCTCTCCAACTCTACCTGAATCTGGCTGATTGGCCCAGAGCCAACTGGGTGAGCTGCAGCTAATTCCATTACCACTTGGGCAGAGCTGAGCTCTCACAGTGGAGTTGCATTCCTCTCAACCAAAGGGGGGTGGGTTGGCCACAGGAAGTAAAGAGTGTGATTTCCTCCCAGTCCTTCAGGCAACCAGGGTTCTCTTGCCATTCCCTTTCTCTCCCTGTCCCAGGGCTTGTACAGGTAAACCTGAATCTTTCCTACTATGTTCAATAGTGAGCTCCTACTTGGTTTTCTCATAGAATTGATAAAAGTGGTCCCTAAGCTAATAAAAATGTCCTAAAAGAGTAACATTAATACTCTAATTTATTTCACATCATGTCCTCCTATCATATTTAGATGAGAATTGTGACAGAGTTGTGTTTTGCAGTTCAGTTCTTTAAGAGTTCTCAGGTAGGCTGTGCGTAAGATGTTTTTGAGTCAGATGCATTATGATTTTTGTACTTAGAGAGGGTACATGTCAGTTTTGCCTGTGTAATCTTAAATGTCTCTAGACTCTCCTGTATTTAAAATTAAGGTGTGCAGCACATGTGGAATGCTTCTGGTACAAGAGAGGTTGAAATAATTCAACGCACAATATTTTATTCATATAAATGTGTAAGCTATTGTATACATGAAAAATGTAATCTAATTATTTTAAGCATTATTTTCCTTCCTTTCATTAAGCAGGGAACTTGAGAAGTATGAGCAAGAGAAGACTTATAATCAAGGCTATCAACATCAGACAAAAAATATTGAAAGGCTGGAAATGTTATTTTTAGATAATGATAAAAGTGAAAAAACTTGGCTTGCATAATTATGATATCTAGACAAGTCATATGTTTTCAAAATGACAGGAAATACTGTGTCCATGGCTCTTATTCTACTAACGCTAATACCGGTGAATAGCTACAGCTGAGGGACTACTGACTTAGGTACATGTCAAAGAGTTGCAGGATGAGGGCCAAAATTAGGATCAAAGACACGTTATTCTCCATTGCTTTTACACATCTGTGTAAGCTGACTGTTAGATGTGTATGAAATGCTGTCATTCTCACTTGGTAGCATTTTATATACACTTTGCCCAAGTACAAACAATTATGCAAGGGGCAAGTCGACAGAACATTACACCTATCGGTGGCAATGAAATTTATATTATGGTTCTTTGATAGACATAGATTCCTTCAAACCATAACAGATAATAGTACTAGACTGAGGAGTCCAGTACTAAATATTTGCTCATCATAGAAGTACTCAAAGACTGTGAACAAGTCACCCTTTTCTTTGCTAAAAGAATTAGACAATCTGGTTTCTCCCCAGACATGTAATAGTAAACTTCATAAGTGCACTTACTTTTAAGCACCTTGATATTTATACTGTTTTTTTAATGAAATTACTGCTATCATTAAGAAGAAATTCATGTATTTTATGGCAATGCTGGTATTCCAGGTGTCCAGGGAACAATAGATTGCTTCCAACAAGAGCACCGGAAGAAAATAAGGTTAGCTATACTAGTTTTTTTTTCTAATTTAGCATGCTGGTAATGTGATCAAAATGTAAAATAACAGATGTAACTTCCCAAGTACCCTGATCATATCATGATTCCTTCATAATTATCCAAATGAGGATTAGCAAATACCTTTGAAACAGATCACATTCAAAGAAGCTGGCTACAAAAACCCAACATGCACACAAAATCCTAACATGCACACAAATTTGACTAAATTACTTAGGTTGACAGTGATTAGGAAAATGCTTACAACTAAAATTCTATGACATCAAAATGAATGTAGATTATATTATAGTGAAGAATAGAAAGTTTACCAGGGTTTGTACCATACAGAAACCAATTCTGAATAATAGAATTTTCATACATTTTGGTATGAATTATTTTGTGTGAAAATTGGTTGAAATCTAATATTGGCTCATCATTATGTTTAATTCATCATTGCCCCATGAGGCTACATCTACACTGGGTTTTTGCACAAGAAATCTTTTGCGGAAGAGAGCGTCCACACTGCATGGATGCTTTTGCGCAAGAAAGCTCTGATGGCCTTTCACAGAATGGCCATCAGAGCACCTGTGCTTTTTCAGATAGGCTCTATTTGCTCAAGAAACCCCTGTGGAGCGTCCACACGTGCCTTTTTGCGCAACAGCTATAGCACAAAAGAAGGAGGTTTACCTACACCACAAAAAGCCCTCTGTTCTGCCGTTTTACTGTTGATTTACTTGCGCAAAAACCCTGCAGTGTAGACGTAGCTTGAGAGTTCCAGACACTTTGTCGAAGCAGAAAGAGTATCATGTGACCTAGGGAACTAAACATACATCTTGAATAGGCAATAGCAGAGGGAGACTTTCAGAGGCACAAATGGGAGCTGGATAACAAATTTGCAGCGGAAGACAATAAGAACTTATTTGGGCACTTAACTACCATTAACTACAATATGTGCCAAACATCCCTGAAAAAGAGCAGTTTGTGAACAATACATATGCCAAAATTTATTTGCTACACAACTAATTAGAAAATAATGGTATTTAGGCTCTCAGATACCATGGAGATATAAAGCAAAAGTAAACAGATGGAAAAATAACTACTATGTTTGCAGAGAAGATAACTGACTGGCAAATAATCTGTGAAATAGAGAAAAGCTCTTCCAGCATGTGGTAGCTCAGAGGGAGGAATTTATCAGAAAGATAAAACATTGCTTTTAACATGTATCAATTACTTATAAATGTTAACCATAGCATAACTACCATAACTAGCTTCATATTTGCTATCTCTATTTTTCTGTTTTGGAGTTTTGACAAAAAGATCCTCGTTTGCTGTGAGAATAAGTTGAGTTTTCAGTTCAGCTAAGGGCTGAAGTACATAGTAATGCCAGCCTGGAAAAGCACTGGGAAGTCTTCCTTCTTGCATTGGCAATGAGGGACAGCATTTATGGATAGTGGTGCAGCATATTCTCCACAGCATGCCAAGGCTCCACTTGATTTCAGCACCTTGTAGCTATTTATTTCTGCACGGAGCGAGAGAATATCCTGTACTGATTAGTAGCAGGCAGGGAGGCCTTAGGTACTGTAAAATAGGAGTTAATAATCCCTGTTCTGTCTTCCTCCCTTCATAGTCAGATAATACCAGGGAGTGGTAAATGATGAAGAACTCAAGTCACTGATATAAAGTGATCTCGATCACCTTGTAAATCAGGTGCATGCAAGCAACGCGTGTTTTAATATGGCTAAAAAAACCAGTACAGTCTATTATGGGAATGACTCTGAAGAAAGTTTGTAGAGGTTATGGTGTATAACTAGCTGAACATGCTCTTCCAGTGTGATTCTGTGGCTGAAAGGATTCATGCAATACTTAGATGCATAAGCAGGAGACTCTTGAGGAGGAGCAGAGAGGTTATTTGGCACTGGAATGACTGCTGCTGCTAATTCTGGTGCCCGCAGTATAAGAAGAATGTTGATAAATTTGAAGAGTGTTCAGAGAAGAACCACAAGTGTGATTAAAGGATAGGAAAACTTGCTTTATAGTGATAGACTCAAGGTACACAATCTATTTATTTTAGCAAAGAAAAGATTAAATGGAGACATATTTACAGTCTTTGAGTACTTATACGATGAGCAAATATTTAATACTGGACTCCTCAGTCTAGTATAGAACGTATAACATGATCCACAGTTGGAAGATGAAACTAGACAAAATCAAACTGAAAATAAGGTGTACATTTTTAATGGAAAGGGTAATTAATCATTGGAACAATTGACCAGGATTTGTTGTGAATTCTCTGTTACTGACAATTGTAAAATTAAGATTGGGTATTTTTCTAAAAGATCTGCTCTAGGAATTATTTTGATGACGTTCTATGGTGTATACCAGGCATGGGCAATAATTTTTTCGGAGGGGGGGGGCACTTAATGACTTTTGGTACATATCACAAGCCAACTACACCCCTGGAAGAGGCATGGCCTGGGACAGAAGGAGCAGGGTTGGGGAGTAGTCTCCCCTCAGACTTGTTCGAGGCCGGAGGCTTTGAATTAAAAACATAGCAAAGAACTCTCAGCTCCTGGCCCTGCTGCTACCTTGTTACTTGGCAGCTGTCTGGGGTTGCTGCAACTATTTAAAGGGCTTATGGCTCCAGCCCCTGGGTTGCAAAAAGCCAACACCTGGGCCGCATCTTACCCTCCCCTGTTGTATATTGTATAGAGGTCAGACTAGATTATTTCAATGGTCCTTCCTGGTGTTGGTATCTATTAATCCATTCCTAAATTTAGATAATTCAGTGCTACTCAGAAGCAAATCAATTTGGGAAGGTTTAAAGATAATTAAATCAGTTATATCACATGCAGGAAAATGGAATACAGGTTGCTCTAGAAAGCACTTACACAACCCAAATGAGTATATGATTTTGCAGTCCCTCATATTTTCTATCACAGTAGTTATTAATTTGGGATTGGGAGAGAATAAGCCTGTCACAAACTACTGGCCCAAATTCTCAGCTGGCATTGAGTTAAAACTTTCTGATGCATCTTTGGCTGCCTCTGTTAACAAACAAAATAAAATTCCCCTGAGCTAGGTGGTATATTAGGGTTTCAAGCACTTCTAGAGCCAGTCCAGGAAATTCTTTTTCTTCATCTTTAAATCACATAATCTATAGCAGCTGTACTCCATTTTTAATATTTTTTTCAGTTGTCTCCATGCTTACAGGGATAAATACAGTGGAAGTATTGCATGTGCCTCCAGCTGCATCTTTTCTCCATCCTCATTATTGGGGTTTGTGGTCTTGAGCTTCTTAAGGAAGGCAAAAACTATGGCATGGGAAAATCAGGGAAACTGATGCTGACGCTCCCAGAAGATTCCTCAATCACAGCTGCTGCTGAAGCCTACTCTATAGGAACTGAAAACTTTAATAAGATTCCAAACATTGGAGCAGTGGGGGATGGTGTGAGTAGATGTATTTTTCTCCCCTCTACTATCAGTTTGCTTTTTAGGTTTCTTAGGAAAGCAAGCAAGCAAAAACCCTCTATATTCGCCATTAATGTATCTTTGAATGGTGTCACATAGGGGTTTTCAAATGATTGCTTATTCAGTGATGACACATTTATTATTCAATTTTTAGATGCCATTATTGTACACTACACTGAGTCAACATAATGATAATGTGTATAAAAAATTATGCATTGTTATTGTGTAGAGTTAATGAACTCTCTGGCATGGCAATGACTTTTGAACCCTACTGCTGGGAGGGATTTATCTTTGCAGTTTTCCCATAAAAAAATTATTTTTACACACTAAAAATCAAAAAGCCAAACATTGATTGATTTTGATGTGCATTTTTATTCCACAAATCTTTCTTTTTCTTAGGGTAGTTATAATGTTAATGTCTCAGGGTGCATCTACACAGCACTCTACACTAAAAATAAGATACACAATTTGTTCTATGCAAATTGCATATCTTATTTCAATTGTATTTTAAAATGGCTTATTTTGAAATGTGGCACTTTTCACAGCATCAAACTTAGAAAAACCGCGTTATTTCAACACACCCCTTAACCCTCGTAGAACGAGGGTTACAGGGATGACAAAATAGCATGCCTTTTATTTTGAAAAATATTTTGAAATAATGGATGTGTTTAAAAGACGCAGGGGTAGCTCTTTTCGGGATACCTCTGCTATCTAAATGTACCCTCAATCTTCAGTATAGTCCCCTCTTTAAAACAAGCAAATAACCTATAATATTTAGACTAAAAAGGCAATGAGTGACCATCATCAGTACAATAATATGCCCTTTATTTGATATGTGAATTTATTGCAACATCCCTCTCCTAGTCTTGAAGGTCTCAGTTTCTTTTCAATAATTGAGGCTGTAAATTGACCCGTAGTGGTTTTAATTTAACAACCCCTCCTGAAGAATTAAAAAGTTATATTCGGGATAATTATATACCTCTGGCACACAGGCTGTTGAGTCTGATAGTATTATCCCTACCTCTACACTGAAATTAGAAACCTATATCTGGTTTATGACAGCTGGCTTGGGTTAGAGGCCATTTAATCGGGGTGCTGACATTTGGGATCTGTCTGGCCCTTCGAGTCTGGGACACTGGGAAGTAGGAGGGTCTGATATCTCAGGGTATGTCTACACTAGTTCGTTAGTTCGAGCTAGGTAGGCAAATGAGGGCAACCAGAGTTGCAAATGAAGACCGGGATTTAAATATCCCGGGCTTCATTTGCATGTTCCTGGGTGCCGCCATTTTAAAATCCCCCTTAGTCCGAACTAACTGCCCGCAGCTAGACGTGGCAGTTAAACGTTAATTCAAACTAACAAAAGAGACTATGCTAAGCTTTGGTCTTTTGCTATGACACTCTGTATTATGCTGTGGCCCCTACAGTTGTCATAGTCTAGCTCTGGCACTGGTTATGGAGAGCTTCTTTTGAGAGGGTGAAAATGCAGGCAACATTTGGATACTGCACATTGTTAAAGTAGTCAGCAGTCTCACATCATGTTAAAAGTAAGGAATTAGATTTTAATTCGAGGATGTATAAAGAAATAAGTGTGCTGGATAGCTGCATGTCGTAAGCACTGTCACACTACCGAATTGGAGGGAAGCAGCCAGATCGCTGCTGCACCCCTAAGTGGGGGTGTTGGCCCCAGAAATCTGTATGAAAGGGAGCCATGTGGGGTATTGAATGGGAGCTTGTTGTTTTCTGATCCCGTGTACACTGTTTATGTGAGTATATAATGTCTGTGTGTGTAGATCTGTAATCTGTGTGGAAACTGAAGATTTCCCTGCATGTGGTTAAGCATTGGGCAGGGCCGAGCCTGTGGAGCCTGTGGACATGCTAATTACCTGTGGAACAATGGTTCTCAATGGGCCAAAGACACACCCAAAGAATGGGGGCTGTCCTGAGAGCAGCCAGCAGGGAACACAGAGAGGCTGAGGACCAGGTGACCTGCTACATACTAGAAGAGGCCAGGAAGGAGTATAAAGAGGCCATGTGGTCGATGCCATTTTGTTCTCAGCTCAGCACTTCATCCCAGAGGCAGCACTGCAGGGATTGAAGAGCCCGAAAGACCTGTGAACCCATCCTGATCGTAGGATGTGCAATAAGAACTTTTAAACCAGCAGCTGCAACATCTCTGCTAGAGCCTGCATTGAGAACTGGGAGATTCGGTGCATGTAACGTACTGTACTTTAATAACCTTACTCTCAGGCTTTTCTTTCTTGTAATAATAAACCTTTAGATATAGATTCTAAAGGATTGGCCCAGCGTGATTTGTGGGTAAGGTCCAGAGGGTAAATTGACCAGAGATCTGTGGCTGGTTTCTTGGAACCGGACAGAACTTGTTCGGGGTAGGTGGGATTGGGTGCTAGGACCCCCCACCTGTGTATGAGGCCCGGGGCCATCTGGGGCACGGATATTGCTGGGGTGTCGGAGGGATTTTGCTCGGGAGGCTTCAGGCAGGTTGCTGAAGCACTCTGTGAGACTGGTTTGTGGCCTGTGTAGAAAGGTCACCAGTTGGGGGCCGTAAGAAGCCCTGGATTCGAGCAATTCGCCCTGAGCGGACGCCCTCAGCTGTGCCCAGACACGGCCCGGTCCGTCACAAGCACACTCCAGGATTTTGATACAAAATAGCAGTCTGGTAGAGTCAAGACTCAAATAGATGATGAAATGGGGATGGGGAGGTCCTACAAGAAAAATAAATGATTTAACACTTGATAGTTTTATTTTGCCTTTTGATATTTACAGTTTAAATTAATTCTGGTGAAATGTAAGAGATTCTCATTCCTTGAGAGTGAAGTCTTCTGTTTATTAACAGAATAGTCACAACATGAGTTAACCTTTCCCTTAAGAAGTCACCAATGTGTTTGAGTTTTTACCTGGAAGGGAAGGGGGATGAGGTTAGTCATTCTCCAGAGCCTATTTGCTCCCAACTCATTTGCACTGGACCAAAGGTAGAGAGGATATTTTAATGGTAACTTGGTTATCCAGTAATAACTGGGAGAGAAAGCTGCATTAATTATGTGGGGAGTGGAAACACGCATTCTGTGTATTTGTGAGAGAGGGGGTTGCTTTGATAATTGCACCTACAAATTTACCACAGCTGTAAAAATGAGATGAAAGTTCATAAGATGTCCCGATAACCAAGATCAGTTAATGTTGGTGGGTGAAAAGCATGAAAGGGAGACAGACTCAATTGGTTCACATATAAAAGCTTTCCATTTTAACTCCAGGCCTATGTTAAGATGATGCTTGGTAAACAAGAAGAGTGTGAAACCAGAGATTGGTGAACCAAAATGAGGCCTAAAGAGTGGCCAAATGATGAGATGAGCTATTCTGCCCACCATTCCCCTAATGAGTCCTTTAAGGAAGAGGCTCGGGGTAGAAAAATTGACTACTGAAGTATGTTTCATCTTCATGATTATTCTATATGTATCTACAGGGGGAACAAATACTTACTTTCTCTACTATATTGGAATCATATGATCAGTGGCTAGAAGGTGATGCTAGATAAATTCAGGCTGGAAATAAGATGTACACTTTTTACTGTGAGGATAATTAGTCACTCCTAAGAAATTAAGTGACTTAAGCAGCCACCTACATAGCCTGCTCCTAATGCTGGCCCCGATAAATTTAAATTAATAGCAGGCTGCTCAGGAAACATTAACTTTTTCTTAATAGTTCGTGTTTCATTCTCTGACAGTTCTGTGGAACACCTTAATATTGTCTCTTAAAAAACCCACTCTTTTTTATCAAAAGCTCATTTAAACAGGTTTTGTTGCATTTTATTATGTGGGTTGCTGTGAAGAAAAGTTACAATTAAATTTGGATAATGGCTATGATTTCTGTTTGTTGGAATTGGAACTTCTAGCTGTCCCCCTTCCCTGGGAGTGAGGGTGAAGGTTTCAGTAAAGACTTATCTGCTAAAGCTGTACAGGTCTTTTAAAAATATCTTCTGCTGTTCAGTTACAAAATACATTAAAACAGAAGTGATCTGAAATAGATTGGAGGAAAGTTTCTCTGCTCTCTCTGGGTCACTGATTCATTCTTGACTGCCCTTGCTTTTTGTGTCATCCAGCAATAGAGGTATTATATGAAGAAGGTTTGGTGGCTCTTACATTTCAGTGTTATTGTTTGTGAGTAGTACAGCAAAAGCAAGGTGTGATAAAGGTTCTACCTCTGTTAGGATTCACTTTTTTTCAGGAGTACTTTACTCTTTTTTTCACTTCTAAAAGTGCATATGAAAAGCAAAATTGCTCGCATTCAAGATTGCATCAGAGGGCTGTTATGTAAAAATATGTTTACTATGGGGAAGATACGTACTCTGACACCTCTGCAAACTCTCCCTGTATGGACTCTGGGAAAAAAAGTAGTAAGTTGAAAACTGTGCTGTCTAATCAGCAATCTTAGAAGTCAAAGTATAAAGCCTTGTAGCAGAGCACATTTTAATTGTCTCCACCACATGCCTTCAGCAGTGGGAAAGCTTTGTAGGGGCAGCCATGAAAGGTCCTCTTTAAAAGTTTCTCTAGATAATCAATGTCTTTTTGCAGGCTTGGCTCAGAGGGGCAGTGTGTCTTAGCATGGTAGTCCATTGGCTAGATTAAAAGGCCTAGCAATGCCCCTCCACCCATAGTGTGCTCTTTAATACCTGAAAGCAATGGATTCCACTTATATCCCTGGGATTAGGGTCAGACTGGATTTCTGGGTACACTCAAAGAAGATGCCAGCTCCCTACTGGAGGTGGGCAGGAATTTTTCCCTCGCATCATAGGTGGGATTGAATGATTTTCACCTTCTCAAAGACCCAATGGGTAAGATAGTTGGTTAACGGGTGTGAGGTGGCAGGGGTCTGTATCCCCATGGGGGAGGGGTGTCCCATTCTACCCTTCTCCCAACCCCAGTGATCAGCCCACTGGGGCTTAACAACATCGGTTCCGCATTCACGGGGGCCTCCAGCACAGCATGCATTCCTAGTCCGCCGGCGCCCCTTGCAGTGTGACCAGTTCTTGAGGTTTGGCACAAGTTTGGTAGGATGAGCAGCAAGGGAAGGTAGGGGGCCCGGGCCCTTCCTCTCTCTGAGCCCCGACCCAGGGCCCTAAGAACCGGGGTGTTCATCCCTCAGTCCAGTTGGTGGGGTTCCCATGGCCTCGAGAGAAAGACTTGTCACTTTATTTAGGGAGGTTTTTTGGAAAGAATTTGGAATCTATGATGGAGACCCCCAAGCTGCTAAAATGGATGGTGGAAAATCAGAGACAGCACCACCAACAACAGACACAGCTGATTGAACAGCTGATGTCCCAGAATCAAGAACAGCAAAGGCAACTTTTACGGGAGTTATATGAGCAATAACAGATCTAGCAGGAGAAGTGGCTGCAGTGGCACCTGGCCGTGGGACCCTTGGCACCTGGCTCAATGGGCTGATGGAGACCGGTCATGGCAGTGGGTCCCAGTTACCGATACGTTTAACGAAGATGGGACCAACAGATGATCCAGAGGAGTATCTGGTGACTTTCGAGAGAGTGGCAACCGCAGCCCAGTGGCCAGAAGATCAGTTGCCTACCCTCCTGGCCCCCTATCTGTCAGGGCCAGCACAGTTGGCCTACCACAGCCTCTTGGCATGTGAGGCCCTCCACTACCACAAGATCAAGGAGGCAATCCTAGATCAGTTAGGTGTTATGCTGGAGACCTATTGACAGAGGTTCCGCCAGAAGCGCTATCTCCCCGGGGCCCACTCGAGGGCTGTGGTACAGAAACTCTGGGAATCTGGCTGATGTTGGTTGGAGCCTGATCAGAAAACCAGCTTGCAGGTGGTGGAGATGGTCTTCCTAGAACAGTTTATACACATCCTCCCCACTGAGAGGCAGCGATGGGTCTGGTGACACCGCCCCACCTCCCTCAGCGAAGCTGTGGGCCTCATGGAAGACTACCCGGCCACAGAGGGAATAAAAGAGAAGGGTAAATTGAAAAGAGAGACTCCGGCCCCACAAAGGGAGTAGCCAGGTTCCGAAAGGGCAGACAGAATCAAGAGAAAGCTGCCATAGGGCTGGGGGGAAGAAGAGGGAGATGATGATTGGCCCCCGTGTGGCCCTGCCCTTCAAGAGAGGACCCTGAAGAAGTGCAGGCCATCCCTGAAGGGGGTAAACCTACTCTACCGAGTAAAGCAGGGCCCAAGAATGTGTGTTTTGAATGTGACCAAGAGGGCCATTTTAAATAAGACTGCCCATTCATGGACTGCTCCTTTGGGCAAGCGCTGATGATAAGCCAAGGCGAACAACCCAGAGAAGGAGAAAGAATAATGGTAAGGGTCCGAGTAGAGGGCACGCCGGTGGAGGCCCTTGTGGATATGGGCAATAGCCAAACCATCATGAGGGCAGACTTGGTGAGGCACTTTCAGTCGGCTGGACCCCTGCTGTGTATGCAATGTGTGCATGGGGAAGGGCGGGTTTACCTGACCGCATGGGTCCGTCTGGCCAAAGGGAAGGAGGAAACAATTTGTTGTGTGGCCTTAGCCCCAAAGCTCACTTACCCAGTTATATTGGGGCGGGACTGGGGCGGATTTCGGCACATCTGGAGGGACTGGAACAGGAAGGAATTGGAGGGGCAGGCCAGCTTAAACCAAGCAGATTCTGCAGGGACCCAGGAGGACACGGAGGGGCCGCAGTGCTCAGCACTGAAGGGGAAGGATAGAAACCAGTCCGACAGGAAGATTGCACCTGATGGGGTACTGGAGGAGAGAGACTTTGTTGAAGAACAGTGAGCCGATCTCTCCTTGCAAAGGGCCTGAGAATATGCATCTGACGGAAAGAGGGACTGGACGAAGAGGTGGGCACAGGGGCCCCATTTTGAGGTACACGCTGAAAGACTATATCGGGTGGTGGACAGCCCTGGGGAAGTGAGCAGACAAGGCAGTTATTAGTTCCGGCACACCATCGGAGGGTGGTGTTAGAGTTAGCCCTCGATAACCTGTGGGCCAGACACTTGAGTCAAGACAAGACACTACAGCGGGTCCTCCAGAGGTTTTATTGGTGCAGCATACATAGAGAAGTAAAGAACTTCTGTGAGACATGCCCTGCCAGCAGACTGGTTCAGGGTGGTACCCAAGGCTCCTTTAGTATCTTTGCCCATGGAGGGGGTACCCTTTGAATGGATTACCTTAGATATAGTTGGACTCCTGGAAAAATCACGAGGGGGTCACCAATATATAATGGTAGTTTTGGATTATGCCACCCGCTACCCTGAGGCTGTCCCTTTGCAAAATACCACACCCCAACCTTAGCCACCGAGCTGATGAAGATCTTCTCTCAAGTGGGAATCCTTTGACATGTCTTGACTGACCAGGGTACGAATATGATGTCCTGATTAATGGCAGAATTGTGCTGCCTGTTAAATATTAAGATCTTAAAGATGTCCGTATACCACGCCCAGACAGATGGACTGGTAGAATGTTTTAATAGAATGTTAAAATCAATGCTCCATCAGTTCGTAGAAGATGATCCCAAAGATTGGGATAGGTTACTTCCCGCATTGTTATTTGCCGTGAGAGAAGACCTGCAGGCCTCCACCTGGTTCTCCCCTTTTGAACTCTTGTACGGTCGCCAACCCCGAGGGATACTTTATGTACTGTGGGAGATCTGGGAGGAACAAAGTCCTCAGGCCACGGGGTCAGTTCAATATATAATACAGCTAAGAGAAAGGCTCCGGAAACTGGGGGAATTTACGCAGGTCAATCTAACTAGAGCCCAGGAGAAACAAGCACGTTATTATAATCGAGGGGCTAGCTTATGTACCTTTAAACCCGGAGATAGTGTATTGCTTCTGCTCCGCTCCAAAGAATCTAAATTGATGGCTAAGTGGCAAGGGCCCTTTAAGGTATTGTGCTGGGTTTGGGAGGTGGACTACGAACTTCAGCTGTCAGGTAAATGGAAAGACTCACAGATCTATCACATAAACTTGTTGAAAAGGTGGAATGTCAGGGAGCAACTCCTCATGATGTCAATCCCACTCGAGCCGGAATCGGGACCCTGGACAGGTGACCTGGACTTACTAACTTCAGTGCAGCTAGGAAAGGAACTGAGCCCTGCGCAGCAGACCAAGCTCCTGACCCTGCTCCAGAAGTACCCTACAGTGTTATCCTCCCGGCTGGGACAGAGCTCACAGATGAGCCATCACATCACCACGTTGCCTAGTAAGAAAGTGTGGGACGTGGTCCAGTCCCTCCCGAGGAAAAGGTGGGACACCGTAAGGGGGAGTTACAGTCTATGCTCCAACTTGGGGTAATAGAAGAGTCCCATAGTGAATGGCATAGTCCCATCATACTCGTCCCCAAACCGAATGGGTCGGTCCCCAAGCCTAATAGACTTCCGGAAGGTCAGTGCCATCTCGCAGTTCGACGCAGACCCCATTCTGTGAATTGATGAATTCCTGGACCATTTAGGGAAAGCCCAGTATATTTCCACCCTAGATTTAACCAAAGGGTTTTAGCAAATACCCCTTATGCCAGCATCTAAGAAAAAACGGCCTTTTCCACACCATTCAGCCTGTTTCAGTTTGTAATCATGCCATTTGGGCTCCATGGGGTGGCGGCCACTTTCCAAAGGCTCAAGGACAGAGTATTAAGGGAATATCAACAATACGTGGCCGCCTATATTGATGTCATAGTGGTGTATAGCTTTTCATGGCAGGAACACCTCCACCACTTAGAGGCAATCCTGGGAGCTCTACAAGAAGCAGGTCAGTTCAGACAGTGGGAGGTATCGTACCTTGGGTACACGGTGGGGGGGAGACCCTAAGGCCCCTGGTAGACAAGATCAGTACCCTAAGAGACTACCCAAGCCCGACGACGAAGAAGCAAGTTCAACAGGCCTGGCCAGCTACTATCAACGATTCATGCCAGGGTTTGCAACAATAGCCGCCCCCTTGTCTAACCTAATCAGAAACACACAACCAAATAAGATTCAGTGGTCCCCACAGTGTGAAAGCATGTTCCAAGAGTTAAAGGAGCGATTAACCCACCCTCCCGTGTTAGTGCAACCGGATTTTTCCAAACTATTTTTGATGCACACTGACGCATCGGAGGTGGGACTAGGTGCGGTATTATCTCAAGAGGTAGAGGGAGAGGAACAACCCATCCTCTATCTGAGCAATAAACTGTTCCTGAGAGAGCAGAATTACACAATAGAAAAAGAAGCACTTGCAGTAAAATGGTCTATTGACTTGTTAAGATACTATCTTCTAGGAAACCCATTCAAGTTGATAACAGATCATGCGCCGCTACAGTGGATGCACTTGATGAAGAATTCCAGTCTGAGGGTGATGAGGTGGTATCTCTCGCTACAGCCCTATCACTTTGAGTTCACCCACCAGCCTGGTAAGGCACATGGGAACGCTGATTTTTTTTCATGGACCAAATTTGACAAGGATAACGGGATAGGGATGGACCTAGGAGCTGGGGGAAAGGATGACCAGGATGCCCCGGCATCCCGCACGCTATCCGTGCTGTCCCCAGTGCTTTGGAGCGAGGCATTGCTGCGAGCCCGGCCCTGGCTTTGCTGCACCTGCTCGGTGGCTGCCGGCGATGCCAGACAGCCCTTCCGACCCCAGGGGAGGAAGCGGACAGGGACCGAATTTGAGGCCACAGCCCTCCTTTCATCAGACGTGGCACTGGCGGGATGTTCAAAAGGAGCACCACCGGTGTGAGAGAGAAGGAACTTGCCCATCTAGAGGGAGCAGCCGGAGGGTGCAGGAGGAAGGTAGGAAGTGGCCAAGAACATGGATAGCCTGTGGGTTGGTGCGCTGCAGGTCACAACCCCACCAATCGGACCAGGGGACAAACCCCTCCAGTTCTTAGGGCCCTGGGTCGGGGCTCGGAGAGAGGGCAGGCCTGAGGCCCCAACCTTCTCTTGCTGCTCACTGGTCATGCTACAAGGGGCACTGGCGGACTAGGAATGCACTCTGTGCCGGCAGCCCCCAGTAACGCAGAACCGACGGTGGTAAGCCCCGGCAGCCTGATCACTGGGGATGGGGAAAGGGTAGGAAGGGACACCCCTCCCCTGTGAGGTTACAGGATCTAGTGCAAGCACTTGTTCAGTAAGGGCTATATTTTCCTGATAAACTGGATTTGGAAACAGGATTGAAGGAGAGCAGCCCTCTAAAGCAGAAGGGGGAGAGATTTGGGACTTCTATTGGTACATCCTGTTCCCTCATGCTCAGTCTTGTTTTGAGGGGGAGGCAGTCAGAGAACCAAGTCAGATTTGGAGGAAAGTTTTGTGGAATGAGGAAATCCCTCACTTTGGGAGTACAGATGGTTAAAGGAAGTTTTATCTGCACTACATGGGTTATTGCAGGATCGTTTCCCAGCTGCGTCAATTAAGTTAATGACGTTGCAACCAAGGACACCACAAATATGGTGTAACTATCTGTCTTCTGCTTTAATATAGAACAAATGTTGTGTGTAATGTCCTTTACTTAGGAAACATACGAACACCCCAATCTTCTTTACTCTCTTCTCTGTGCAAATATCCCGAACTGGGTTCTTTACCATCGTGCATGTTTTGTAATCATTTACATCTGTGCACAGTGTTTAATGCTACCATTCTGACTGAGTAATATTGCAACTGATTTTGCATAGGTGTAAATGATTATGCAAAACAAAGGATCACAGGGTCAGGCCTACTGGAATTATTCCAGGGTAAGTGTGTGTGTACATTATACGATATATTGGTATCACCTCTCTGAGCAGAAAGTTTTGTAATAACATATTTGTTAGTGTAAACCTATCAATCTAGGTAGAACGGATGAAGAAATAATTCTTACAGAACTTTATTTTAATCAATGTTTTGGAGAGGTTAATATCAGGGAGGGGGGAAGTGGAGGAGGAGATTAAATATCAGAGTTAATCATAGATGGTTTGTGCTTTCCCCTGCTTCATTTCCTTTCTAAAGTGTCTTAAAGTGCAGGATTATTTTTTTCCTATAAAGCAGAGATTGTAAATCAGCAGTGCATCAAATCTTCTTTGGAAAGCTTTCACTGTTTCCAGAACTGAAATGTAACTTACTCCTCCATTTATATCAAACCAGCCATCTTTTAATTTTATTTTCAACCACCTGATAGTTCCATTCACACCAATCCCCAATCCTCTGGCACTTCAAGTTATCTTTGTATTTGATGAACAAGCATGGTGACCTGGGCATAACCCTGCAGCCACCTCTAGTTCATGGAGTTTCCAGATGACAATCTTGTGAGTGACACAGCAAACTGATCAGCTCTAAAAAGCAAGTTCTCTGACAACACACAAAGCTCCTCTCCTTCTGAGCTTAAAGCACACTGGGGACCAGTATGCGAAGAGAATTAATTCCATGATATACAAAGCAGCCATAGGAAGGCAAGAAACAAATGAATATGTATCTTATTCATAAAACACAACAATTTGGATCACAGCAGGGCTTGTTGTATGATGAAAGTCTTCTAGGAGAGTGGTAATACTGCAAAGACTAATTGGTATTTTAATTAGACAAAAACAAATGAACTACAGTGTCATCCTATATATGAGAAGCTTAAGAAGGATTTCCACCCCCCTCAAAGATATTTTAGAGATGCTTAAATGTCACCCATTGGGAAATGTTCTCATTTTCAAATTCTTTTTTTCCTCCTCCTTACCTATTTGCCTTGACAGCAGATAGGTACTTCCTAAACATTATAAACCAGCAGCATTAGTGTGATGAAAACAATCTAGATCTCCACCAAGAAATGCATCTACCTTACTAGTTTTTGTGGTGGTGTACCTCCCTTTTCAAGAAACACATTTAGAGAAACAAGAAAGCACAGTCTAAAAATGCTGCAGAATTTCCTCATTTTGCTTACTTTTCTCACCTCCCTCTTCCAAAATGCATCAAACCTATAGGTTTCATTTTAGTCATAGGTGCACAGATTATGCAGCTTGAAAGGATGGGGGTGGTGCAGAAGCAATTGTCCACAAATTAATCTGTTCACAAACCTACACTTCCATGCTTACTGCCTCTGTCACACATTGTCTACAGAAGGGATGCATGAATTCTAACTATAAAAACTGTTGGCTAATCAACAGCGTAACTCTGACAATGTGCATTCTTGAGGAACTCAGTTTCATAGGGATGAAGCTGAATATCTTCCCCAACCCATCTTCTTCTAGGGTCCTGTCTTCACAAGCTACATGGGCATGGTTTAGTTATCCTAGCTCCAGTCAGGAAGCTTAATGTGAATGGAAAGCCCTGTTAAGATGCAGGTAAGGCTATGTGGATGCCAGCAGGGAAGCCTAGATTATAACACAGGCTGTTGCACAGTTTTAAACATGGTAGCCAACATGTTAACAATGTTTTTAAATCATGTTATACTCACACGATTGTCCCTTAATGTGAATCCTTATAGAATAAATCTGATGGGTTATGAAAGACTGATTGTATCTGTTATCTTTAACAATTGTATGACTCAACAATTGTTATAGAACTAGCTCACATACTTACAAGTGGGGAGATTAACCTGCTCTCCCTCCCCATAACATCATAAGCTCTACTGCCCCTCTATTGGAAAGGTACTTTTCCAGGACAGCTGTCCCCTGCCTGATAGCTCTTTCTTCCCATCATTCATCTGTGTAGAACAGCATGGGGTCCTCATTGTTTCCTCTTACATGACTGTTCCCTTGACAGATTAATCTCCTTTTGTCCCATTCAAACATTTTTACTTTCCATACCTGTGGACATTTCCTGTACATGTGCAGGTGATCACTTATATGTTACTGGCAGCAGCAGAAAAGAACAATGGCTGAACAGGAAGATGCCAAGCAAAGATAGAAGCAGATCACTGGGAAAAGAAGAACAGCTGTGTGACAAGAAGACAGAAGCAATTGCCATGTGGGAAGGCAGCAGTTGCAATTAATATGTGATTCAAATTGTTGCATTCCAGATAATCTGGAACATTTTAGAAATAATCAGCCTCAAAGAAGAGGATATCTTAATAACTTTTAGCATAGTGACACCCAGATCTCAGTGGTTCAGGAGTGAAATTAGCAATCAACATTATCCAAAAGAGCCACTGTTGTGTGAATTTATTACTTCATTTACCATAGTATTATATAGTCATATGTAAAGAGAATATAGGGGAAAAATTTTATATATTTATATATTTTTGGTCTGCCAAGCAATTTAAAAAAAAAGTGCAGTCAATCACACTGCTAAAAAATAATATAATATTATTTATTTTAATTTTTAGGTAGTTTTCCACATTTTAAAAAATGTTGATTTAAATTACAAGACAATATAAATTATAAAGTGTTCCTTTTATATTTATTTTTAATTACAAATATTTACATTATAAAACAAAAAAAATAGTTATAGGGTAATTGAAACATACAATTATACTAATACTATTTATTTTCTTTATTATTTTAGACAGCCCTAGCACATACATGTATATTATACATAATAAAAAGTTTTTAATCCATTATCTTCAATTAAAACATACTTTTTAATTATTATAAATACTCAGTATTTGTCAGTGAAGAACTCAGACGATTTTCCTCATGACTAATTGGCTCTCCCAGTAAGTTGAAAGGCTTTCAAAGGACTTGTAATTACTTCCCAGAGAAGATCTATATATTCTACATAACAGCAAATATTTAACTAAGGACCAGACTTTGTTTCTGAAATGTCTAATCCGAAAAGTAGTCATATTGAAGCTAATGGAGCTACCTACATGAGTAACTGCTCACCAATGTGAGAAAAACAGTTTACAGTCTGGGTCTAAATATTTCTTTATTATAATAATTCCGTTATGTGCACTCTCTTCTGCTCTCCATAAAACATTAAACCCTAGCTCTGAAGATATCATGATATATTGTGGTGTTTAAGGTTTTCTTATGGGGCTATCTAAGGCAATGTCTACACCAGAGGTATCCGCTGCATCCAGGGAACACGATTGCTCTTCCGTTTTTTTTCATGGAAGAGAAAATGTGCTTTTTCGGGGAGACCTGTATTCTTCGTTTCCAATTGTTTTTCCAGAAGAGGCTTTTCTAGACAGGGCCTAATGGTGGAAAAGCCTCTTCCAGAAAAACAATTGGAAAAAGCTACGCAATTTGCATAGCTTTTACTAATAAAACCCTATAATATAGACCTAACCTAAGTGAAGGGGAAAAAAACACACCACGGGGCTTTTTTCCTCCTGTATGAATATCAGCTGCATATAAAATTTCTTTTCTTTTCATTTTCAGAAATCAATACCTTTTGTGTTTGTACTTTTTAATAAAATGTGATTAGTGCAACAGACATCAGGGAGTATAAAAATGTTGCAGATATGCCAGTCACAGTAATTCATTTAATAAAGATCTAATGCTATTCTTCTGCTCCACACAAATACTGGGGAACCCTTTTCCCTAAATGTTATGTTAACCCTTTAGCTGGGTATGGTGTCTGCCTCTTAAATAACATATACTTGATTAAATTATCACTAAAGATTAACACTTAGAGTTCATCCTACTCTTTCAGATGACCTACTTTGCATATAAATAATGTAACCTTTTCACCCTATTTTGGCATTGTTTTCTGTTTGTTTATTTTACATCGGGTCCTCTTCCACCGATAACCAATGACCATTTTACAATGATGAAGCTATTTGAGAGAGGTTCTTGACCTGGTAAATTAATAATTATTGCTAAATTACCCTCAATCAACTTGAGTATAATTGAAATAGCATGCTTCTCTGACTAGGTAGGCAATCTATTTAATGCTTGTTCATGACAGCTAAAATGAAATTTTTAAGTCAGAATATTGTAAAAATCAACATAGGCTCACCTTTTTAGCTTTCATTGATAACTTGTTAGGATATTGTATGGCATCTTGTTGTACACGCGTAGCATTAAGAGTTTGACTTACTCTACACAACTGAGTTTGCCTCATAGGGTAGGATGAAAGCACTGTAGTAAATTTTAGCACGGGTAAGTGTGTAAGTCAAGTATGAGAATATGGAAAACAGAATTCTGTTTGTTCCAGTGGAAGTTGTGGGACATGCTAGCTGCTGCTTACCATAGCTTTTGAAACAGATTCACAAGAAATGTGAAACTTGGATAGAAAAGTATACAAAAGACCATTAATATTTAGTTAAGCTCTTTCTAATAGATAAGAGCCTGGCTGATATTTTTAGGCAAAGATCAATGCTAGTGCCAACATGTACCGAATCAAGAAGCAAGGTGAAGTGAACAGCCAGGGAAAAGGTGTGTGTTTAAAATTATTTTCAAAGGCAATTCTCATTACATACCAAAATGTTATTTCAAATATTTTCATTAAAATTTAATTTAAAATTAGAAATTAGGGACTCTTACTCCCTCCTCTCCATTTTCTTCTCTTTCACTTTAGGAGAAGTGCTTAACAATCATGGATTCTTTGGTGAGAGACCTAGTGTATGTTCAGGTTCTCAGAGACAAAAAGTGATCACTTGTTAATGTATGTTCTTTTCTTAGGTTGGATATATTACCTCTCAACTCCTTCTTTTGCTATTGTCCAAGTATTTTGGAGGAGTACAATATTACTCTAAGGCCCTCTGTCTGGGATTCAAATTTCTTGTGCTTTGTTTGTCAGTATTTTAAAAGCCAATTTGGGGTTTCGTAATATGTTCTCATCAGTTAGTAGCTGAAGTGTCTAGCCCTAAACTATCCTAATCCTCTAAATTAAGGATGTGAACACAACTTTTTTTTCTAGGGATTGATGAGTTCAACATTAGCCCGTTAGTTCGAATTAACTTTAATAGCGGCTATACATGCAAACCGCTATTTTGAATTTAATTCGAAATAGCGGAGCGCTTAATTCAAACTAGGTAAACCTCATTCTACGAGGACTAACGCCTAGTTCGAATTAAGTAGTTCGAATTAAGGGCTGTGTATCCACTTAATTTGAACTAGCTGGAGGCTAGCCCTTCCCAGGTTGCCCTGGTGGCCACTCCGGGCCAAACCAGAAAAACTCTTCTGCCCCCCTCCCAGCCCCGGAGTCATTAAAGGGGCACAGTCTGGATACAGTGCCAGTGCCAGTTGCAAGCCTGCCAGCATCCAGCCAGCAGACCCTGCACCTGGCACAGGATGAGACAGACACCTGCTGCCACTCAGCCCTGCACCTCTTCCCAGAACCAGGCCTGGCAGCTCCCAGGAGCCTGCCCGGCACCAAAAAAGATGGGCGCCCGCCTGCTCTAGTGGGGAGATCGTGGACCTCATTGAGGTTTGGGGGGAGTCCTCCAATGTCCATGATCTCTGCACTAGACATAGGAATGCGGCCGTCTACAGCCTGGCCACCAGAGGCCACATGCAGACCCAGGAGCAGGTCCACTACAAAATTAAGGACCTGCAGCAGGCCTACTCCAGGGCCTCCCAAACAGAGGCCTGCCCTCACTTTGAGGCCCTGGACCGCATCCTGGGGGTCCATTCAGTCCATGCCCCCCAGGTGGTGGACAACCACAGGGCAGAAATGGAGGAGGAGGAGGACACTGAGAACCAGGAGCCGCAGGAGCCTGCAGGAGCCTGCAGGGAGCCTGCCCAGGACCCAGGACCCAGGACCCCCGAGTCATCCCACAGAGTACATCTGCTGTGTCATCTAAGGCCGGGGAGGGCTCCACATGTGAGTGCCATCATGGTCCCCTTATGTGTATGGGGGGGAGAGTAGAGATGGAGCCCAGGGACCATGCGCATGGGCATTGCCCACCATAGAGCAGCAGCTGGGTGTCATGCCCTGGCCCATTCCCCACACGCTGACGTCGCCTTGCAGAGGGGGCCTGGGTTTCACCCACTGTGTGCCCAGGGAGAACTGACCACTGCTCTTGTTTCACTACAGCCGCAGCACCTGGGCCCACAGGCGGCTCCGCACCCAGGAGCACTGGGTCTGCGAGGACCTGCGGCTTCAGCAGCAGAGCTTGGAGGCACTGGAGGATCAGGGCCGTGCCCTCCAAGGTCACCTCCAGACCCTGGTGGACAGGTTCCTGCCTCCTCCTGCTCCAGCCCCTGCAGCCGCCCCAGCTCTCGCTCCTCCTCCCACTCCTGCTCCCCCTCCCACTTCCTCTGCACCCCCTGTCCCTCCTGCTCCACTCTCCACTCCCGACACCCCCGCACCCGCAGTACTGTGAGGCAGGAGAGTCAGCAAGACCCCTAACCCTGAGCTTTCCCTTCTCTTCCTCCCGCTTCCAGCTCTCTCCTCCCTGGTTTCCCTCTCCCATCCTCATTCCTCCCTCCCCCCACCCCAGTTATGTAAAATAAACTATTTTTGTTGTCAAAACAGGTGTCTTTATTTGACATTAGGAAGGGGGGTTAGGGAGGGGAAAGGGGAAGGAGGGGAGGGTGGAAGAAGGCCCCAGTGGGCCATTCAGGGAGAGTTCAGTCCTCCTCCACCTGGAAGCTCTCCCGCAGGGCTTCCCGGATCTGGACGGCCCCCTGCTGGGCCTCCCAGATGGCGTCGGTGCGGGGCTGCACATACTGGTCAGCCAAGTATTCCGCCTCAGCCATCCAGGCTGGCAGGAAAGCCTCCCCCTTCCACTCACATAAATTGTGCAGCACACAACATGCTGCCACCATGGGAGGGATATTGTGCTCGGCAAGGTCAAGGCGGGTGAGGAGGCATCGGAATCGAGCTTTCAGGCCCCCTCCACCATGATGCAGGCCCCGGTGAGCCTGGCATTGAAGGCCTGCCAGGAGGGGTTCATTAGCCAGGGCTGTAGGGGGTAGGCCGCATCCCCCACCAGGCAGATGGGCATGTCCACGTCCCCAACCCTGATGTGGCAGTCGGGGAAGAAGGTCCCGGGGTGCAGCCTCTGGCACACGGAGGAGTTCTGGAACACCCTGCCATCGTGTGCGTTGCCAGATCAGCCCACATTAATGTCCATGAACTGGCCCCAGTGGTCAGACATGGCCTGCAGGAGCACGGAAAAGTACCCCTTGTGGTTGATATACTGGGAGGCCTGGTGTTCCTGGGCATGGATGGGGATGTGTGTCCTGTCAATGGCCCCCCCGCAGTTGGGGAAGCCGAGGGCACCGAACCCCCAGATGATGGCATCCGGGTCAGCGAGGCGGACCACCCTGTGGAGCAGCACCCGGTTGATGGCCTTGACCACTTGCAAATCACCGGGGCACCCGGGTGGCTGGGAGTGTTCATTCCCTGGCACTGCACCGTGCCCCACTTACAAGCAACCCCTGCTGCGATCCTGGCCACTGTGGCAGCGTGTAGTACAGCCAGAACAGACCGAACCCTCCCGTGTGGGGCACTTTTGCCTCCTCTCCCCCATTTTCCCTGGGGCATCCCATCCCCTCCTTGCAGCCCCTCTCTCCCCCACTGGCCCAGTGGCCGGTGAGTGCCGTACCTGCATGAGCACTGCTCTGACTGTGGAATTCCCCACGCTGAATCGGTTCCCGAAGGATTAGTAACTGTCCAGTGTGGAGAGCTTCCACAGGGTGATGACCACACGCTTCTGGAGAGGGATGGAGGGCCTCATGCGACTGTCCCATTGCCGCAGAGCAGGGTCGAGCCTCTCACAGAGCTCCAGGAAGGTATCTTTCTTCATCCTGAAGTTCTGGGTCCACTGTCGGTCTCCCTAGCACTCCAGGATGATGTGGTCCCACCAGTCGCTGCTGGTGTCTAGATGCCAGATGCGGCAGGGCACGCTGGTGTTTGGGCGCTGCTGCGGATCCTTCATGGCCCCCAGGGAGGCTAGGGGGAGGAGCAGGGGGCTGATGTGCACCAGATGGTGCCAAGCAGCCTCCACCCATTGCTGGCAGGCTTGCAGTAGCAAGTCCAAAAACTGGACCAGAATGCCCAGGGCGAGCTCTGGCTCTATGGTGCCAACTGTGGCGGCATCCCCAATGAGAACCACCAACACAGGCAGGCAGAGAGTAAAATGCTTTGCTGTCCCTCGGCGAGGTAGGCAAGCAAGTGAAAAAGCTGAGAACCAGTTGTCCGGGGGGTGAGGGAGTGTCCCTTTAAGCACGAGCCTCAGATAGCTTCAGACAGCAGCCACACAAAGCAACTACTGACCTGATGCCCTGATGGGACCGGTTTCAGCTGCCCTTAAATGTGACCCTGCGTCCAATCAGTGTGGATGCGCTATTTCGAATTATCAAAACACTAATTCGAATTAGTTTTTGGGTTTAGATGCGTTAATTCAAAATAAGCTAATTCGAAAAAACTAAATCAAAATAAGTTAGTTCGAATTAGTGCTGTAGTGTAGACATACGCTAAGATGCTGCAGAACTACTCGCTGTTTTTAATTTTTTTTTCTATTTTTCCAAATGCCTTTCAACTTTCAAGATATTCATCCTGTCTTGAATTCTATTTCATGATTATAATAGGTTTTTATAGTTTGGTGTCAGTGTAACAGGTCAGAAGATGGTCAGGGAATATTTTCTATACTATCTACTCCCCTCCTTGTTACAACTCAGCTTAACTCTTTGCTGAAGCATAGGTCAGATTTCTGTTTTTTCAGGACTTTTCAAAATGCAGTATATACAATTAAATCTCAGCACTATTGTATATAAAACCCTGATAAATGCATGGTGGTAATTCCCAGTCAGTTTTAGAGAGGGAGAGTGATAAACATTCTTAGGCTTCTATCAATTTTCTGGCATTTGATTTAGTGAGTCTAGTTAAGATCCACTAAATTAAACTCAGAGGGTGTCCCCGTCAATGGATAGTACTCCTGCTCTCGCAAGGAGTAAAGGGAGGTGATGGGAACATTTGCTCCCATTAGCGTCCTGCTGAGGGGACACTGCCAAGCTCAGCTTAAGATGTGCTGACTCCAGCTACGTATTCTATATAGCTGGAGTTGCGTATCTTAAGCTGAACTTCCAGGTCCAGTGTAGATCTGGCTCAGTGTCCCTTATGTCAACTTTTTCTCTTTTGTGTCTGTTACATACATTCACATTAAAGATTTCAGTTGTAATATTGTCCATACTTTTAGCAAATGCATCAAAACAGCCCCCTCTGATCTCTTCTCAGCAATTATTTACCAGTCTTTATATTGTCATCATAGCATGAAGAATATGATGCCTTGACTCTTCAGAGCCTGAAAAATAGCAACGTCTTAGTCCATTCAAATACTTCAGAACCCTGTCTGCAAACAGACTGCGGGTGTTCTTTATAGCCAGCAGCATTCCAGCTTTTGGGGTTCAAACCTAACTGGTTCTCTCAGCTGTTGGTGGAGCAGAAGTCTAGAGCCGGTATGTGAAATGGTAGAGGTACTGGAATCCGCATTTAAAATATCAGTTTCCTGGATGTCTGTAGGGCTGTCACTCTAAAGGGAATCATCTTCTCTCCCTTAGGCCCACATGAGTCAGGCAAGAATTCACCTCACTAATGTTGCCCCATTTCCTTTCTCTCACTGAGAAAGAATCCCAGTTTAAAGCATTAAGCTGAGAGCTAAATATGCATTCCAAAGCCTATGTAGTGTCTGGGGAGTAACATATGCCCTCTCCAGAACCATAAGACACACTACAGTGGACTAAATGATATCCTCAGAAAGAAGTGAATAGAATTAGAATAGCACTGACCCATATCCAAAATGCTACATGGCATGGGATCCAGTCCTTACAGGAGAAACATCTCTTTATCTTGTGTTGATCAGCTGCTGAGTCTACAGGGCTATCTTTTAATTCCTGAATTTATAATCTTCCCACCCTTGTTTTCTGATTGGCTCATCTCTGAGTCCTTGGATGTATGACCTAGCATAAAATGGATTGGCAACAATTAAAACTACTGACACAGCCTCAGACAACTACTGAGCATTTATAATAACATTTATATCCTATTCTGGGTGTTTCTAGATCCTTCCAGCTAAGTTGTTCTGCCCTGCACTTGTCAGAGTCTGAGTGTACAACTAAGATCCAAGTCTTTTCCTCCCTGCATTTCTCTCCATCCCTGAGGGAGAAATAAAATCAAATGCTGTAGTGTAACACACATGGGATACATCAGTAAATTATGGATTTCTATCTTGTACTCCTTACTACAGAATCTTGGTAAGCATCTGTGTATGGTAAACAGAGTCCAATATAAATGCTAATAAAATTAGCATTAGCTCTGTGTTTGTTGCAATGGATGCTTTGTTAAAAATTAGTGCTAAATATATCGTATACTGCTAAATATAGTATAATGGTTTGTTCACTTGATGACTGAAAACAGTGAGAATTGCTGAGGAGCAAGACTTATTTATAGGGCGGTATCTGGTGGTTTCCTAATCGAAAGAAGAAAAACAATTCCAGTTTTAAAAAGTCATTTTTAGGGGAAAGAAAACAAAGCCAACATGTAAGTGGATTGTTCTGACTATCCAATTTTATACTATTAGTGGTGTATTTGGAATGTAATTTGAAAAATCGCATTCAGGCAATAAACCCTCCCAAATAGTATCATTGTTGCTTTTACAATAAAACTGTAGATGTGAATGCGTCATTACAGGCCAAATCTGGAGGAAAGATAAATAATGCTGTACGCTGTTTCATTAAATCAGTATAATTTAGTATAATAAACCACAGAAGTATAACTGTAAGGGTATTAAGGAAAAGCAAGTATGTAGCAAGAATTAGTAAGAAGGCATAATATAGACCAGGTAATTCAATGGGCAACTTAAAAAAAAACATAGTAGTACCTTAAAAACTAACAAAACATGTAGATGGTATCATGAGCTTTTGTGGTCACAACCCACTTCTTCAGATGACAGGAGTGTTGGAAGTCCAGATTCAAGAATTCCAACACTCCTGTAATCTGAAGAAGTGGGTTGTGCCCACGAAAGCTCATGATATCATCTACATGTTTTGTTAGTCTTTAAGGTGCTGCTAGACCATTTGTTGGGTTTTTTAAGTTTTTCTTGTTACAGACTAACTCGGCTACCCCTCTGAAGCAAAGAAAACATAGTATGTTGCTTTCAGAAGATAGGTATTGCAGAGAAATATCACACAGGAAAAGTAGAGAAAAAGATTAATAGGTCACTACTGCAGTTACTGTAGTGCACCAGGAGTGGTGTGCACAAATTTTAAGTTATAGAACCAAATTCAGGTGAAATATGATGCAATCCAGGAACCCTAGGACAGCACATCAAGAGTTCATAGCCTTACATTACATTTGAAAGCATGGTGCAGTTGATGCTTGCAACTCATTTTATTATTTAAGTGATGAGGTAACATTCATGTGTTTATTTCAAGCTGCAGTCTTAGACACAAATGTGAAGTCTACCATGGTGTTTGCTGTTCATGCTGTGAAAATAAAACACTGTGCTCTCTTGCTAGTACACTTCCAGTCAGAAAGTAATGGCACTGAGGCTCCCAACTCCATTAAAATCTATTGTAGATTCTTCCAATATGCACTTCATGTTTAAAAAACAACAATATTATTTTCCTCTAAGAAATTGCTGCATGGAAACAGTTTTCTTGGGAATCACACCTAGAAACTGATTCTTAGTGGAGACTAAGAAAGGTAAATATATAGGCAACATGTCAATGTGTTTTCACTACAAATAGCTGCATTTTGATGACAAATTGGCAGAGTGTATTAATGAACTTTCACTCCTAAAGATTTAAAGTCAGATCTGCAGGAGAAAAGTAAAATGAATTCAAATTTCTCAGTCTTTAGCACAATAATAGAATAGAATATCTAAACAATGTACTTAGGCATCTAAATTTTTTAAAAATCATATGGTCTCTGGCAACTTCATAGATGAATGATTACACAGACACATAAGCTGTTGTGAGGGGGTCCTCATTATTAGGAATTGGTGAGAATAGCTATGTTAGCAATGTTGCACGAGACAGTAAGAGCAATCAGGGTGGGTAGATGGGTAAATAAATTAATGTTAAATATGTTAAATGAAAGGTAGGTGAATTCCCCTTTTTAAGGTACATATACATGATACCTTGTTGGAAACCTAGATGATTTTTCCTCCGCACCAGTATTTCCTCGATTATTTTTTCTGGATTGAAGTTCAGCAACTTAGCCTAACCCAAATTCCAATTTTAATCAGACTGTGAGAAAGTGAAGAAACTACATCATCTGGGTTAATTGAAAATAGATGTTGTGTTGAATGTCTTGCACACTTGTCGGAGGCATACATTTAAATTTTGCACTAGGTCCCTGTTCCATTTCAGGTCAGAAGGAAATGTTCCAGACACATCCCTTCCCCATCTTTCTTTAGGCTTAACCATGTACCCTAATGAAGAGAACTATACAAATGCAGAGCTTACTTATCTTCTGGTCTCAATAATACAAACAAGGCCCATGTGCTGATTGAGGCTCACTGTCCTGCATTGAATAAACATAAGTCATGGGTTAGAATCACCTTTAGCTGTAACTCTAGAAGGAGAATACACCCCTCACATGTAAATGACCAACTGGCCCGTGCCTCAGTATTGGTCTTTTCTCAGAATAATTAATATGTTAGTTCCTGCTAAAAAGAGGCTCAATATTGCAAGTCAATATGAAGAAAGTTCATTGGAAGACCTGTTCACAGATCCTGGCACATCCCTATCTACTCTGGCTTATTTCTAAGTATAGGATAGACTGTTAATTTCAAAGTTATGTAAGCACTAAAATGAAATAAAATATAATATCTATAATTATTTTAAAATATAAAATTAAAGGAATTGTTTTGCTTAGCAATGTCTAAATCTTGAGTAATATTCCTAAATTATCTAATGCACATTAATTATAATATCTGTTCTTTTGCAACAGAAAGAAAGTCTATCAAAGCTAATAGAATATTTGGTATGAGAGTGATGGGAAGGAACCATATTTTTCAGTGCAACTAAATGAAGAGTATTTTCTAAACATGCCATTATTAGAGAAACATAACAAAACAAAACCCAACCCTAAATTGCCTGCAGCTTTTAAATTATTCTACTAACTTAAATGAGTGATTAAGGAGTAAATGAGGTTGCACGCATTGCTAATTATTCTGTAACTTTTTTTTCTTTTTTCTTTTAAAATCCTCTTTTTGGCTCAATTTTCTGCATGTAAAGTTTTCCCTATTCCGATTGTATACATACAGAAACTTGCAACCCAATGGAAATAACTTGCTCACTAAATTACTTGCATGATTGTTTTGCACAGGAAATTGAGTGTGCAAATACCTTGATTACATTCACATCTCAGGCGAAGTTCTGAAAAACCTATTCTTGAAAAAGTAAATTTACATTTAAATGTACTCCTGCTAGAAGTTAAATCCCAATTTAGCCCTGCCAACTAAAATTAAGCTTATATATACAAAAAGAACTAGTCTGATAGATTGACAATCAGGTATGATGCATATTACTTTGAATCTGATGTTAGTTAATGCTGTCTGAATAGGCAGATAATTATAAGTTATAGACTGATGATTTAGGAACCTGAATGCTGTTATTTAAAAAGTTACTAAATTGAGTTTCCCAAGTTTGAGATGAAAAAGCTGCATTTGATTAGTGAGTGAATAAGGTGATGAGGTGAGGTGGGCTAGAGAGAAATGAGATATACACAGTACATGAACCAAAGGATCAGAAACAAGTGCTTAGCTTGCTTTCCAGAATTACCTTTCTAACACATCAGAAAGTGCTAAATTATTTAAAAATATATTTTAGCATTTCAGATTTCATTTGGGTTTCACATCTGGCTTGATTGTGAGTTACTGAATCAGCATGCTAAATACTCTCCAAGCAATATTTTAAAGATCGCTTTCTACAGCAATTGTTCAGTTGCTTTGAGGGTGAAGTGTCAAACTGGGTGGGGAGGGATAATAGTGGTAGTTTCCTAAATGTAATCCACAAAACCAAACTCTGCCCACTTGAATTCCCAAAATGAGACATTAAAATGTCAATTGTGCATATTTCCATATCAAGAGTCTTCATTTTTGTGTCCTTGGATGACATCTTATCTATATATTTTGGAAACACGCACCTGTCTGTCTCTCTATCTGTCTGTTTGTAATCCTCTGATACAAGAGATATACCTGCCAGCAAAAAAAAAACCCCACACAGATTCTAATTAAAAAACATTTACATCAGGTTTCCTAGTTTGGAGCACTACAGGGCACACCTACCTTGACCAGAATAGGGCAGGAGTTAGAAGAGCTCACTCTTCCTGTGGGGTCAATCCCAGCTCCAGGAGATTCCTGGTCCTCTGGTGGACAGTGACATCAAGATGATGGAGCTGGTGTGAGAGAACCATCATGCCCCACATTAGACAGCCACGGTATTTGGATCCCACTCAAATGGAATATAAGAGAAGTCATGGGGAGAGCACCATAAGAAGAAAGGGGACAGCAGGGAATCTGGGTTTGCCAAGGCTGACACATGGAGAGGGATCTGCTTCTTGTAGTCAGAGAGAAAAGGGCAACAGCAGGGGGAAGTGTATCACATAGTAGCAGCACGTTATGGAGGAGGGAGGCCTGGAAGAGAGAGGATAAGAGCAGTGTGTGGGGAAAGGATATTGTAGAAGGAAGGCACAGGGGAGCAAACAGCAGAAGCACAACATGGGGTGATATGGTACAGGGAGGTAGTCATCACCTCTTGGGTAGCTGGTAAATTTGGGGGACACCCGCCAATCTGCTACTTGATACCCAATGAGATGGGCAGGTGCTGAGGCAGCAAAGAGAAAATGCTTCCCAGGTGGCTAGGGGCTTAGGGCATGTATACGCAGCAGGGCAAAAGTTGAATTAAGCTACACAACAATAACTACGTCAAATTGCATAGCTGAAGTCAAAATAGCTTAATTCAGCTTTTGGCTCTGTCTACACAGCAGGAAATTAAAGAATACTCCCTTACTCCTTCTGGGTATGTCTACACTACAGCGTTAATTCGAGTTAACTTAATTCAAAATAGTTAATTCAAATTAAGCTAATTTGAATTAACGCATCTACACAGAAAATGCATTTTGAAATAGCATTTTGCTATTTTGAAATACCGCATCCACACTGAGTGGACTCTGAATCGGAGTTAAGGCTGGCCGGAACCAGTGCCGGCAGGGCACCAAGTCAGGACCTCCTGTGTGGGGTTGCTGTCTGTGGCTATCTGAGGTCTGTGCTTAAAGGAACCCTACCCCCCCATCCTGGACAGACAGTTCTCAGGTGTCTCTGCTTGCTTGTCTACCTTGATGAGGGACAGCAAAGCATTTGTGTCTCAGAGTGCTCTGGTTGCCCTCACTCGGGACACCCTACCACTCTGCAACATGGAGACAGAGCTGCCCCTGGGCACTCTGGTGCATCTTGTGGATGTGTTGCCATCCGCCTGGCTGCACTTTCTGCAGGCTGCCATCCAGGAGGTCCATTGGGGGGCTGTCAGTGTCCAGGGGGCCCTGCGGGAGAGCTTCCACCTGGAGGAGCACTAACAGTCTCCGTGGTCTGCCCTATTGGGGGCCTGTGCCTCATTCCTCCCTCATGTCCTTCCACTTACCCCTCCCTAACCCCCCTTCCTAATGTCAATAAAATACACGTATTTTCAAAAATATAAACTCTCTTTATTTAATACAATTTGGGGGGAGATGAACCTCTGGCCAGGTTGATTTAGTTGGGATTGGTCCTGCCTAGAGCAGGGGGCTGGACTTGATGACCTTCTGAGGTCTCTTCCAGCTCTATGGTTCTATGACTGGGGAAAGTGGGTGGGAGAGGGGCAAGGGAAAACTGAGAGGAGGGAGCTGGAAGGGGGAAACAAGGGGAAGAAGGGGGAGGGGAAGCTCAGGGCTCAGGGTGGGGGTCTCACCGGGCCATATGTCTCCCAGCACGGCGGGTGCGAGGGCCTTGGTATCCCCTGGGCGATGGGGAGGAGGGTGTGGAGGTTGAGGAAGGAGAGGCGGGAGGGGGAGGAGTGGGAGGAGGAATGGTATCTGGGGGGGCAGCAGGTGCAGGAGTGGCACAAGGCAGCACGCTCTACACCAGGGTCTGCAGGTGGGCACAGATGGCACGACCCTGGGCAAGTAGCTCCCGCCGGAACTCCCGTTCTTCGTGCGCCTGCTGCTCCATGATGGCGGTTTGGGGTCGCAGGGCTGTCAGGTGCTGCTCGTGGTACCCCTGCAGTGTTGCTGTGGTCCTGTGGAGCCCTCGGATGCAGGAGCATGTCCCAGGTAGGATGGTGTGCCCTGCATGTGCAGCTGTGGAGAAAGAAGAGAAGTGGTCAGTTCTCCCTGGGGACACAATGGGGTGAAACCCAGCCCCCCTCTGCGAGGTGAGGATGACCATGTCCTGCACCATCAGAGCCACTGTGCTTGCACAGAGGCCATGGTCAGAATGTCCAGCTGTCCCCGGGAGTGGGAGGTGCCCCGAGACTGCACCCAGGCCCCTGTGCCGTATACAGTGCAGCTGAGGTGGGGGGGGAGATGTCCCCTGCCTCTGTGTAGAGGAGGTGTGTGAAGGGAGGGCGCCCTGCTGTGTCCTGCCCCGGGGTCAGGAGCGCGTCAGGTCTCTTCACATACGCGTGTGCCTATCAGGCCATGGCCCCTGGGTGTCACACAGCTGGAGCCATCTGCCCAAGAGTGGCATGGCATGTGTTCACACATGCACAAATTGCTGCATGATGTGTGGTAGGCAGTGCCCACGCACGCGGTCCCTGGTCTTCCTCCCTGCCTCCCCCACCCCCTGGGTAGGTGACAGTGATGGCACTTACCTGGTGTGCCCTCCATGGACGACCCTCCTGACTCCGGTGCTGGGACAGCTTGGGGGTCCTGCCGGCATGGCATCCTCCGTGATGGCCCCTCTGCTGCGCCCAGGTCAGGGCCCTCTAGTCCCAGCTTGCTGTCCCCTGGGGTGGCGCGGGGATTTTTGCAATGGAATTAGCTCTAGAATTGAGAGAGTTGTTCAGTCGCTAAACCCATTCAAACCTTGGCTTCTTTGAAGCTAGCAGCAAAGGTGCCACTGTGTGTCAATTGTGATTATACTTTTTATTACATAGCACATAGCTGAATGGGACTTGGATTGAGAATACCAACTCAGTTCAGGAAGCTACAAAACAGCTGTCACAAAGTAATAATTATTGGTCACTAATGACCTGTCTGAATTCAGAGGTTTTATGATTCCTCGTGAAAGATTCCGTTTGTTCTTCTAAAAGGTCCTGGCAGGAGAACCTTAAATTGGTGTATGTTTCTTAGAAGTTCAGTTACCAAACAAAATGAAATGTTCTTTGAAAACATGGTAGAAGAAATACACTGTAATTCTTTGGTATATTATACTATTAAGACTGTAAAAAGTGGGCCATATTTACACAAAGGAAAACATTTATTTTCTCTTAGCATTTGACTTATTTTGCTCATTATACATTTTTCTGCATTTACATTAGTACCATTAGTAGCAGACTTTACGGTTCAAAATGCAGCAGAGCTTGAAATATACCATTCTGCATGTTTACTTGATAGACAAGCAGCAGCTTGAGGTTTGTTACTCCATTTGCCTCCTTGAATGATCACCATGTTCAACACCATTAAAACAGAGATATGGTAATATACATTGGCAAATAATATTTTTATTTTAAAATAAACTTGTCAATAAAATGATTTCATTCCTGAAATATCGTAAACTCTAAGGATGGCTTAATATCTTTTAGTGAAATGAATGAGAAAATTATTCAGTTGTAAATAATAGGATTTTTAATGCAGTTTATATGCAGTTTATATGCAAATAAACACAAGCTTTCCTTTTCAGATAGGTATAAAATAGCTTGTATAAGATACACAAAAAATAACATAAAATCTTGCCTTTTACTCTATCTAGAAATAGATCCCCCAACTAATGCAAAATTCTTGAATTTATTCATTGGAAATTTGTCATTTTTTCAGCAAAAAACTCTTGTTCTGCAATTTGTTACCAAATTTTGAATATTTGTGGTTCACAATTTGAAATTTATGCTGGCCAGGAGCAGAAATGTCATGGTATTGTTTCTTTTTCTCTGACTAAGTTTGAAATTCTCTTTGAGCATTCATATTAGCCATTGCACATGAGTCTAGATGAAAAGGTGTATTTAGTACAGAGAATAATGGATGGAATTAGTATTATCAAGGTTCAAATGTTTGAATTTTGACAGGAAATATACAGAAAATACTGCAAACAGACACCAACATAAACAATCTTTCAAAACTGCATGAAAGGTCAGTGTTTTCCGTCCTCTTTCCTGAGTTCTATCAAAACTCGCAAAGAATTAACTTCTCTACTTATCATCCTTTTTCCGGAAAGGGATGCCAATGTAGACGTAGCCCTAGTGTCTTTGGGCATGTCTACACTGGAGAGTTATTTCAAAATAACTCCCTTTATTTTTAAATAACAAGGAGTTCATCCACACTACTAAGTTTGTTATTACAAAATGATGGGCTTGTTATTTGAAAAAAAAAACAACAACTCCTGCTTGTGAAGAGGAATAAGCTTATTTTGAAATAACTTATTTCGAAATTATAACTCCCAAAATAATTTTAAAATAACCTAGTAGTGTAGACCTAGCCTTACTGACAAGCAGACCAGTGTCATGATAAATTGTAACAGGGACTATAAACAACAAGACTAAAAAACCTTGATGTTACTCTGCATGACCATGCTCCATGACCTCCGTGTCCTAGTCTTCTTTGCTTCTGTTCCCAGCAGGAGTGTATCATAGAAAATTAATGTGCACATGAAGAATCTACAGGAAGTGTGGCATTACTTCTTGGAGCACTTGCTCTGCACAGAATTTACCCCTGTATAGAAAGTCCCTTCAAGTTTTCTGTGCTGCTTAAGCCCTATTTTGCGGGCCTAAGAGTGCATAGACCTCAAGGTGGTCCTCTGCAAACTAGTGAATTGTACCCTACTTTGAATATTATGTTAATATTAATTATTCACAGATATTAAATGAAAGGATTTGACTAGTGACTGTTAGAGTCAAGATAACAAATTCCTCACGTTCTTCAGTATATATGTTTTGTTCTCAGGTTAACTTAAGGATATAAGAAAAGAGAGGGATGGAATTCACCTCTGAATATCATGTGAAATATTATGATGACAGGAGCTATTCTAAGCCTTATGGTAGCTTGTGTAAACTTTGGTAGGGAGTAAGTTGCCCCGCTGCTGCTGACTTGATAGTTGAGCCATAGGCAGTTGTGTGAAAGAGAAATAATCAAGCCTCACAAATGCCATAGAAAGATAAACAATATGAATGGCACTTTTTTGGCAGAGAATATCATATTGTTCACTTCCCTCTTGAGGGTAGGAGTGATGTAGCAAGATTTTTTTAAATAGCTTCATCTTAAGTGTTAGGTAACTTATTTTAGATGGGACAGATAGCACTATGATCTGAATTTTGGAACTGAAAAATTAAATATTAATTTATTATTTATTAAAAATATCAATGTCCTAGTGGAGTATTTTATACATCATGCTGCTTGTTTGTGATGTATCATTACTGTCTCATTGAATAGACAGAATTTTGTTGATTATGAAGCAGATGGAATGAGGTAGTTGATTATGACATTTGAGGAAGCTGTAATTTTAATGAGAGCTCCAAAGGAAAATAATTATTGAGGAGAAGGGGTTATAAAGAGAAGAA
Organism: Pelodiscus sinensis; assembly: GCF_052426305.1. Lineage (NCBI taxonomy): Eukaryota > Metazoa > Chordata > Testudines > Trionychidae > Pelodiscus > Pelodiscus sinensis. Next base: position 164,598,638 of record NC_143052.1, on the reverse strand, counting down.
CAGGTTATTAATTAGAAAGTTGGCATGCAAAATCCTCCTTGTTAGAAAAGTGCCCATAATACAGAGCTGGGTTATTTTGGTATTTAAAATAATTAAATGAAAAAGAGGCCGTGACTTCTAAAGCAGAAACATACTAGCATCAGTAAGAGAAATCAGGAACCTGGAGGATTCTGACTAGGATTTCAAAATATGATGGTGAAAGGTTGCATCCATCCTCTGCTCCGGAGCTTCCACTTCACTCTTGTCAATGCTCTTTTTCTTTTTTCAAATCCAGAATTCTCAACAGGTGCAACTCTAGTTATCGATGCTGGCACAAATGGAAGTTGAAGATAAAGATTGGATGAGCTGGGTCAGGTTTTACCACCATGTTGACAGAGTCCTAAAAATTGTTTTCACATGAGCTTCCCTGTTAGCGGTTGGACTTGATGAGCTCCTAAAATCTCTTCCACTATGATTTTATGGTATTAACTGGAACTTCACACACTTGGAACTTATAGGTCCTAAAAACCTCATGTAGACCCAACAGGTGCTTAATTTTTCATACCCAGCCCTTACATGTGGGTAAGTCACTTTTAATCATGGGGTAGGACCTTAGAACTGCATGTTGCATGAAAATTTAACAGAATTTGGGCTACGTCTTCACTGCGAGTTCTTCCAGCAGAAAATATGCTAATGAGGGATTCATTAGCATAAGTCACAATCTCATTAACATATTTTCTGCCATTTCTTTTTGCATCAGGGGTTTTTGCACAAAAAGAAGCAGTGTGGATGGGGCTTTTTTGAGCAAAACCCCCCATTTTGTGCAAGATCCTTATGCCTGTCCCGGAGAGGCATAAGGATCTTGCTCAAAACAGGGTTTTTGTGCAAAAAAAAAAAGTCCAAACGGCTTCTTTTTGCGCAAGAACCCCTTACGCAAAATACGCTAATGAGATCGTAAGTTATGCTAATGAGTGCCTCATTAGCATATTTTCTGCTGGAAGAACTCACAGTGAAGACGTAGCCACAGAGAGGAACTAGGTCTTGGGGCAAGGGACATCCCTGGAGTGGGGTAACTGGTACAGGCACTGAGGTTAGTTGTGATGCATTGGGTTAATTTGAGTGACAGCATGTATACAAATACACTTATTCAGTTTTCTTTTCCCCAAAGTGAAATCCAGATTTTTAGGGTCCTTATTCAGCCAAAATTATATACAAGTAGTAGGCTGTAGGCTGGAAATCAGTTCCCATTGACAATATTGAATAAATAGGATGCAATCCTAATGTGCTGCTTCTTATTTCTGTGCTATTAGGTGTTCTTAACAGGTTAGCAATCAGAAATTTCTAGCCACTCAGTAGCTCCCTACCGTTGTCTGAGAAGTGGTTCCAGCACAAAAAGCCATAGTTCTGAAATATACAAGCTCTGTAGGCTATTGATGCTTGTTCTGCTGTTTACCAATTGTCCAGGATTAAAATGCCAGTATATTGTGTGGGCCTTACCCACCACTTACAGGAGTTTATTTACTGCAAGGAGCTCAGCTAGAGAATAATTCATGCAAAATATCTCTCTGTCTCACACTCCTTGCTCTTGTACTCTATGTAAAATCCATCCATTCCCCTCTTCCTGCTGTGGGTTCTCATGCAGTCCATAACAATTACTTTTATTAGTACTGATAAATACTTATGCAGTACTGGTGCTGAAGTACTCCCTTTATTCTCTCATTCTATACTATATGACTCTAAGAGGTGACTGGCAGCTCCAGGCTCAAATTACAGACTAGGAATTTTAACAATTTCCCTATGGTTGGTGCCAAAATTCTCTACCCTCAGTCAGCAGAGAGAGCTACTGGTAACTTCCCTCGTCCTATCTTTGATTCCATCAATTCAATAGTCTCTATCATCAAATGTTGGGGAAAGAGAAGAAGGTGCTATCTTGAATTTTTATTCACCTTTTTTTTTTTTTTTTGTGAAGAACAGGGGTAAACAAATGGTTTATTTCTTCTTCTCCCTGGTTGACTGACCTCCAGAACCAGAGGGAGATAATTTAAGAAGGAGACTGAAGTTATTTCTCATAACCCTGGCTTTATTATTTTCTTCTCTAGTGTAATCAATTGTTGCACAATAGAAGCGAGTCAAATATAAATAACTTATTAATCAAAACTAATGTGATTTTTTCATGTGACTTGCTAACCATGCTTGTGGATGTAAGTGCAGCAGGAAAATTGGTTAGCCACATATATGAAGACAAGGTGAGTGAAATAATATCTTTAGTTGGACCAACTTCTATTGGTGAAAGAGACAAGTTTTTTAGCTTATTCAGAGCTCTTCTTCCACTTGGCAGCAACACTGTAGACAAGATAGCCAGTGAGAGATGGAGATTTGGTCTGCTTCTGTTCTCAGGTACAGTAGAGTGAATTAGGAATAGCTCCTCTGAAGTCAACAGCATTATTCTTATGTCAATAAGGGCTTGTCTATGCCATGGAGAAGTTTGATCCTCTGGAGGTCAATTTTCCAGCGTTCAATTTAGCAGGTCTAATGTAAACCCCCAGACTTAATGTTGAGGGCAGCCCCTGCCAGAGTTCTGTACTCCTCGTTCTGTGAGGAGTAAGGGTAGCAGGCGGGAGCATGTGCCCGTCGGCCTCCCACAGTGTAGATGCTGTGGCAGTTTGTCTTAAGGTAAGCCAAATCCAGCTACTCATTTTGCATAGCTGGATAGCATATCTTAAGCTGACCTGCCTGGTCGAGTGTAGACCTAGGTTTAAGAGCAGAATCAGTCCCTCAATGAGAATTTAGGGCTGTGTGCTCTTTTAAATAATGGGGCTAGCTGAATCATCAGAAATCCAGCCACTTGCTTGCTCTCACTAACGGTGTGTCTAAACTACAGGGGGTTTTTTTTCGAAAAAAGGAGTCTTTTTTCAAAAAAACTTCACCTGCATCTAGATTGCAGCCGCGTTCTTTAGAAAGTAAATCAAAAGAACACGACAGTTTTTTAGATCTTGATGTACCTCATTTTACGAGCAATAACTCCTTTTTTCGAAAGTATTCTTTCAAAAAAAGGTGCTATTGAATGCAAACTGTGCTTTTTCGAAAGAGTCTAGACTCGCTTTCGAAAAAGTGGTTCGCTTTTTCAAAAAATCTGCTTGTAATATAGATCCTCTCTTTCGAAAGAGGCTTGTAGTCTAGACGTAGCTTAAGATGTAGGGAAGTTGCAGGGTTAACTGTATTGAAACATCCTGAGATACAGAAGCTACAAGATTTTTCAGGAAATAGAACAATTTTGGAAGCAAGATTGCTGGAAGCCAATTGCATCTTCTTTAAAGGCTCACATGGGTATTCACCCTGTTTAATGTAGACCTCGTGCACTACTGAACTCTTTGCAATTTTTTTTCTGTTCAATTCCTGTACCAGTTGTCTTTATTGTCACAGCAACTAGGAGCCCCAGACATGGACAGCACATCATTGTGCTAAGTGCTGTATAACTTCTTAACTAAAAGATGGTCCTTACCCCTCAGAGTTTACAATCTCATGTAGGCAAGTCTACAACAACAGAAAAATTGGTACATTTAAACATCTTTAATCTGACAACCGAGGGAAACATTGTTTTCCAGATTAAAGACTTTTCAGGGACAGGGAGAAAGTGATGGGGATGAGGTAGGATACTTTGCCAGGCACTCCCTATCCCCTGTCATTCTCAGGCACTTCCCGCCACCAGTATGGGAGCAGTGGGGAAAAGCCTCTAACAGAGTGCACTGCTGATCTTCCATCCCCACAAGTCAGAGTCCATACCATACGTGTTCCCAAATTAGGGACACCCAAAGAATGGAAGTTATAGTATACTAACTTTTGGATTTTCTGAATTACCATACAAAGTATATTTTACTTTATAACATGTTATCAAAATGTTAAGGTGTAGACTCTCATGACTGACTGGCTGATAGAAATGAATGTTTCTGGTTTCCCTGGAAAGCCTGGCATGTCTATTTGCCTATAAAGCATGTAAGGTCATGCAAGGTCCTTAAACTATCAGCCATAATGGTCTATATTCAACAAAGTAGGTAAGCATATAACTAAATTAAAATACATATGTAGTTTCTTCTCCCTTGACTTTTGTCCTGGAGCTTTCCCCAAAGTTCTGAAAGACTGTGTACAGGATTCCCTTTGTCAGCAGAAGAGATTGGAATTCATGGAAGATAAGCTAGGAGATCTGGCTGAGGTTTTAGTGGTTCCCTCTTCCTCGCAGCCTCTTACAGACACCTCTTTGCAGACAAGTCTCTAGCTCTAGTGGTTACAAAAAGAAAGTGATCTCTCCTAGACTCCACTGGCAACTTTCGGGAGTGGTAGATACTTGCTGTAACCAGCATCCCAATCAGAAGATTTCAGGGCCTTTGTCCTTTTTATCTCCCCTCTCCCTCGGATGGAAGACACTGGCAGGCTTACAAACAAATGGTAAAACCTATGGGCTTTATATATGTATTATGAATTAGAACTAAAAAAGATTGTGTAAGCAAATAGTGTCATTTTAGTACACTCTGCTCCTTTCTCAGATGTGTTGTACATTATCAAACTGCTACATATTTTCTTTCTCTTTTTGATGAAATTTTCCAAAACAAATTAATATAAAAGAATCCTCTGAACTTAAAAAGATCTGACAGAGGGTTTAGTCTCTAATGTTGAATTTTTAATCTAGTAATACTAACACAATAAAAGAATCAATACCAGCCTTCAATAAAAACCCCAAAGTTTGTTTTATTCATTCTTTCCTTTATGGAATTATACCAACAAAAAATTTTTTTTGACAAATGTTTTCTAAGATAATCCGACTTGCAATTGTTGGTCGCCAATTCTGATCCTTGTATTTTTGTACAAGAAAGAAAAGCGAGAACTATTTTAGAGCAAACAAATTCAGCCTTAGCAAGTAATTCATATATGGAGTCTGCTAAGTGTTTATAAAACATTTGGGTGTACTATTGTTGTGAGTGAGTGTAGGTGGGTTTTATAGAGAATGCAAAGGGATAATTTTGGGGGTAGGATGTTTCTGGGCATACCTGTGGCAGTTACTCCTCAGTGGTGCACTGAAATGCCACAAGTTAATTTTCTCCTGCAATCCATTTAATGGGTGAAACCCCTGTGACTCTGCAGGGTAAAAGTGGAGTATAGACTCATCCATATGTATCCGATCAGGATATTATGGATTGCGGTTCCTTGAATAAGAGACATCTTTTCCCTTGGTGGGAAAAGGCAGGCACGACAGTCCATGAACGTGGAGAAGCATGATTACCAAAGATATATAAGAGGCCATGTCTAAAAGAAGTATCTCCTCCATTTCTCAGGCATTATTGGATAGTGATAAACATCACTATGGTAAGCCTGATTTGTAATGGTAGCATTTTGCGAATGCTGAGGCCTGGTCTACACTGGAGCAGAAGGTTGACTCTAAGATATGCAAATTCATAAGAACATAAGAATGGCCATACTGGCTCAGACCAAATGTCCATCTAGCCCAGTATCCTGTCTTCTGTCAGTGGCTAATGCCAGATGCACCAGAGGGAGTGAACAGAACAGTGAATCATCAAATGATCCTTCTCCTGTCATCCATTTCCAGACATAGGCTAGGGACTCCATTCCTACCCATCCTGGCTAATAGCCATTGATGGACCTAACCTCCATGAATTTATCTAGTTCTTTTTTGAACCCTGTTGAAGTCCTGGCCTTCACAACATCCTTTGTCAAGAAGTTCCACAGGTTGCCCCTGTGCTGCATGAAGAAAAACTTCCTTTTGTTTTAAAAATTCTACCTATTAATTTCATTTAGGGTACGTCTAAACTACATGCCTCCGTCGACGGAGGCATGTAGATTAGCCAGATCGGCAGAGGAAAATGAAGCCGCAATTAAAATAATCACGGCTTCATTTAAATTTAAATGGCTGCCCCGCTCTGCCGATCAGCTGTTTGTTGGCAGATCGGGGCAGTCTGGACGCGACGTGCCGACAAAGAAGCCTTTCTTGATCGGCACAGGTAAACCTGGTTTCACGAGGCATACCTGTGCCGATCAAGAAAGGCTTCTTTGTCGGTGCGTCGCGTCCAGACTGCCCCGATCTGCCGACAAACAGCTGATCGGCAGAGCGGGGCAGCCATTTAAATTTAAATGAAGCTACGATTATTTTAATCACGGCTTCATTTCCCTCTGCCGATCTGGCTAATCTACATGCCTCCGTCAATGGAGGCATGTAGTCTAGACACACCCTTAGTGACCTCTAGTTCTTATATTTTGGGAACAAGTAAATAACTTTTCCTTATTCACTTTTTCCACAGCAGTCATGATTTTATAGACCTCTATCATAGTCCCCCTTAATCTCCTCTTTTCTAAGATGAAAAAAAACAATCTTTTTAATCTCTCTTCATATGGGACCCTTTCCAAACCCCTAATCATTTTTATTGCCCTTTTCTGAACCTTTTATACTGGCAATACGTCTTTTTTTGGAATGAGGCGACCACATCTGTACATAGTATTCAAGATGTGGGAATACCATAGTTTTATATAGAGGCAATAAGATATTCTCTGTCTTATTTTCTAACCCTTTTTTAATGATTCCTAACATTCTGTTTGCTATTTTGACTGCTGATACACATTGAGTGGATGTTTTCAGAACATGATCCACAATGACTCCAAGATCTCTCACTTGACAAATTATAGCTAAATTAGTCCCTATCATGTTATATGTATAGCTGGGATTATTTTTTCCAGTGTGCATTACTTTGCATTTACCAACATTAAATTTCATTTGTCATTTTATTGCCCAATCACTTAGTTTTGTGAGATCTTTTTGAAGTGCTTTACAGTCTGCTTTTGTCTTAACTCTCTTGAATGGTTTAGTATCATCTGCAAATTTTGCCATCTCACTGTTTATCCCTTTCTCCAGATCATTTATAAATAGGTTGAATAGGATTGGTCCGAGTATGGACCCTTAGTGGACACCACTAGTTACCTCTCTCCATTCTGAACATTTACCATTTATTCCTACCCTTTGTATCCTGTCTTTTAACCAATTATCAATCCACGAAAGGATCTTTCCTGTTATTCCATGACAACTTACTTTACTTAAGAGCCTCTGGTGAGGGACCTTATCAAAGGCTTTCTGGAAATCTAAGTACACTATATCCACTGGCTCCCCCTTGTCCTCATGTTTGTTGACTCCCTCAAGGAACTCTAGTGGATTAGTAAGACATGATTTTTCTTTACAGAAACAATGTTGACCTTTCCCCAACAAATTATGTTCATCTATGTGTCTGACAATTTTATTCTTTATTATAATTTCAACTAATTTGACTGGTACTGATGTTAGACTTACTGGTCTATGATAACGAGGATCACCTCTAGACCCCTTTTTAAATATTGGAATCACATTAGCTATCTTCCAGTCATTAGTTACAGAAGCTGATTTAAAGGATAGGTTACAGACCATAGTTAATAGTTCTACAATTTCACATTTGAGTTCTTTCAGAACTCTTAAGTGAGTGCCATCTGGTCCCGGTGATTTGTTACTGTTATGTTTATCAATTTGTTCCAAAACCTCTTTTAATGACACCTCAACCTGGGGCAATTCATCAGATTTGTCACCTAAAAATAATGGTTCAGGTTTGGGAATCTCCCTAACACCGTCAGCTCTGAAGACCAAAGAAAAGAATTAATTTCATTTCTCCGCAATGACCTTATCATATTTTAATGCTTCTTTAGCATCTTGATCATCCAGGGGCTGCACTGGTTGTTTAGCAGGCCTCCTGCTTCTGATGTACTTAAAAAAATTTGTTATTCCTTTTTGCATTGTTGGCTTTTCTTATTATATTTTTACACTTAATTTGACAGTATTAACGCTCCTTTCTATTTTCTTCATTAGGATTTAACTTTCACTTTTTAAATGATGCCTTTTTATCTCACTGAATCTTTTACTTGGTTGTTAAGCCATGGTGGCACTTTTTTGGTTTCCTTACTGTGCTTTTAAATTTGGGGTATACATTTAAGTTGGACCTCTGTTATGGTGACTTTGAAAAGATTCCATGCAGCTTGCAGAGATTTTACTTTTGTCACTGTACTTTTTAATTTCTGTTTAACTAGACTCCTCATTTTTGTGTAGTTCCCCTTTCTGAAACTAAATGTCACAATTTTGGAATGCGGAGGTGTTTTTCCCACCACAGCTTTGTTAAATTTTATTACATTATGGTCACTATTTACTTCAGCTCTGTTAACTGAATAGCTGGAGTCGACATACCTTAAACTGCCATCCACACAGTGGGAGGTCGATGGGAGAAAAACTTCCCATAGGCTTCCCATACTTCTCATGGGGAGCAGGAGTACCAGCATGGATGCAGGCATCTTCCGAGTTCGATTTAGCACATCTTCACTAGACCCATTAAATTGAACCCAAGAAGATCGACTGTGGCAGCATCGATCTTCCCCATAATGTAGATGTGACCTTAGATGTGAGTGCTCTAGAAATATTACCCAATATGATTTTATGAGCTAACTGAATATCCATTTGTGAAAAACAATGTGGCCCTTTTCTGAGTAGGAAGCTTTATTTTCTATATGTGTAAATGGTTACTTCTGATTTACATATTTCTGGATGAATAGCTCCAGAAAGTAGTGGATGCAGGAATGACAAAGAGGCAGTCACATGGATTTATGTGTTGGTGTTATGCATTATTCATATAAGGAAAAGGTTTGAAAAAGGAATATGTATGATTAACTGCAATCAGAACAGCAGCAACTTGCAAGCTGACAATTTTATATCAGTTTTATACAGTTATTTACTATGCAGTTAGTGCTGTTATTTACAAAATAAGGGTTTCACTCTGTACCTAGCAACTGTCACATCGCATAGCATTTGTGATATCTTTAGCTATGTGATATGATTATGAGACATAAAAACTGAGCCAATTCTTTTTCCCAAATGGAAGAGTCAGATAGCGCTAATCCTCCTGGCAAGTGACTACACATATAAAAACATGTTGTTTTACAGAGTAGTTCAAGTCTCACAGGCAGCTTGGTCACTGTGTACTGTATATTATTTTGTACGGGCATCATCAGCTGGACTATTGCAGTTGAACTAATAAATCAACACGTTTGTTATGATTGAGATTAATCCCCCTGTGCAAAAGGTCAGCACAAGATCGGTGTGCCACTAAAGCTGTATTTTGTGGGACTTGAGCGGCATAGAGGCATTGTCCTTAGTGGGATTTAAGCATATGCTGAATCAAGACCTAAAGAAGAAAGATTGTCTTTGTGGAATGAATTTTTCAAAGGTACTAATCATAATCTGAGGTTCTTTAATATAGTTGGGCAACTGGAGGATTCTTAAGTTGATATTCATTACATTTTCATTTTTGTCTTTGTTGGATAAATACCCGATCAGTTACAGCTGGTAATGATAGTAATATTTATCCATTATATTTCTATTGTCTTGTAGAAACTCTCAGATCCTTCTGTAAAGTTTCAACCAGTAGTTCTGATTTACTTAAAATAAATTTGGTAATTTGAGCATCTCTTATACATCTGAAAAATGTTACAGGCCCAGACCTTGGAGGGAATTTGGCACCTCACTCCCATTTATTTCAATGGAAGTTAGGGTGTCTAAATACCTTGGGTGATCTGGGCATTGTGCCTTAATCCTGCAAAGATTTACACAGAAGTTTATTTTTATATACAGAAGCGAAGCACATTGCTTCGATCGGGCTACTATTTACAGCATGCAAAGTTAAAGTGGACGTTGAAATCTTTTCAGGATGGGAGTCTTAAAGATTCCTCACCTTTTATTAAGCACTATGCATAATTGTCTCTCTGATATTATGCCTACTAACTGTTTGTTGAATTATTTAATCAATCATTTTGCTCTCACATCTACTCTCGGAGGCCCAATTTAGCTAATTTAGATTTCTGCAATTTGCAGTAGCACTCAGGTATTTAGATGTCTACAAAATTGAAGATGACCCCGCACTGTTCCATCTCCCCCCAAAACAACTCTTGTTATTGTTCTACAAGTTCATTAGCAGAACAAGGGCTTACTCCGTGATATATTCCAAGTTCACATTAGTATAAAAAGGAGCTCATATGTGCTTAATGGTATGAGACTGGATCTTCCACTTCCTTTCAAATTCCATACAAATAGAAACGAACACACATGCTGCTAGTTTGGATGTAGGAAAAAATCTAGAAGCAAAAGCAAATTTGCATATTCTTTTAATGTGGTCAATTATGTTGAAACTCTTGGCTAAAATAATGGAAAACTTTACATTTGTACCAATTTCTACAAATATAAGGAAGACACAGGAAAATGGGAGATGCACACAAAAATGGCTCTAAATATAGTCTATAACAATGAAAATTATAGCAGCAAAAGACAATACAGTAAACATGCATAGTTGCTATCTTTGAAAATCCAGTATCTGCCAAGTTACTATGTCAGGGGGTAATTGGGGTGCAATCCTGACACATGCTGAACATCTTTTGTGAGGTGCTCAGCATCTTCTGCTTTCATTGCAGCCTGTTTTACAGAAGACACTGTATTTTCAGTATGGTTTATCATCTGAAGGTAGACCCTGTATAATTAGAAGCAATCATCTCCACAGGTGTGTCTTTATTCTGCCATGGAACAGCTTATGAATCCTTTTGACTTTTTTTCTGAGACTGCAGAAGGGTAATCATGGATAGAAATTTTCCTTTCTTTGCAAAGGATTTTATGGAAAAATAAATTAAGGGAGAGGCAAACAGTTCAAGAAACATGGAATAATAGAGTCATAGAATATTAGACCTGGAAGGAACCTTGAGAGGTTATTAAGTCCAGTCCACTGCACCCATGGCAGGATCATGCACCAAAAGCAAGGCTTGCTCAAGGTTTGAGCACAGGCCTCTTGTACCTTAAGCAAGAGGCACACTCCAGACCAACAAGCCACTATATAACATAGCTACAAAATAATCAGCCCCCAGGCTACTTCCTGTCTTTGTATTCAAGTGTTTTTAGCCTGGTGTTACAATGTGAAGCCAAACTCAGTTAAATTATTAGCTTTTTGGAGAACTGCAAAACTAAAATGAACACTGAAGGGAACTTGAATGAATATGCCAAATGACCCCAATAAGTGGAATTATGCTGTAAGATTAAAAGAATTCAGCACACGCATTCTTTTTTAATGACCTTTATAAAAGTGATTTGTTTCTTTCTCTGAGAAATTCACTGGCACTTCAGGGTTCACTTATTTTATCCCATGCTGGGACAGGACAGATATTAAATAGCTCATAGGCCACATTTCTGTAATCACATACTTTCTCAAACTCGGAGGTACCCATGAAATCCACAAAGGAAGAAAAATGTCTTTAAGAGGGTCAGTTTAAATATTTGTCCTATGTTGAATACTCCACCTCCACCTCTCTGTAGAAATCCTACTTGTATCTTTTCAACTGGGCCACCTACAACTAGTTTTGGAAACAACTGAATGCGTCTATTAGACTACAGGTTAAAACTTTCTAGTGCAGCACCTTCGGGACCTAACCAGAGCAGAACCAGAATTTGCTGAATCACAGGAGGCCAGTATTCTCTAGCAGTGTTACCAACTCTTCCATTGCTTATTGGGCTCTTAGAAAACTTTTAGGGGTAAGTTAGAGCTAAATAGCTGCACAGAACAGAGAGCCAGGACTGGTGGCTGTAAACAACCTTTATGGGACCACCGTGGAAAACTTGGCCACACCTATGACAAGTGGATATCCAGCTAACTAAAATCATGCTGGTTGCCAAACCAGAGCATGTTGGATGAGAGAGGTTCAACCTGTGTTAGGTAATGGTCCTACTGTAGACCAACAGAAGGTAAAAGGTACAGGAAACAAGATGATTTATAATACAGGAATTTGCAACTATTTCACAGTGCAGTTCATAAGTATACTCATTACTTTAAGTTGTGTCCAACTTGACTTTAATTTTAACTTGGTAGTTTGTTCTTTTAACTACATTTACTTTCAGGTTCCTAATTTGCCAGTACTTTGCAATCTAATTATTTTGTTATAATACAATTTTTATTTGACTTGCAAAATGTTTCATAAAAAGAAAGACTTTTCCAAGAATAGTTTGGGGTGGTTTTTTTTCTTTTCCCGAAGGCCATATTAATATTGAATACTTGGTGTGAGCAGCATTATAACTCTTAGCTAGGAATTTTCAAAATTGTAAACTGTACTTGGGCTTGATCCAACTAATTCTTGGTGACTAATATTAATGGAAATACAGCTATCCTAAATACAGTAAGATATTCAATTTAACCTCAGAAATGTATCATGTAAGTTTGGTTAATGGTTGTATTAAATGGTAAAGGGTTTCAGTCAATACCAGCCACATCTGCTTGTGGACTAATAACTTAGCATCAAGATGCTCCATATCCCATTACTAGCCTCTCTGATTTCTCTCTGTCCCTTCTGCAATGTGATTTTGAAATCAATTAAGCTAAACTATCAATATTGTCTTGTTACCATTAAACAACTAGCACAAAGTTTTCACATAGTTACAGGATAATGATGACAAAATTTATGATAAATTAACTGTCAACTTCTCTGTTCTGTTTATTATTTTAAGCAATTTTGCATAGCGTTTTGTCACAGCTTTGTATGCTGGTTTCTGAAACATGGAGCCAAAACTTAAAGTATGAAAATTCAGCCATGCACAATGATAAATAATTTGAGATTAAAGTTCTTAGTGTGTTGTTAAATTCTTAATGGTCCAGTACTAAATGCGAACACCTAATCCAGTTAGTGCTACAGGTTTTAAAAACCCTAGCATGTCAGGAATGCCACAGCAAAGTTAATTATCAGTATCAAACTCAGGAGTGTCTACCTTTCCCTCAGTAAAAGCATTGACTTCCACTTTAGTTTAAAATTGATTTTAGAAATTTATTTTTAATCTTCAAGATCTTACTTGGCCTCAGCCCTGCTCATCTGAGCTTTCAGCTGTTCCACATTTCATTATGTGACATGCATTTAATTGGTTTTGATTTATTAATCATTTCCAAATGCAAATTGGAGATGTCAGGTTCTGGAGTCCTTGTCTATTGTGACTTAAGGCGTGGAATTCTCTGTCTGATTATATTAGATCAGAGCCACAGAAGTGGTTGTTTAAAAGCTTAGCCAAGTACACATCTGATACCTCAGGCCTTTCAGGCATTTTAGGTGAATTCTGAAGTGTCTTTGGACAATACCTTGAGATGATCATAATGAAAGATGCTTTAAAGAGGCATGTTGGACTTTAAAATACTGAATCAATTTGTAAAACATCTGGATAATATTGTAAACCTGAATTAGGTTATTACCTTGATTACATTTGACTAATAGGCTATCTCATTAGGAACTGGGTGTACATAAAGTAAGCACATCATGGTAAAGAATAATTTTTAACTTACATTATATTAGAAGAAATCAGTTTGCCTGGAGGCTGCAAAATAATTAAAACTCAACTGAGGCAAAGTTATTCTAAAGCTGTTCTATTTTCCACTGCTGATTTTCTGAAGTTAATAATGACAGATTTTTGAAAACTATATTAAATGACATATATACCTCCATCCCCTTCTCATTCTTCTCCCCAAAAGGAAATAAAACATGCTTTTTACTGGTAGAACACACATCCCTAGTTAACATGAATTCCTTGATATCAAATGTCCATCTCCATCTAGGAACCTGCAGATATAGAGTTTAAAGAACATTGGGGATGACTGATGTCTCTGGGGAATTACAGCAAAGGCACATTTTGAAATCGTGAGCTAAAAGGCTCTTCCAGTAAATTTTTCTTAAAACTTTTCTGAAGACAAATCTTTGCCTGAAGATCTTTCCATGAGGGCCAGGAGAGGTGAAGTTCAGTAAGCATAAAAGACTGATCAGTTCCTAAATATGCTGTTTTGGTTAATGTGATTCACCCTTTTTAGCATTCTAGGTAACACAGGTGCCATGAGATCTATTATATTGGACCAGATTGTAATCACTGTTGAATGTGGGAAAGTAGGGGGAATTATGTCCCATCAACTCACATGCAGCTGAATTGTTATATTTAGACTTTGCATGGGAGTGTAGGAGATGCACCCTAACTGCAGACAAGTAAGTGGAGAGATCCAGTGCTGTGACTCCTCTTCCCATATACTAGAAAAAAGAGGCTGCTAAGCATGTACAAGTGTAGTGAGTCGTATGCTGCATCTTTTTAAGGTTTTTAGTAACTTACACCCAAGTAGTGCAACAGAAAAACACTAGAAGAATCAGGTCTGATGTGGGTATAAGAAATAATGTCTCCTAGTGTTGTCTTGGGGATATATATGTACATATTCATTATCCCTTACTTACCCTATTAATATTACTGCTGCTAGGTTATGTAAAAATGTCTAGGAAGACACAACCCTCAACCTAAAGAGCTTACAATCTACCATTTCTAAGTGGCATTAGGGTAAACATACGGGGAAATACACAAATATATGAAAAACAGTAACTGGTTTTACAACCATCTTTGGTAATATTTCTTAAAAGGGGTTTTAGTATAATTAAAAAGAAGTCCTTAATCCAGGGGAAACAATTTTTTATTTTAAAGTAGCTCTATTAATTTTTAGTAAGTGGTAGGAATATGAAAGATATTTGAGCCTCTTTTCAGTTGTAAATCCAAAGTAATTTCATGGAGTTCTGGAGTTCCTTACATTGTTGTAGCTGAGATTAGAATCTGGTGGCTATATCATCATCTTTCAGTCAGATCCTCAGGTGATGTAAATTGATGCTGCTCTATTGGCTTCCGACACCAACTAGCCCAAAGAATTCACAGGTACATAAAAAAATGTAAATCCCAGGGAAGTTTGTTCTTGTAGAGGATGATATTAGCAATAACCTAATGAGATTAATCCTGTAATGCTAGTATTTAATCATGTCGTGTTCTCCTGTTCATTACATCTTATCACTAGTTAATTTATATCCTGGAGTAATGAAAGTGTCAAGGTTAAAAATATATCAGTGGCATATTGTAAAGATGAACTTCTGGTCTTGGACAGAGTTTGTTTCCTCTGCAAAAAGACAGAACATTCTCTCTCCTCTAGATTCAAAGCTTTTAACATTTGGTATTCTTCAAATGTAATGTTGGGTGTTTCTCTTATCCCATGGATAGAAATTCATCCTGGTTCAGTCGGTGTGAGGTCCTCTGTACAAGTTGGTCCACAAGTGGACCAATCATTTGCAAGGTGAATTGAATATCTGAAGCAGAGCTGCAGTGTCTGTGTGCATATAAGGTGGCCCAGGCAGGAGATGCTCTGCGAGCAACTGCATGGCACCTTCTCCTGACTGGTGTGGAGGGCAGGTCTATAGGGAGTCCAAAAGATCTACACCGATTTAGTTCCTTAATACCTACAGAAAGTTGCTTATGATTATAGGTTACTAGCCTAAGATTATTTGATAGTTTTTTTAGGGCCCACTAGTATTTGCCTGTTATGTGGCTAAAATAGTATTTGTTGCATACACACACGCACATACACCACACACACACACAATATTGGGCTCTATGGGTTGTGGCTGTTTGTTGGTGTTAGTGAAGTTATAGCATAGATGACTCTGTCTCTTTGCATGGTAATATACCTCAGTGAGTGGTAAATTCTGTTGTGCTTGAAAGGTGACCATAGGAGCATGCACATTTTAATTGAGACCGACACCTCAATTACTGTTCCTCTTTATAGATATTTTAGCAATTCCACAGCTAAGTAAGTAAACTAACTTGCTCTTCTGCAGAACCTTATTAGAAAGGCTGCTTTCATTTTCCCCGTGGAGCTCAAACGTGATATTATGAGGGTCCAGAGTCCTCAACTGCCATTGATCTCAAACAGAAGTTGACAGTGCTTGATGCCTCCTATGAGACCTTGCAGTGTTGGACACTAAATGTCTATTTATTGTAAGATATTTGTGAAGGTTAATAGCCTATTAATCTTACTTACCCTGTGATTTAAGTTTTGAATCCTCCCCTCCCCTTTTTTTAACAAACAGCTGCCCTTTCTAATAATTTAGTCCATACATATGGCATGATTGAGGAAATAATCACTTTAACAACTTGTTGCTTTTGCTCTTGTAATATTGCCATGTTTACACTAAGAGGGCAGAATCTTGCTGTGAATGGGGGCGTTGAGGGGTTGGAGGTGCTCTATATGGGGAGTTGGAGAATCAGGGGCTGCAGGGCAGAAAGGGGAGATTGTGGTGTCAGGGATAGAAGGGGGAACAGGATGGATGCTCTGCAGGGGAGCAAGTGGAGATAGTGAGATTAGGCTGAGGGGATATAGGGGAAATTCCTATCAGCTTCCTCACACAATCCCCAGGGCTGTGATGATCACTTTCCAGAAATGTGGGGATGGAAAAAGATCATCTCCACAATATTTTCTTTGGAGCTTCCCTGCCTCCTCTCATCATGGTTCTGCACCCCCAGCCAGTTTATACAAGCATAACAGGAAGAACGTTAGGAAATATAAAATGCCTTAGAGAGGCTAATGCCCTGTATCAAGTATATAAATTATCTGATTTGCTTCTAGACCCTTCATGGCTTCAATTTTTTCACCTTTGTATTAAAGGAGGAAAAACAATTACTGTCAGAAAACAAGGACTCCCTATCCTCTGTCACATCAAAGAGTAACTTGTGATTAAATAAAATGATCTCCTCTTTACATTTCTGTGGTTCCAGTACCATAATTTCTGCCTGACAGTGCTACCTGTTCGTTAATTATTTTCTTTCTTTCCTGTTCCTGTGGAAGACTTACATGTATGATAAAGCTGCACATTGCTCAGCCAAGGGAAAAATATGCAGTAGATCCTAGAATATACAGTCAAGCTAATGTAATTACCTCACCATACAGCTTTCACTGTCTGAGAGAGACTATACTCTCGGAGGAATACTACATATTTATTTTCTCAGGTAAAAACTGTTAATCACTTGGCTTCACTGCAGCCACATCAAACATAGCTCAATCTGCCTCACTGTCAGAGCATATCAAATATGTCTAAAATGCAATTTTTATTCCTATTTCTTAGCAGTTGAACCAGCTGGAATACTGGAGATGGAACCTCTATTTTGTAGTACAAGCACTTATGAAAGTAGGGAAACTGCCATTGGCAATCTGAAGGATCTCCCTTCCCTGTCTTCCAACCCACTTCCTGTCGTGGATTGCAAATCTATTTTCCCATTAGCCATTATGACATAACCAGCAATCAATGCATCTATTTCAGTGTCCTCATTGATAGGCTACAGACTCTTTCATCTTATTTCTGTGAGACATATTTTGCCATTACAGTCATATTCCACATCAAATGGGAACTCTTAAACATTTGCTCCCATATGTAGCCTTATGAGGATGAGAACGTGAAGAATGAAAACAGATCTGTCCTATGTTCATGGGATACAACAGGAAAAGGGGTGCACAAGAATAATGGAGAAGACACGCCCCCCCCCCCCCAAAACAAACACCCTAGGAGCAAATATAATTTATATTTGTGAACTCCGAAAGAAAAAAATGTCACTAGATTCACCTTATTTAAACACTAAGTAGTCTCCCTTCCACCAGTTCAGAACAGCTTCCATTTTCCTACTTTCCCTATGCTCTGTTGTTATGATCAAGATGAAATGGCTGCATCTGTTTGTAATCCCTAGATTTGAAACTTCGCGGACTGGTGGCAAAAATATCCTCAGTGGAAGCCAATCTGTTTTGGATGTAACTTTCTCCCATCGTGTTCCAAGTCTTTTGATCTTCAAAGTACAATGTAAGATGCTTATATTTTCTCAGTCTTTTTCACCACTATGGGGTTGCTATAGAACACAACCCACTCATCCTCGAGGAGTTACTAATGGTATTCAGTGTATTTTCCACTTTCTTTTCATTATGGAAATATGACTACTGCTTCAGCCAACTCTGTTGAAATATTACATTAACCAGACCTTTAGCTAGTGTAACCAGCCTAGTTCCAGTAAAGACAGTTCAGGATGTTGACTGTGAGTTTGCATTCTGAAGCTATAGCTTGTGAAATGGCCTAAATATCCATTTTTATTTGTAGATGTTTAAGTAATTCTTTTTCTTCTGAATTTAACAATTCAAATAATATTTCTTAGTTTAAAAAATTGTGGGGTGCAATCTTAATTAGCCCTTGATCACATTAATTAGTCCTTTCTCATTGTTTTTCTCCCTCCCCCATCAAGCTAAATAGAACTACTTGCACAAGTAAGAAATATTCTATTAATAAGGGTTTGAAGAATTGAGACGGGAAATTAAAAAGTAATGTTGATATTATGGCAATCTGTACCTGTACCTTTACCCTTTTTATAAAATGATAGTAAATCTTACACAAAGTATGACTTGAGATATAATTTGAAAACTCATGATTTGCTCATGATTGTCCTGGTAAAATATGTATAGCAACATTGTATGTAAAGTTATAAGATTCCACTCTGTGCTATTGCTAAAGACATGTTCCATTATGTTCTGGAAGGGCAATTACAAACCAATTATCCAAAGACAAATGGTAGCCAATGCCTCAGCCAAGTGTCAACAAGATCAGTTGGACAGTCACTCGATTTAGTGTCCACTCTTTGGCAGGAGAAAGGGGAGAGTGGGACAACAGCTTAAGGTTCCTGTCCATGCAGATTTTGTCTGCTGAGCCTAAGGCCAAGTCTGCACTAATGTGTAAATATAAATTAGGTTAGTTAAGTTATAGTGCAATGTAGACGTGGTTGTAAGTCTGTGACAAGGGGAAATATTCTCCCCTTTGACATAGCTTCTGCCTCTTGGGGTGATGGAGTACTGAAGTCAATGGATCAACTTATTGCATCTTCTCCAGATCCACTAAATTAATTTCACTGCATTAATTCCTGCAGCACTGATTTAGCTGGTTTCCTCAGTTGGAAATGATACTTGCACAAGGGAAAGGGCAAACAAGGAAGAGACCAGACACTTCAAATAACCTTCTTCTTTCTACCAATGACACCAACAATATTGGAAAAACAAAGGAGCCACATTAGATAAGGATTCAGCCAATAAGACTTGGAACTTGTTGTGCGAGAGACCTTTGCTTTGAATTCACTTACCAAATTAAGTTAGATATTAGTACTTGTCTATACTAGCACTTTTATCGGTATAATTTATGTTTGGAGGGGTGTGTGTGTGAAAAAAACTACACACCTTGAGTGACATAAGTCACACTGATAGAAGTGCTGCTGTGGACAGCATTATGTCAATGGGTGTTAGGCTTGGTTTTATTATATCAACAGAAGCGCCATCTCCTGTAGGAATAGAGAAGGTACATGAGCAATTTTACAGTGGTACAACTCTGATGGGATAGCTCTGCTGCTGTAAGTTTACTAATATAGACATGGCATAAGCTATATTTTATCTTTTATTTCTTTGCAACCAGTTCTGACTTTTATGCCTCATTACTTGCAATTCTTTAAAATCTCTTTTAAAGTTAATAAATTAACTTTATTGCTTTATATATACCATTGTGTTTGTTTGGGAAACTATTTGGGATAACAGGATTTGTGAATAACAGTCTCTATTAATTAAATGACAGACTTTGTGTGAGGTTGTGTTGTCCATGAGGGTTCTGAGTTGCACAAATAATATATTTCTGGATAAAGTCTGGGACTGAGAGTTGGCTGGTGGTGTCCTGAAGTGTAATTTGTGAATGTTTCGCTATGCCACTAATACAGTATAACTGACAGTAATTTACATAGTGGAGTCTCTGTGTGAGTGGACCAGGAGTGTATGTTTTCATGGTGAAGCACTATAAAAGGCACCACACTTTAATGAACTAAGGAGACACAGCTGTCCATCAGTCCAGATTGTGCCCTGAGTAATGACCCAGATATCTAGAGGATGAATTATCTGGAAGTAGCTAAAGGGAAGTTATTTGGCAGAATTTAACTAATACAAAACACAATTGTAATTATTTTCATGTAATACAACATCAGCTTAAAGAGCTTTATTGAAATACCAACTAACTGCAACGTGTTTATCTCATTACATCATGAAAATATATTTGCAGGATCATGATCATACATGTTATTGTGTTATTTCCACACACACTGCATAAAAGCCAATTGTTTTTTCATGTCTATGACTAGAACTCATTACCTTAGTCAATGAAAAGTGTATACCTGTTAGGAATACTTGTATACTTATTAAGAATATAAGGGAAATACTAGTCTATATGTCTTTACTACAGAACTAAATAACATTGCACCATACAGCTTATAGTATCTGTATCTGCCGTGTATTCTATTATCTGTGGCTTTTACCCTTTTTGCTGCCTAACTTTCACTCTGGAACACTGAGAATGAGAAGTGCAATGTACTTTTCTGGGGATAATTGGTTGGTTAGAGGTTAGAAAGAGTAACACTTGTGACCACTGTGTCTCAATGAGAATTCAAAAGCCAAATCTAACTGTTTCTGATATAATGAAGAATATTTAGGTAAGTATGTATTCTAGTTTCAATCTGAAGTGATTTCCTCCTACAAAATTATATTACTCAAAATGATTTTATAACAGCTCAGCCTTGTCTAAACATTGCTACTCTTTCACTATAACTTTAAAAGACCTCTGAGGCAAAAAGGAAGACCTGTGGGGACTCCTCTGAATTCTTTTTCTTATCTCCATAGGAGAAAAGAGTAAACATTAATAAAAGTCTTTGTCTATATTACCTTGTGCTGCTTTCCCCTTTGGGCTGTAAAACAATATATAGAAAGGGTTCCAGGTGCAGTCATTGTAGGGGGGAACCCATGCGAGCACAGCTTGTGGTGGGAGCTCAATACTCAATATCAGCCTGGTATCAGGAGGAGAAAGCAGGATTGAGAGGCAGAGAAGTGGCCAAATGACATTTAAGTACCATTCCCTGCAGAGGTCTGGGGGTTCATGGGTTATGGTAGTCAAATTCACAGGTGAAAAGAAGCAATCCATGCCCCTCCTGGTGGAATGAGAAGGAAAATGTGTTTCCCTGATATGAACTATTTCTGCATATTAGGAGATGGGAACCTGACTAAAACCCCCAGAATTTGGCCTTTCATATATAAAGCTACTGTATAATCAAACAGAAAATAATGATCCAGCTCCTAAAACATACAAAAAAATTTCCCAATGCCATGTGTCACGCATAAGAACATTTTTTCAGCTTCTATTTTTTTTTCTTTTTGTTCACTGTTAATAAATGTCACTCAAAGAACAAGAGACATAGTATCACTATTTATATTTTATACTTTTCTTTTCCTGCACCAAAAGCAAAAAAAATCCTGTTTAATGCCACATGAGCAGACAAGAACTGTATTATAGTTTAAGAATCTGATTGTGTAGTAGATTTATTTAATGTTAAACTTTGCTATCAACACTACTGTCACAGGTGTTGAAAGAACTATGTGAAACAGCCAGTTTCTGAAAACCTGATGATTGCATTTGGTAGACATACATTAGAACAAGTCTTTGGAACACTTTAACTTTTGCATGATAAAGTGAATGACTTGTGTGTCTTTCATAGTGCAAGAGATAATATCAGCTACATCTCCATATTATTATTGCCAACCAGAATTTGAATAGCTGGAGTGATAAAATTTGTTCTGTCATCTTTTGTATTAACTGTAAGCAGACACAGTATTTGCTGGAAGTAAAGGGAGAGAGAACACCTTTAGAAGTAGTATCGGCAGGGATGAAACTTTTCAACATTAGACTAATCTTTAAAGGAAAGGGTTTCAAAGAGTTATTTATGCTCATAGAACATCTACTACAGAAATAAAGACCTGACCCAAAGCTCATGTAAAACTCCCATTAATGTCCATAGGCTCTGGATCAAGTCCTAAAGCTACTCTTTTGTTTCACCACCATCACCGCCACTCCTCTACCTGGCCAATTGTCTTTTGCACTTGAAAAAGAGTAAAATTGGTTCTTTCTCCAGTGGATAAAATATATACTATTACATGCGTGCAAGCATCTGTTCTTGTGGAGTGCAATTTCCAGGGCCAGAAGAGATTTTGCCAGCATTGGAATATCCTTTTCTTAGTGAATATATATAAAAAACCAGCCTTTAGCGTAGCTTAACTATAACTGCAGTCAGGTATGTAAGCTGCCATCACTTTAATATGTATTCAATGCACATCATCAGAGGTGCTGACAATGCTCACTGACTGCTAAGCAAGTCTAAATACTGAGCATGTAGAACAACTGACATTTCTAAAATGAACATTGAGACATTTCATCTAGATTTTGTTCTCCCTACTAAGTGCTGCTGCAGCAGATTCAAATGTCACATCTGACAGTGACAAAGATGACTGGCACATTTCTTGACAGTTATGATGAGGGGTAAAAACAAAAGAAAAAATCTGCTGGATTTACTCAATTCCTGTGACAACTTATTATTTGACTGAAAAGAATCAACTGGCTGGAACAAATAACCAGACAAACTTCACTGTGGACAAGAGCTCATGTACGTGCCTATTCACACGTTAAGAGCTACACAGTGAGAGGGTTTTTTTATTTCCTTAATATAGTGTGAAATTCGCATTTACTGGCAAAAAGCATGAGCAAATGGGCTGAGAGTGGTACTAAACGGGAAGTATTGAGGATGGATTTTACCCTCTCAACCCTCAGACCAAGACTCATGCTGAAATATATCGTCTCCCTGGATACTCTGCAAAGCCTAAATATTGTAATAGAAAGCTCAGCCCTTTCCTGTTTTCTGTAGGGATACTTGATCTCTATTGTGAACCCTCAGGGACTCCTCACTGTTGGAGAGTTAAGAGCACCTTTGCTTAGAACAGAATGTCTCTTATATTACCGTTTTCCACCTGGGCTAGTTGAGTGTTCTTGAGAGCCAGTTTACATTGGTGAAGCCAGGCCTGCGGATGGGGGGTAGGAGGGGGAAAAAGGGGCAATTGCTCTGGGGCCCAGGGATTCAAAAGGGCCTGGGATTCCTGAGTACTGCTATCACTGTTGGAGAAGCAGCAGCAAGCAGAGCTCTGGGCTCTTCAGATTGCCACTGGAGCACTCCAGGTGGTGCTGAGGGCTGGGGCAACGTGACACACTCCAGGTGGTGCTGAGGTCTGACTGCCCCATCCCTGCCCTTTTTCTGCCTGCCACCCTGCTCCTTCTGGTGTACGGAGCCACCACTCGCACCTTGTGAGAGGCCTGGCAACTCTTTCAGTCCACCTAGGTCAAGCAGACCCTCTGGCTATGTCTACTCTGGCCACAATTTCCGGAAAAGGGATGCAAATCAGGTAAGTCAGGATAGGGAAATCCGCGGGGGATTTAAATATCCCCCATGGATTTAAATAAACATGTCCGCCGCTTTTTTTCTGGCTTGGGGAAAAGCCGGAAAAAAAGCGTCTAGATTTGCGCAATCCTCTGGAATAAAGCCCTTTTCTGGAGGATCTCTTATTCCTACCTCAGGAATAATCCCTTTTCTGGAAATTGTGGCCAGTGTAGACGTAGCCGCAATGTCCTTTTTTGGGCTGTTCTGATTTCAATGAAGAACAATGGAAAATGTTCTTTTTGCTTTCGGGGAAACAGGATTTGGTTCATTGCTCACCAGTTTTAGTTTCAACACCTCTTCGGGATAAAAAATTACGTAAATGATATAGAGTGTTCAAAATTTTTCTGAGGGTAAGATGTTGTTCATTGCTATTTTTGAGTCATTTACATTAAGAGATTAAATTTTTATTCTATTGACATGTGTAGGGACTAGATTAATATAATATACTGCTTAATATTAATTCTGTACTTTGACAGAGTGTTGTAATATCATTAACTCTCTATTGTTTCAAAATTATTTAAATACAGTACATGATTGTGGGGGTCAGAGGTTGTGTGTGTACATATAAAAACATTCTTATTAACTCTTTTGCTTTTGTTTTTTGTGAAGCTGAATGTTTTCTCTGGGGAAAATGAGACCAGTCTCAGGAGAATAGAAAGAAAGAGAAAAGGGGGCGCAGTGATTATCTGCCCTGTATATCTTAACCAGTGTTTCCTAATTTTATTTGGCCATGGAACCCTTTTAAACTTGAAAGAATTTTGTGGAACCCTTAATAATAGTCTACTATATGGAGCTGAAAAAGTAGACCACAAATAATAATAAACAAATGCTAAACAAGGTCATGAGATCAACATTTAGTTCAACTGCACATATTTAAAAACAAAAATCACGTAATTTTTTTTTAAATCATAAAATGTTATTGTAATGGAATTTTCTCGCAGAACCCTTATTTTTACTTCGTGTAACCCTGGGGTTCTGCAGAACACCATCTGGGAAACACTGATCTTAGCTATCCATGGGTATGTCTACACTACCACCCTAGTTCGAACTAGGGTGGTTAATATAGTCAACCGGAGTTGCAAATGAAGCCCGGGATTTGAATTTCCTGGGATTCATTTGAATATTGCCAGGCGCCACCATTTTTAAATGTCGGCTAGTTCGGACTCCGTGCCCGCGGCTACCCGCGGCACGAACTAGGTAGTTCGGATTAGACTTCCTATTCCAAACTACCGGTACACCTATTCCTATTCCGAACTACCACGAGGAGTAATGGTAGTTCGGAATAGGAAGCCTAATCCGAACTACCTAGTTCGTGCCGCGGGCATGGAGTCCGAACTAGCGGGGATTTAAAAATGGTAGCGCCTGGCAATATGCAAATGAAGCCCGGGAAATTCAAATCCCGGGCTTCATTTGCAACTCCGGTTGACTACATTAACCACCCTAGTTCGAACTAGGGTGGTAGTGTAGACATACCCCTTTATATTCCTCTATCAGAGCATATTAATGATTTCAATATTTCTATTGTTTTCCAGTGCAAGTTTTACTATTAACTTATATCTAGTGTGTGAATTTGTCTGGCACTGTTCTAAAATTTGTCTTACATTGTAAGATTTTATTATATTTTCCAGTTGTCTAAAGTAGGATTTATTGTCTGGATCCTCAAATTTAACATTCCTTTTCTGTCTAAAAAGAGCAAGCATAAGAGTAATTTCCTTATTCCTGGTTTGTCTACCAGATAAACTCCTATTATGTGTATTTGAGTTCCATTCAACTTCTATCTCTAATTTGCTTTTATTTCTTTCAAAATGATTTCACTTTTTTTTTAGTATCCAGACGTCTGAAATCATATGTATGAAAGAGGGCCTGTCTGTTTTGCTTTTCATACAAGTATCTGGAGAAATATGATCTACTTTATTGTAAAGAGATGGAGAAACCTAATCAATAAACTAAACAGTACTGAACTTGCACTATTTGGTTTCTATTCTAGCCAGTATTTATCATCTGCATTATTTCATTCAATTCTTTTCCTGTTATTTCATATTTACAGTGTGCACTTTATAAATTCATAGCTTTATGTGGTATGTACTTTCTAAAACATGCCCATGAGATAACATATAATTTTGAGTGCTAACACTTCAAGCCTGTGTATAAAATTTTCTAATATAGATATCTTTGGTTTCTTTCTTCTTTTTTCTTACTTTGTTAAAAACACGTTGGCTACGTCTACACTGGCCCCAAATTCCGGAAAAGGGATGCAAAGCAGGTAAGTCAGAATAGGGAAATCCATGGGGGATTTAAATATCCCCCGAGGATTTAAATAAACATGTCCGCCGCTTTTTTTCCGGCTTGGGGAAAAGCTGGAAAAAAGCGTCTAGACTGGTGCGATCCTCCGGAATAAAGCCCTTTTCAGGTAGGAATAAGAGCTCCTCCAGAAAAGGGCTTTATTCCGGAGGATCGCGCCAGTCTAGACGCTTTTTTCCGGCTTTTCCCCAAGCCGGAAAAAAAGCGGCGGACATGTTTATTTAAATCCGCGAGGGATATTTAAATCCTCCGCGGATTTCCCTATTCTGACTTACCTGCTTTGCATCACTTTTCTGGAATTTGGGGCCAGTGTAGACGTAGCCAATTTGTATAAACTCATATTGCAATTTATTGCCCTTTTATAATTTATCAGCTTCTTCTTTTTGTTTAGAGGGTCCATCTCTACCTAATCCACTTATCAAATTGATGTTCGAACCAACATCTAAAATCCTTCTCTATTCAGCACAGATTTCAAGCATTTTTATATTGATATTACAGAGACCTAAGTTTTTTGTTCAGTCAAGTGCCTCACATGTGCACAATTAGTGAGGGCATGTTTAAGGGATGGGTGATATTTTATGGATGCCAGAATTTTGGAATGTGAACTCAGCAGACAATTATATAATGAGATTAGGTTTGGCAGTTTCTGTTTCATCTGTGTCTATGATGGATTCTCTCAATTAGAGCTCTGTTCTAGTTCCTTTCTAATTTTTGCTGCCCTATAGTTTCTATTGAATTCCAGTTGT
Source organism: Pelodiscus sinensis (assembly GCF_052426305.1). Taxonomy (NCBI): domain Eukaryota; kingdom Metazoa; phylum Chordata; order Testudines; family Trionychidae; genus Pelodiscus; species Pelodiscus sinensis. Next base: position 164,572,310 of record NC_143052.1, on the reverse strand, counting down.
GCCAGGCCTTCCATCTCAACTGGTTAGTCCAGGTATTTCATTTTGATTCTTGGTTTCTGATTTGGCCTTATCTTTGAATAGCTTTTTAAAATGTATTGGAAGTTTAGGGAAATGCAAGGAGAATCATGGGAAAGGGATGTAAGATACTAGGCAGAATATTCATTTTAAGACAGTGGTACTAATGTCCACCTTTCTAGGTCATTATAAGTAATTTTCATTAATGGCTCAGTATTTAATTTAAACACTTCCTCCACTTTAGATGATGCATTAATGATTAAATAGCCAATTTTATTATCCTCTGTTTTCAGTGAGCATTTATCATTCATGGGATATCTTTTGGAGCTGAGGCATATATCAGTTTTAGAGTAATTTAATCTGTATCCTAATTACTGACCAAAACCTTTAATTATTTATTGTAATAGTGGCAAACCTTCATATATCTCTTGTATAAAATATATAAGGTCATCAGCATATAATGAAACTTTGTTTTCTTTTCCAAATACACTTTTCCATGAATTTCTTCAATGTATCTGATCTTTTGTGCTAATGGTTTAATAATTAAATGTTACTATATATATGTTAATGAGCTGCATCTATAGGAAGCTGGATCTGGTAAGTCATTATTTGGTTTAAGTATCAAAAGTACATCTGCTTGATAGAGAGAATTTAGTAAGCACTCTGTTCTCAAAGAAGACTGAAATTGCTAATTAGGGAATTACCTGTATTTATAACATTATAGAATTCAGAGATGCATTGAACAACTCCAGATTTTGTATCTGATTTTAGAGATGATATTACTACCTCTATTGCCTCCTGTGTTAATGGACCACCTAGTAATATTCTTTCACATGTACTTGTCAGTCTGGACAATATGCTAGCTCCAAATATTTTTGTGTTTACATATTTGCTAGTGCGTATCTCTTAGTTGTATTCCTCTAATGTTTTGATAACCCCCTTCATTTGTTTTTTTGGCAGATTTCATTTTTGTCCTTAAAATATGGTATGACTGTTTTGGTAGAAATCAGTCTGGCTGGTATTGTGCCAGACTTGTTCCCCCATTCATAAAACCTTTAGCAAACAAGCAATTTGTCTGGGTTCTTTCTAGTGTCAGTGCTTCTAAAACTCCTTAGGTGTTTTTAATCTCTTGGAGCAAATTCATTATTTGTGAAATAATATTGCATCTGCAAAGAATAAATTTGTTCCTATACCTGTTTTTGCCTTCCTCTTTTTTCTATATCTATGAGTCATGCCCTCTTATTATAGTGGTAAAGGCTTCCCACCTAGATGCTGGGGATACATCCTGAAGGAGACTGTCCTTAATGAAATTATCAATATGCCTTCCATGTTAATCACAATGTCTATCTTTTCAGAATATATTATTAAATCGCCAACTTCTTTCTCATATTCCCAAATTAGATTTTAATTTAATGAAGATAGCCACATGATCCAAAATGCATATTACTCATGGTCTAACATCAAACATTTCAGAATGTTTATCTCAAAATTAGATCTATCCTAGGATCTATTTTGACAATTTTGGAGAAAAAAACCTAGTTCCTTCACATTTGGATGTAGAAACATCCAGATATCTATCATGTCCCGTTCTTTAAATGCTGATTCCAGTATTTGAGCTGTTTTGGATGGACTTATATGCCTAATGGGGATAGTCTTACTCCATATTGAGTTAAGATAACATTGTCACTATTTCCTGTGAATTTTGGACTGGTGAAGGTACACCAAAATATCATTACAAATGAGATGCCCTTGTCATTTAAGACATACATATCACATTCTGTAATAGATGTTAACCCTCTGTGCTTTCCTGTACCAAACCTTTCCATCTGTTGGATCTGTTTCAATACATTTACAATCTGATGATCTTATTATATATACATTTTTCATATGGTAATTGGATAGCAGTGTAAACATGATTTGATTTGTTTTGTTTTTAGGTAAATCTCTTTTCACATTATTACTACTATTAGCTCCTTGTTCAAGGCACAAAGTGTCTTTCTGTTGTTTGTTGTTTGCTTTATTGGGTTGCTTAGTGACTTAACATTCTAGAACCACAAATTATTCCCGATTCCTTTTTATATGATTTAAAAAAAAATACACAGACATTATTGTCGGTACCATGTAGTACCTCTCCCGGCAATCCATAATTTCCAATATCTATATCTGTATGAGCGGTGGGCCCACTGGGCTTCCACCTGCAGCTCATGCACTTTCTGTTCTTCCTCCGCCCCCCACCATCGGCCTCTTGCATACTGGGGCATTGGAGCCCCACACTTCTTACTCTTTACACTACCCCCCAATACTTTTGGAGCACTGTGAATCTGCTCATTCATACTCCTTCCCTTCTCCTTCCCTCCCTCACAGACCTTGTATGCTGCAAATCAGCTGTCCAGCATACTCTTATTTCACCTTCCTGGTGGTATCAACAATCAAAATGTGATTTCTTGAACTGTGTAACTATTACTAAGAAAGGACATGATCTAGTCAAATTTCTCTTGGCTTCATAGACTTTAAGGTTCTGCACTGGGTTACTTGTATACAGGCATGCCTTTTCAATCTTAATTCAATCTGAGTTGACCAACAGAACCAAGGCTTTTGGAATCCAAATTTCAAAGGCTTTTATGAGAGAGTTGATTCAATTCCCCTTTCACTGCCTTTGAATCCTTTTTTCCCCTTAGTTTCTGTATCTTCCGGTTTTTCAGTCTGCAATTGGTCTTGAGACTCCAAGGCCACAAGTCTCTTCTCCTGACTCTGACTATCCTAGACATGGTTGGCAATTCTAGAATCTCTGTCTGTAATGGCTATTATTAGCCTAAACATTGTGTCCAATGTGTCATTTAATTTGTCTTCCAACTTCCTGAAACAGGTTTCTAGCACCACAGTTAAACCGGTAGTAATTTGTGCCACTGTTTTATTAGACACCCCTATGACTGCTAAATTGGCTTCTGAATGCTTAGTTTATATTTAATCTCTGTTTTTTATTCTCTTATTTTGTTCTCCTGCCCGTTTCATTGTTTTTTTATTCTGGTTCTGCAAAATCAGTGAGTTGAGGAGGAGGGAGTGGGAGACACTGTTGCAACCCACAAGTGGGATGTGTACATTGGCATCTGTCAAAGGGTAATGCACTCCGTCCATACATAGAGTGTGGTGGGAATATTTATGCTGCCCATGGTCCTGCTTTCCCATCACGAAGGCTATGGCCTATATCAGTTTCTGCAGTCCATTTTTAGGCATGCAAAGTCTAATGGCCAGAGTCATTTACAGCTGGTGCAATGGCCAGAGTCAGTTATTGTGGCAGCTCTTCCTATCAGGGCAATATGGCCCAATGCCCAGAGTCCACCACAGTAGATTCTTTTCCCTCCCCCTTGAATCCCACCCTAAGGCCCTAACAGCCGAGGGGAGGCTCACTACCGGGTCAGTAGGGAATCCAACCACAGCATGCTGACTGAGTCAGGTGGGAGGTACAATTCCTTGGCCCCTTTGGGTCATTTCCTAACCTGTATCCTGGGGCTGCCATCCATGGGCTAATGGGGTTGCTGGAGTCCTCCACAAAGCAGATCCTCTAGGTGTCTCTGGACACCAGGACCCATGGGCTGGCCAGGCTTTTCAACCAAGGTATCGGTGGTTCTCAAGTGGGAGAGTCAGTCACAGGTCCTTCCTTTCCAGCTACCCACCTTGACTGAGCTGGGTTACTGCCTTATATATCTGTCCCCCAATTGGAGCATGCTCAGCATGCCATAGTGTAGCTCCAGTGGGAGATCCTGGGTAGGGAGGAGAGGCCTCCACCCTTCTCTTGTCTTCTCTGCTCCTGCCTCTTCCACTCTATTCTAACTATGCCTCAGTTCTCCTGGACTCTCCGAGTTTATATAAGAGGTATAGAGCCTGATTGAAAGTCTCTGCTGAAAACAAAGGAAGATGTGACAGGGAGCTCACCAAATTAGTGTCCTCACTCTGCAAGACAGTCACATAATCTTTGAATCAAAATTTATACTACAAGTAATGATCCTATAGATAAAGATGCCAGACAGTAATAACAGTCTGTTTTCAGTTGTTTATAATTTTGCCAGACCTTAAATATTTAGGATAGAATTTTCCATGCTGCTGAATTGTTTTGGTTCAGCGATTTCTCAGAATGAAGTTGGGGAAAAATACATTGTCTTGCTCATTCTTCTCTTTTTAATTTCTTATAATTTTGTTGAAAGGTGCTAGTGCATCCATGGAGGTGGGGGCATGATGGAGGGTCACTGTTGTCAGGGATAAATCTTTTGCCATCACTGTGAAAGACATGCAAATTTGGCCAATCATGACCCCAGAAAAATCTCTCAGGGCTTGTCTGCATGAAGAGCTGGTGTGTTACATGCCGTAACAGAAATATATTCTGCACTAGCCTGCTGAGCACTAACTGTTCATGTGGATCCTGCTGCCATTCAGTTAAAGTTCCCTTGTGCACTTTGATCAGATCAAAGCTCACTAGAGAACATGTAGTGCACAGCAGTAGGGTGCTCACTGACAGTTATTGTGCACCAAGGCAGTGCAGAGTAGATTCACATGGCAGCCTTCTGAGCATTAACTCTTGCATACACAACTCCTCAGATTTACATATACTCACTCAGCAGACACTTTAGTTACCAAATTCTTAAATTTGGAGCTGAAGTACAGTAGCAGGAGCAATCTTGATTTTGGTATTTCCTAGTTTTTGAGTACTTGACTTTGCAAATGTAACACTCTTTTAGTGTAGTGTTTTGTATGCAAAACTATATGTAGTTTCCCTAGCAAAGAAGCTGCTAATGCCACCTCTCTTCTCTTTATAGACTTTGTTGAATATATTATTCTCTGAATTCTAGGGTGACCATATTTTCCCAAAGGGAAAACAGCACACTGCGCTGGGCCAGCTTGAGGGCTGTGCCTTCTGCAAACCCCTCCTCTAGCCTTCCCTGATCTCCTGCCTGCATGGAATCACCCCAACCCCTCCTTCCATCTGCATGTGGGTCTGGGCTGAGTTCGCCTCCTGCCTCCCACCCACAGGGCTAGTCCATGATCTCCTCCCCTTTACCTTTTGCATGTGGGGCTGGCCCAAAACTCCCTGCCATCCTACACTGTGAGGCTGGCCCAACCTGAGCCACTCTTCCAAGGCCTCCTTCTTGTGCATGGATGGGGTTGCCACTTGCCTCTCCCCAAATATGCTCCTCTGTACTCAGCTATGGGCGGTACCCCACTTTTGGAGGGCAATACTGGGCATTTGTCCCATTTTACGAGTCTGGATGATCAGAACAGGGCTTAAAAAGGGACTGTTCCATGGTCACGCTACTTAATTTTCTAGTTTATTATGCTGGCCTTATGATACATGCTCAGCTCAGTTTTGGGGCAATTGTTGTTGCTTCCTGCTAAGAAACTTAAAGTATGTTTTATTTCTAGTCTCAAAATACTTTGGCATTCTAAAAGATCCATTGGATGAGAAGAATATAAAGATACTTCTGGCCTATATAAGCTACGCAGCTGTGTAGCTGTCCTGAATTTTGGGGAGGAGGAAGAATGGAACTAAGGTGAAAAATGGACAAAAAGGGCCAGAACTTTACCGTTAAAATGAAAATTTATTTTACAGTTTTTAGAGCTGCAGTTTTGGGGGCCAGATTTTAATCTCACTTCTTCAGTGACTACTTGAAATTTACTACAGTGTAACTTGGATCAGAATCTAAACTTAACTACTGTAGTAGGTTTTGCATAGCAGACCAAAAAATTGTTGTAAATGATACAATGTGTACTTTAGGAGAGCAAAGTTTTATAAAGTAAAGGGATGTTTAGTGTGGTAGGAGGTATTAAAAACAGATCAGAGACCAAGGAATGAAAATATATATGGTAATTCATAAATGAATCTGCTAGATTTAAATATACCAACAAGTCCATTCCTAGTGGAGCCACTGCCTCATAGCCTAATGAATCTGAGAGATATCTATCATTCTGTGTGTCAGGATTAACTAACTGCTTTTTGCCATTGTTTTAATCTTTGCCCTATTTGCTGCCCAACTTCACTTTGCACTGTGCCATAAAAATTTGGTGATATGGTCCTCTGATCTCTCACTGTTGCACAAAACTATGCCTGGTTCATTGGTTTTACCTGCCTCAGGACAGATTAAATCGAGATTATTACATGAGAAATCTTCGACACCTTTTCTACCTTTTCTATACACTACCATAAACAACTTAGGGTCAGAAAAAGGCATTCATTTAGGAACATAGCTCATGCTAGCAAGGCCATGATTGACACTAACAAAAAAACAATATCCGCATTTTCTGACTTATCCTGCAGAGCAGGATACTAACATTCTAAGATATTTTCATTATTTATATAGTACAGACTTTCTTTGGGTGGCAAAACCTTGTTCTAACAACTTCTCTTTTGAAAATAATATGATTTTCGTTTAAGGATTAAAAATTATTTGTAAAACTCAAGTATATTTGCAAGTTGGAAAAAACATTCATGATTAGTAATAGTTCTGTAATATCTCCTAGAGTCCATCATTCAAGGCTAAACAACTTATTGTGCTAGATGACATCATGACAAAATAAATGTTCCAGCACCAGAGTAATTTTAAAATTTCCAAAATCTTGAGACCAGCTTGGTTTGTCCATCTATAATTAAAATGGTAGATGCTAGATACTAGCTCTGATTATATTTATTTTTTGGCTAAAATTAATTATTTTAATGGTTGGTGTAGTCAGAAAAATAATTGCATTGCTTCTAAAGCTTCTGTCAATCAAGCTTTTATTTATGCTGCTAACTCTAGTGGCTACTTAACATTTTTACTGTCAATTACTACAATTTAACTTTGGAACATGAGCTAAATATTGATAGGGCCAGTTTAGAGTCAATGAAAGTGTTTTAAATCTTTGGAATTAACACTATGACCTGAATAAATTCAATTATTAAATGACATAATGGATGTTCTGCTACAGTATAATATAAAAATGGTATATAATAAAGATTTATCCTAAAACCCAGAAAATTGTGGAAAGGGATATGTTTGAGGCAGTAAATAACATGAAGGTACCACGAATGGGGAAGAAGGGTAATCTGGACTGGGAAGCAGGAGATCTCAGTTCAATTTGATAGGCTTCCTGTGACCCCTTGAGCTAGTCACAAAGACTTCAGGGTTTTTGCACAAGAAGCTTTTTGAGGAAGAGATCTTCCACAAAAACGTCTTGCGCAAAAGTGTATCTATACCTCAAAAGCGCATTGCAAAAGCGATGTGCTTTTGCACAAGAGAACGTCCACACTACATGGACACTCTTGTGCAAGAAAGCTCTGATAACCATTCACAGACTGGCCATCAGAGCACCTCTGCTTTTTCAGATAGGCTCTTTTTGTGCAAGAAACCCCAGTGGAGCATCCACACATGTCTTTTTGAGCAACAGAGTTATTCTTTGTGGGGAGAGGAATAACTCTACAGGCAAAAGCCCTCTGTTCTGTTGATTTACTCTATTTTTTTGTGTGTGTGCAAAAACGCGCTTGAGGTGTGGACACTATGCAGGTTTTTTGCACAAAAACAATTGTTTTGTGCAAAAACTTTGTACTGTAGACATTAATTGCTGTGGCACAGTTTCCCATCTTGAAATTGAGATAACACTACTTTTTGCAACATGTTATCAGTTTGTTTTTTCAAACTGTAAGCTCTGTAGGCCAAGGACTGTGTCTCATCACATGCATGAACAGTGCCTAGGATGATGGGGCCTCTAATGAGATGTTGACACAGAAATAAAAACCCCAACAACCCAAACTGAGTGGCAGCAAAGCTTAGAGCCTGGATATTGTGGAGCTTGCGTGAAGAGGCTAAAAACAGCCATATAGACATGTGAGCTTGGGCTTGAGCCTGGGCTCTGAAGCTAAGGAAGGGGAGTGGGTTCTAAAGCTCAAGCCCAAACATCCGCACTGTGGTTTCTAGCACCGTTGCATGAACCTCAGTCTGTATACCAGGGCTCTGAGACTTGCTGCCATGGCTTTGCTTTGCCATATAGACATACCCAAAGACACAGCAGTATATGCTTGACTAATAATTGGAATTTAAATGTGTGGCTTCCAATATTATAGAAGATGGTTTCCAAGAGCATGTTGGAACCCAATTGTGGTGCAAAAGCTTTAATGGAAAATAACTGTAAGTGAATGCAATATTATAACTTCAAAACTACTTGGCTTTTTTGAATCTCAAATGTGTTTTTATGATCCGTGAAGTTCATGAACTAATAAATACCTTTTAATCATCTCTTCTTTGGCTTTCCTAAAAATTCTTGTTAATGCTCTTCATATTTCTGAGTAAGCTATACCAAGACACACAGGAGCAGATGCTATTTCTCTGCCATGACTTAACGATGTGTTGTGTGTTTGAAGTGAAAGTGTGACAAACAGGGTTGAAAATGAGAGTGTCTCTGAATAGCAGCTTTTCTTTTTTGTTCCTTTCTTTCTCGAGACTAAGGAGGTCTCTAGTTCAAGTACATGCTCTCTTATCATAACAGTGGATTTTCATTTATATGCCTAAATGGCAACGGCTATCTCATCCTATTACATTCATGAATCTTATGCTGGATCACTCAGAATGTTCATAGAGTTTGAGAAAACTTGAGCTAAATATCACATCTCAGAGTAAGCAGAAGTTTGTAGAATATTTACGTAGTCCTCTTGCACAGAACAAACAAATAACATGGGCTCACTAATGACATACAGGTGGTAACATCCTTAATTGAGCCCTTGCCCCTGACCAGACACTCACGAGGTGGAAGGTTTTGGAGCAACATACTGGATGTGTGCTTTTAACTTCTTTTGGGTATGCACTCTTTTCTTGGCTCCTGGGCTCACTTCCTGGGTAGACACTGTCTGGTACCCTTTCTCTTACCCCATCCATTTTATATATACCCTGCATTGCCTGGTCCTTTAGGGCAAAGGGCTGGCTGTGGGAGGGCAGGACTCAAGGCAGGACCTTGGGAATGTCTGGGGGAGTTCAGAAGGCTGGTGTAATTCACAGGTAAAAGAATGAGGGTTAAGGGGTGAGGAGGGATTCAGGGCAGGGGGTCCCATCTGGAATGAGCTTTTTTCTCCCTACAGCCCTCCTGAGTTGACAGGGGGCTTTTTTTTCCCCACACTCCACCCTGGCCATCAGGGGCCTTTTTTCCCCCCTCAACCTCTCCAGCCACCAAGGCATAGAATCATAGAATACTAGGACTGGAAAGGACCTTGAGAGGTCATCAAATCCAGTCCCTTGCCCTCATGGCAGAACCCAGTACTGTCTAGACCATCCCTGATAGACATTTATCTAACCTACTCTTAAATATCTCCAGAGATGGAGATTCCACGACCTCTCTGGGCAATTTATTCCAGTGTTTAACCACCCTGACAGTTAGGAACTTTTTCCTAACATCCAACCTAAACCTCCCTTGCTGCAGTTTAAGCCCATCGCTTCTTATTCTATCCTCAGAGGCCAAGATGAACAAGTTTTCTCCCTCTTTCTTATGACACCCTTTTAGACACCTGAAAACTGCTATCATGTCCCCCCTCAATCTTCTCTTTTCCAGACTAAACAAACCCAATTCTTTCAGCCTTCCTTCATAGGTCATGTTCTCTAGACCTTTAATTATTCTTGTTGCACTTCTCTGGACCCTCTCCAATTTCTCCACATCTTTCTTGAAATGCGGTACCCAGAACTGGACACAATACTCCAACTGAGGCCTAACCAGCACAGAGTAGAGTGGAAGAATGACTTCTTGTCTCTTACTCACAACTCACCTGTTAATGCATCCCAGACTCATGTTTGCTTTTTTTGCAACAGTGTCACACTGTTGACTCATATTTAGCTTGTGATCCACTATAACCCCTAGATTCCTTTCTGCCGTACTCCTTTTTAGACAGTCACTTCCCATTCTGTATGTGTGAAACTGATTGTTCCTTCCTAAGTGGAGCACTTTGCATTTGTCTTTATTAAACTTCATCCTGTTTACCTCAGATCATTTCTCCAATTTGTTCAGATCATTTTGAATTATGACCCTGTCCTCCAGAGCAGTCGCAACCCCTCCCAGCTTGGTATCATCTGCAAACTTTATAAGTGTACTTTCAATGCCAATATTTAAATTGTTGATGAAGATATTGAACAGAGCCGGTCCCAAAACAGACCCCTGTGGAAACCCACTTGTTATACCTTTCCAGCAGGATTGAGAGCCATTAATAACTACTCTCTGAGTATGATTATCCAGCCAGTTATGCACTCACCTTACAGTAGCCCCATCTAAGTTGTTTTTGCCTAGTTTATTGATAAGAATATCATGCGAGACCGTATCAAATGCCTTACTAAAGTCTAGGTATACCACATCCACCACTTCTCTCTTACCCACAAGACTCGTTATCCTATCAAAGAAAGCTATCAGACTGGTTTGACATGATTTGTTCATTACAAATCCATGCTGGCTGTTCCCTATCACCTTACCACCTTCCAAGTGTTTGCAGATGATTTCCTTAATTACTTGCTCCGTTATCTTCCCTGGCACAGAAGTTAAACTAGCTGGTCTGTAGTTTCCTGGGTTGTTCTTATTTCCCTTTTTATAAGTAGGCACTATATTTGCCCTTTTCCAGTCTTCTGGAATCTCTCCTGTCTCCCATGATTTTCCAAAGATGATAGCTAGAAGCTCAGATACCTCCTCTATCAGCTCCTTGAGTATTCTAGGATACATTTCATCAAGCCCTGGTGACTTGCAGGCATCTAACGTTTATAAGTGATTTTAACTTCTTTTTTTATTTTATCTTCTAAACCTACTCCCTTCCAACTAGCATTCACTATGTTTAGCATTCCTTCATCAGACTTCTTGGTGATGACCAAAGCAAAGAAGTCATTAAGCATCTCTGCCATTTCCAAGTTTCCTGTTACTGTTTCTCCCTCCTCACTGAGCAGTGGGCCTACCCTGTCCTTGGTCTTCCTCTTCCTTCTAATGTATTTAGAAAAGGTTTTCTTGTTTCCCTTTATTCCTTTAGCTAGTTTGAGCTCATTTTGTTCCTTTGCCTTTCTAATCTTGCTCCTGCATTCCTGTCTTGTTTGCCTATATTCATCCTTTGTAATTTGTCCTAGGTTCCATTTTTTATAGGACTCCTTTTTTATTTTTAGATCATGCAAGATCTTGTGGTTAAGCCAAGGTGGTCTTTTGCCATATTTTCTGTCTTTCCTATGCAGCGGAATAGCTTGCTTTTGGGCCCTTAACAATGTCCCTTTGAATGGTAATGCCTGTACCCTTTGCATTTTTTCTCCCTGCCCCCAGCGCTGCAGCCAAGGGCTGGGAAAGGGAGGAAAGGCTTTAGGGCAGCGGGGGCTACTTACTCTATTTGCTGACAAACAAGATGGCAGAGTCACAGCCCTGCTGACCACTCCCTTGGTTTTAAGACTGCCCACAGCAGACACTCTTCAATATAGCTTTTCCCTGCAGGCTCACTGCCCCCAATGGCCACTCTCATATTATGTCCCTCCAGACAAGAGTCCCTCCCTTTGCATGTTATGGAAAATAGTCTTTTCCTCAGGGCTTCCGGTTATTCTGCCACAACCAAGCCCTGACCTTGCTTTAAGGTAGGAGAGGAGGAAGGTGCATGCCAAATTTGAAGCCCTAGCTCTTATTGTTTAGAAGGAGCTCTTGAACAAACGGACTCACAGTCAGAAACACAGATAGACAGATGCACTCTAATACAGAGAATGAGAGTGGGGGGTGGGGAGGGTGAGTCTCCAGTAGTTTAAGTACATCACCCAGAAGCCCCACCATCATAGGGTATTTACAATTTAATCTTTAGGAACACACTACACAGCTTTCTTCTTCTGCAAAAGCCTAGGCAAATGAAGTGTGGATTAGCATATTGTCATGCTTCATTTGCATAATTAATTAGGAGCGGTTTTTGCACAAGAGGTTTTTGCACAAAAAGGAGCTGTCTACACAGCTCCTTTTTGTGCAAAACCCCCCTCTTCTACAAGAGCTATTCTTCCTCATTTTTTCAGGAAGAACAGTTCTTGTGCAAGAGGGTTTTTTTTTGCGCAAAAAGGCTCTGTGTAGATGGTGCCTTTTTGCGCAAAAACCTGTTGGGGAAAAAAAATCTCAACATGAATTATGCAAATGAAGCACAACAATATGCTAATCTGAGCTTCATTTGCATAGGCTTTTGCGGAAGAAGGAAGGTGTGTAGGTGTATCCAGGATGGTTGAAGCAAATAGGCACAGATTTTGTAGCAGGATTTCTAATCTAATCCATCGTTATTAGCATAAGAAAAAAAACATGCAAAATGGTAATGCCTGTACCCAGTTTGGTATCTAACTTTCCTCAGAACTCTTGAGTGTTCATTAGGATTTGATCTGTGCTCTTTCTGTGTTCCAGGTCACTTCTTCTGGACTAGGGTCCTTCATCTAGGCTTCTCTTCTGGATCATGGAGTCCACTCTGACTCCTCTAACCAGCTTCCCTCTGCTTTAGCTAGTCCAGCAGCAAAAAGTTTCCTACTAGCTCAGAAAATGTACTCGTTTATGTATTTCCTGAACTTCTCCATGTATTCTTTGAAAAGTTAGCACTAACATCTTGGCTCTTTTATTCATTATCCTGTTATATTTCCATTCTGTCAACCAGTAGGCCAACTGGACAGAAGTGATTTTATTTAGGCTGCAGTGATCATGTTGTTAGGATGACGCATATTAGCTGTTGACAAACTGTGCTATTTAAAGGCAGTTACACAGGCACTGTTGCCCTCTACGTAACCCAACCAGAATAATGCAAGGAAATGGTAAGGCAGATCTCAGGCATAAACACACGGGCTGTGTCTACACTGGGCCACTTATTCCAGAAAATCAGCCACTTTTCCGGAATAAGCTGCGAGCTGTCTACACTGGCCCTTGAATTTCCGTAAAAGCAACGATGCTCTACTGTACAAAATCAGCTGCTATTCCGGAAAAACTATTCTGCTCCCGCTCAGGCATAAGTCCTTATTCTGGAACACTGTTCTGGAAAAGGGCCAGTGTAGACAGCCCAGTAGTCTTTTCCGGAAAAAAGCCCCGATCGCGAAAATGGCGATCGGGGCTCTTTTCCGGAAAAGCGCGTCTACATTGGCCAATTTTAATGGTTAAGCCAAAGCAGCAGAGTATATTATTGCAATGCCTCTTTTTTATTTATAAAGGGCTTTTCCGGAAAAGCAGCCTGCCAATGTAGATGCTCCTTTTCCGGAAAAACTGAAAACAGAATAGTATTCCGTTTTAAGCATTTCCAGAAATTCATGCCAGTGTAGACACAGCCACAGAGTTTATAATATAAAAGAGAAATCATAAGTTGTATCTATTCAGATACCCCCATCACACAGGGTAACAGTTAAATAGAGATCAAATGGTTCTGCCATTCAAATTTGGGTAAGCACTCAGTGATTCAATTGCTTATTTGCAGTGATTTTTAGCCTTTTGGGTGCACAGATGAGGGTATACTGTTTAAAGTAACAAGCTTTTTCAAGAGATCAGTTGTGAAGAAGATATCATTGACCAAATTAATCTATCAAGCACACTACCGTAAATTTGGAAGAACTCATGTTATTCCAAATGTTCATCATCATCACTTTTATAAGGCTGTTGTAAATATAGAGCGAGAACTGTCATTTTAAATTTTAATGGTTAAGCCAAAGCAGCAGAGTATTTAATTGCAATGCCTCTTTTTTATTTATAAATTGGGCATGAAGTTTTTCAATGTTCCATGGCCTGTTTTGGTCACAATAATTTGTCTTACCACACTGCTCTGACTAAAGTTTCATCCTCACTTATGTTACCTTTTCTACAGAATCCTTGTGCTCAGTTGTTAGTAACCTATACATGTCTGTTAGAAAGTAACCAAATACAGCATTTGATCTTTGTGAATGAAATCTCTTTGGCTAGTTCTCCTGCATAATGTATTATTGCAGAACATTATAACTTTCCTAATATGCAGTCTCACATTTGATGTGTTTTCAACTGTTTTAACATCTCTTGGTTTTCAATGCATATTTATGTAATTCTGCTTGCATTAATAATTTAAATGAATGTTATCTGGTAAAATCCTTAGTACTACTTCTGGTAACGGTAATATTATTTCTAAGAAGCTTCTGGTCAGCCAGACACTTTATTCAAATGTTTCTTGTCACTGGGAAGGAGTGTAGCCCACATCCTTACCTTTCAGGTGAATTTTCAAAACATGGCTTCCCCACACACCCCGGTTGTGTCTAGACTGGCCACTTTTTCCACAAAAGCACTGACGATCTCATGTAAGATTGTCAGTGTTTTTGCGGAAATACTATGCTGCTCCCATTCGGGCAAAAGTCTTTTTCCGAAAAACTTTTGCGCAAAAGGGCCAGTGTAGACAGCAGAGATTTGTTTTCCGCAAAAAAGCCCTGATCGCGAAAATGGCGATCGGGGCTTTTTTGTGGAAAAGCGCGTCTAGATTGGCCACTGACGCTTTTCCGCAAAAAGTGCTTTTCTGGAAAAAACTTTTCCGTTAAAAGCATTTCTGGAAAATCATGCCAGTTTAGACGTAGCCATAGGGTGTGTCTAGACTACATCCCTCTTTCGACAGAGGGATGTAACTTAGGCACTTCAAAATTGAAATAAAGCTGATATTTAAATTTCCTGCACTTCATTTGCATAATCGCATCATGGCGCTCTTTCGAAAAAGCGCTATTTTGAAAGTAAAACTGCGGTCTAGACATGGTTCTTTCAAAAGTAGAAGCCTTTTTCAAAAGATCCTGTAAACCTCATTTTTTGAGGAGTACAGGATCTTTCGAAAAAGTCTGCCATTTTCTAAAGAACCGCGTCTAGACCACGGTTTTACTTTCGGCCAATATGAATGACCTTAATGGGTTATGTAGCCAGAAACAATAATTGCATTGCTTCCAAAGCTTGTATCAATCAAGCTTTTATTTATGCTGTTAATTCTAGTGACTACATAAACTTCTACAATCAGTTGCTACAATTCAACTTTGGAACATGAGCTAAATCTTGATAGGGCTAGCTCTGCGCCATAAAAGTGGTTTATGTCTATGGATGATGGAATTAACATTATGACTTGAATAAATTCAATTATGAAATAACATAATTGGTGTTACGCTACAAGATGATAGAAAAGTGATATATAATGAATCCTGTTAGTATCCAACTTGGCCTGAAAGTGTTGAAACATGCTATAATCTATATGCCAGTTTTTATATGTAATTTAGTACTATCAAAGCTACTCATTTTAAGAGATGGTTTATATCACTGGTTTTTTTTAATTATTAGAAAGACATTTTTTAAAAGGGGAAATTAAAGCAGTTGCTTCTCAGAATATAAGGCAACATGTAACACTTGGCAATGATTAACTATTGTAACTTAAAGAAAACAACTGTCTTAAAAATAATATTTTACAATTTTGGGTCAGTTTTTTGTTTCCTAGTTTGAGCTTCCATGGAAAACTTGAGTCACATTTTAAAAAAAAATGTAAACTGTGAGCTGGTTTTCTCTTTTAATCATATTCATCTAGGAGCTGAGATCTGAAATTAAATTTGCACAAGAGTTGGCCACACTGAGTTGAAAACACTTATCATTGGGTTCCTGACATGAAGGTAATCTGGACATTTCTTACTATTCATAAGTGGGATGCTGACTGTTGAAACTGCTATCCTTCTGGGTCAAATTAGTGTGAGCTTATTTCTCTGAGTACTGAAATGCAGGCGCAGTGCCTAGGGCCTATAAAAAATTCATAATTGACTCAAAAATAAGAAAAGAAAACTGCTAAATTTGCTACTATTATTAGAGTACACATGCAAATGTTGAACATCAGGTAAATGCAGGTATATTAAATCTTTAGTCAACAAACAGCATACATGTATAACATCCAATTAAATATTTATTTTGGGACTCTTCTTGTTAGCAAAATAACAGATTGCATCATCAAATGTCATTTTTCTGAAAAGCTCGCTCTCAGTAGAAAGTAGTGCAAGGGAAAATTAGTCATTCCTGTCCCATGGTAGACCAAAGACAGTTTTTTATATGTTTTAACTTTGAAAAAGAATGCTCCCCTTCAGAGGTCTAAATAAACAACCTTTCACTACCTGATTACAAAAGTTCCCTGTAAATTGGGCAGCAGTGTGGTCTCGGAGCTGCTTAATGAGTCCCACCTAGGTGTTCAGGGGCTGCTTCACTGGGAGCTGCCTTACTGGTGGCGGGTTAATTTCTCCTTCAGCAGCAGTTCCATGCTGGAGATGGAGTTTGACTCTTCTAGCTGGTAGGGAAGGGACATAATGTGGAGGAGGCCATAGCAAAAAGAGGCTGCAGGGGTGGGAGAGAGATTAGAAGGAGGGAGTTTGGGGCTTCCTGGTTGAGCTAGGAGAGGATTGGTATGATTACAGCCACTGGGTTTGGCTGCAGTTTCAAGTGAGAAACCCAGTACTCTCCAGCCTGCTGGACTGAGATGGGAGGAGAGGCAGAGCAGACTGCATGAGGCAGACGGTTGGGGGAAAGAAAAAGTGAGTGGATGCTGACATCTATGTGGTGAGATAGGGAGAGTTTGCTGGATGTCCTGACTCACTCCTGTCTGGGCTGCAGCTGCAAGACTCTCTCCTGGGCTGGGGGAAGCAGACTGCATGGGGTGTGTGTAATATGCTAGAGTTTGGGGGCATACGGCTCTATGAGAGATGGGGATGCTACTGTGGAAACTTCACTGTCTCATTAATGCATCAGAGGGAGATTAGTCAAATGTATCTTCCCTTTTCCTGTTGAGGCTGACGTGAGTAGGGGTTGGTATTAATTACCAACCAGTTGGTGACATAATTACAAGATTTTAAATATGCCAGGAAAATATGATGGGGCGAAGGGGGAGACAATAATGTGGAACCCACTGTTAGATTTGCAAACACAAAGCAGTGACTCCTCAGCAGTTCTAGACCAAAATATTTTTCACCTAGTATCAAGATAGACAGATAAACAGCTTGCTTTTGGCCATGCTGAGTTTGTTAACAGGAGGCCGTCTGCCTGGAGATTTTAGTCTGAGCTAAACATTAGTTTGTTTGGAGGGAGACAGATCTAGAGCAGACAAATAAAGAGGATGGAGAGTTTCTGCATTAGCAGATCTTAATGCAGGATCTGACTTCACTTGTATTGGTGTTTCACTGTTAAAGCAGGTAGGTTTCTTTTGTAGACAGGCCTATTCACATAATCCTTATCTTATGACAATAGCATAATTACATTTCAGAGAAAGTTTACTTAGATGTTAATGGTTTATGGTATGGAAAGAAAAGGATTATTTTAACAGATTTTCTGGAATGTTGTAGATATCAGAAGACTCTGATCTTTCTTTTTTAAAAATATCCTGTGTTACTAATTAATACATAGTAAATTGTTAAAACTGGAAGAACTTTGTCATGGAACCTGTTTATTTGTTTGGCCTTTCAATTAGAGTTGGATTCTAGACAAGTGATTTCCATTCAATTTTAGAATTTGGGGAGGGACATTAAGGCTAGATCTTTTCTATATGATAAATTCCTGCTCTTATGAGTAAATGAGTATACTAGGAGTGATGCCAGATGTGCTGTAGGATGAAAACTATATTTGCAAGCTCTTTAAAAAATGGATCTGTCTAGAAATTCTCAAGCCATGTGTTTAAATGCTGCTCTGGAGCTTCTGCTCTTTGAACTGGTGACACACAATGTAAAATTTTCAAATGTGGATAAATTTTATCTGAGTTTACAGGTCTGTTTCACTTGCATAGTGATCCTAATCATTCATTTAAAATACCAATCACCTGATGTTTTACTTCCCTTCCTATTTTCACATTTGTGACTTTATTTACATAAGGTCCTACTGGGTCAGATGAAAGGTCCATCTAGCCCAGTATCCTGTCTGCTGACCGTGACCAATTTGCTTTCTGTGTTGCTTTGTTACTTATTTTTACTGTTTTATCTTTGTGCACTATTAATCAAATTAAGAGTTGACATCCCAGAGAAACTATATCAGTCTGAGTGCATGCCTTTTTCTCTCTTTTTCAGTGTTAGAAAACATTGTATTAATATTTACAAGGAGCACATGACTATTTGCAGTTGTCTCGTAGATTGCTTTAGCATCTTAAAGCTGGTCTATGTATGGATAACATGCACTTTGGTGTGTTTACTAGCTTGAATTGTTAGAAAGGATGATAAAATACATGTAGTCCCAGGGTAGCGCTTAATTTTCTTTTTATTTTATATTAAATATTTGTGTTTCTTTAAACATACTGTACCAGGCTTATCTCCATCTGCAAGTATAGCCCAAAGTGAAGAGGATTTAATACAAGAATACTGTCTACCTCCAGCAACATATTGCTGAATCAGACACAAACACTGAGAGGATTTAGCTCACATGAACACGTAACATATATTTGTGCTCAGAAACTTCCCTGACAGAGATTCATCAAATACAGTAGAGATCATGGGTGTGTATCCTCTTTGCAGTAAATCGTTGTAATCTGCAAGCCCATTCATCACCCTGCTGTGCTACGTCACAGCAACAGACAATGGTTAGCTTTTAGTGTGGCCCACAGTTTAAATCTTCTTTGTCCACAGGCCCCAGTGCTGCAATCAGACTTGCATTCTGATCTTAGAATGGTAAGGTTCGAAGTAGCCACCTGCATCAATACAGGGCCCTTCTGATGTTCCAGGTTCTTCATTCAGGTACTGAACTCCAATTTTTTTGGGGGGGAGGAGTCCCCCTGGCAGTTTCAGTGTCTAAGAGTACCCATATGTTTCAGAATTTAGGCCTCAGTACCCTGAGATTGATCTATTGCAGGAGTGGTCGACCCGTTAGAGATGAAGAGCCAAAATAGCGGTGGATAGAATGCGAAGAGCCACATATTATATACAGTATTTATTTTTATCTATCGATCAATCGATAGATATAGTACATAAAATATAGTGATAAAAATAACATAAGACATTTTGAACAAAAACTAATAGTCTAATTGCTTCTGCCTGGCAAACAATAGCCTTTGAATTTTCTTTGAAGAAACACAGTATAAACCAGGTACATGCTGATTCTTTTTTTTGCCCAGGAATTTAAATGGCACCTGTGTTGGCTGCCTTATGCTGCATCCATGAAGACTTTGAGTTTAAGGCGCTGCAGCCCCCCCACCACACTGCTCTAATCCAATCTCCCTCCCCTTCCGCGGAGCCAGGCACCCCACCCCTCCACTCTAACCCAATGGTCTCCAAACTTTTTATAGCCAAGATCACTTTTTAAATGTCAGGGCAAGCCAAGATCTATCCTGTCCTTTCCCCATGACACTCCCCCTCCCCGTGCCTTCTTGAGGCCCTGCCCTTTTAATTTCCCTCCTCCCCATCATTTGCTGTCCCCAGCCCTTACTCACTCACTGGGCTGAGTCAGGAGGTATGGGCTCTGGGGTGGGATTGAGGGATTTGGCTGTGGGAAGGGATGAGAGGTACAAGCTCTAGGAGGAAATTTGGGTGCAGGAGGAGGTGGAGAAGAGGATGCTGGTAAGGGAGGGGGCTCCAGAGTGGACTGTGTTGGGGTCAGGTAGAGTTTTGGGGGCTGAACAAGCCGCAGGCTTGTGGATGTGAGGGTGCAGGAGTTTGGGTTGGGGTGTGTGAGGGGTTCAGGGAAGGGAGGTTGGGATTATGATGGGCTCAGGACACAGTTTTGCAGTATGTGGATGGTGCAAGAGTATTGTGGCAGAAGACTGGGATGTGTGGATGCAGGAGTTTGGGGATGTGAGGGTCTCAGGACAGGGAGTTCCAGTGTATGATCAGCACAGGTTTAGAATCTGGGGAGAGGAGTGCAGGAGTATTTATGATACTGTGGCCAGCAGGGGGTACAGAAAAATAAGGTACAGGAGCAAGCTGGGGGTAGGTGTCTGACTAGGACGTGGGAGGGAGAGGGCAGAAACAGGATGCTGGTGGGTATCTGGCCAGGAGGTAGAAGCAGGGTGCCGGTGCGAGTCTGGCCAGGGGGCAGAGGCAAGGTATTGGTGGGGGTTCGGACAGGGTGCTGGTAGGAGTCTGGCTAGGGGCAGGGTACTTGTGGGGGTCTTACCAGTGGGAAGGAACAGGGACAGCTTGGCCAGTACCTGGAGATCCTGGGTCTCAGGAAGGGCGTAGGCTGTTCTTCCCCTACCCCAAATAGCTGGTGTGCACACGGCTGTTTGGGGAGGGTAAGAGCAGCCTGCATGCAGCTGCAGAATTCTCGCACCTCCACCCCACCCTGCTGGAAGCTGGCACTACTTCCATTTTCACAGGAGGTAGCGTCTGCACGGGCTGCTTCTTAGGGGTAGGGAGGAATGGGGGGATGGAGGGGGCTGGAACGCAGAGCGGCCGGCCTGAGCGGGATGCACAGCTCTGAACCAGGAGCTGCATTTCTTTACTCAAAGAGCCGCAGGTTGGCCACCCCGATCTGTTGTATCCAACTTAAGGTAAAAATGTGCTTAACTCTTTCCATGAGGTAGGAAAAAATAAGGGGAAGCAAAATTTGCATACCAATATAGTTAAAACAGTAGCCTGTAGTCTGCTTGGTGCAGACACAGTGATACTCATGTAAATGTGTTTATACCAATATACTTAATTCCTATACAAGAGGGCAGATAAGATTAGAATAAGGCACATTCATACTAGTATAAAAGTGACCATACCATACTGATACAAAATGGGTTTGGAGAGCAGGCCCAAAAATGGGACTACTGATTAAAGTTGATAATCAGGTAGCAAATTCATTAATGTAATTACCATTTTTTTGTGATCTGTGAATGAAGTTAGTGCTAATGGACGGGGGACTAGAAACGCTTGTTTGAACTCAGCCATGTGTGACATTTCTGTGCAAATTTTCCTAGGGAGTAATTCCATATGCACCTCCGCAAAATGCTTGTATACTATTCCTGAGTCTTTTTTCTAAGCTCTCTGAAGCTTAATTCATGTTCTAAAGCTATTGGGCATTGACAATATGGTGAAAACTGTAAGCACTCTGGTACAATTAGGGTGTAATTCATCATTCTTTTCTTTCCGAGACATAAAGGTTCAGCTACAATAAATAGGCCACTATACTGTATGTGTTTGTCGTCTACTATGAATGATGAAAAATCCATCTGTGCAAGTTCGTTTTTTACCTATTTTCACCATAATTCAGCTTCAAGACTTTCTTTAGGAGGACTGATAATGGCAACAGAATAGAAGATATGTAAGCTATCCCCAGAAATGGCAGTGAACCTGATTCTGAGACTTGCTTACATCAATTTAAAAGAGAAATTATTCCTAAAGGACTTAAAGGAGTAATGTTGGTGCTAAATGTGAAATCCAGGGCATGTCTACACTAGGAAATTATGTTGAAAGAACTTATTTTAAAATAACTCCCAAAATAACTATTTTGAAATAATATGTCCACACTACAAGGCACATCAAAATAGCTCAAAATTATTTCAAAATAGTGCAACCACACTACTTGGAGCCTGCATCAGATTTAAAGCTCCCAGAAGCACGCTGGGGAGGGCACCAGGAGGCCAGACACTTCCTGTGGCTGATTCCTGAGGCTAGCTGAGACACGTGCTTACAGGGGCTCCTCTCCTCAGCCACATCTCACATGCCACTTGTCCACTGGCTATCCACTTGTGAGACACCAAACTCATGCTATATGTTCTGGTTGCCCTTGTGGATGCTGTAGCAGGAAATGAAACCAGTTTCCTGCTTGAGTAAGAATGTAGATATATATTTCACTTGTGACAGGGTCAAGCAGGCAAGTAGGAAATGTAACCCGCCTATTGTTCAGCAAGCGAATAAATGTAACAAACAACTGTAACTTCGGAGTCAGCAGGTTTGCATAGTGCAGCTAACCTTATTTGGAGATAAACCTGACTTCCAAGGATATTAGAAGCAAAATAAGGATATTAGAAGCAAAATAAGGTAACCAATCATGTTAAGGCACATAAACCAGGAAGGATGTTAACCCTGTAAGACCCCTTGCTTACCTGATGCTGGGGGTTGGCTTTGCTTTGAGCACTGAGCTCCCTAGCTGAACCTTGCTTGCAAGCAATAAAATTGAGTTGGACCCAGCATGAAAGTGTGACTCTCTTCTGTGGGCAAATTAGACTAGCCTCCAGGGGACGAACCTTGCAAATTTATGCAACAATGACATAGCACTTCCAACATGGATCTGGAGCTGCTGAAAAACAGTGCCAGGCTCATGGGCCTGCTTCTGCACCTTATAGCACAGTTCATCCAAACTGCCCACAAGCAGGTTGGGAACACAGCATAGCCCCTGGCCTTGTGTGAGCTCAAGATATGGTCTGACAAGTCATAGAGTCAGACGTTTGGAAGATATCTCAGGAGGGCTTGCGTCCAATCCCCTGTCCAAACCAGGACCAATCCCAATTAAATCATCCCAGCCAGGCTTTGTCAAGCCAGAGCGTAAAACCTCTAGGAATGGAGATGCCACCACCTCCTTAGGTAACCCATGCCAGTGCCTCCTTGTAAAATAAGTTCTTCTTTGGGTAGTGTCCCTGTGGGTGCTCCACTGTGGGCATCAGGCTTGTCTCGGCACTTCAGATTGGGGGTCTTTTAGCTTTGCTGGATCGTGCATGCGTGGTGGCCATCTTGTGGGTTTTTTGCGCCATTTCTAGTCACATGATCCAGCCTCACCAGTTCCTTCTAACCATCTTCGGGCACAGACAGGAGAAACAGATCCCTCTTCTGTCATTTCCTTATCCCGAAAGGATAATCTCTATTAGTGTAAATAGCTAGTAGGATAGTTATTTACTTATTTAATACATTTAAAAAAGTTCTTCACAGTTGTTAGATAGTATAGCACAATGCCTGGCTCTCCAGGCTTCAAGGAGTGTGCGCACTGTAAAGACTCTATGCCCACTTCCGATGGGCATTCGTCCTGCATAAAATGTCTCGGTGAGGGGCACATTCCACAGAAGTGCCCCCATTGTTCAAAACTGACTACCAGGGCTCGTAGAGACCGCGAAATGCATCTCAAAATGTTACTCTTCGACAAAGCCCTTAGGCCACTGTCAGACCCTCTCGCGGAGGCGCCTCGCCACTTCCTAACAAAGGCTGCATATAAGAAGAAGGCTCCTTCCCCGTCTCGCTCTTTGCCACCCAGAGTGAGTATGGGCGATAAACTGGGTGCCTCAGGGCTAACGTAAGACCCGTAAGATGGAGAAACAGAAACACGTGTGCAGCGTGTCAGCACCTAGCCCATCAGCACACGGCGTACTGAACCAAGCCGGCTCTGGCTCTGTTGGGACCGTGTCCTTCAGTGCCACCCTGCTCACTGACGGCATCGCCTCTGAGAACCTCGGCACCATCATTGGCACTGGGAGTCGCGGCACTGTCTCCGCCGTCGGCGCTGAGAGTCGCAACACCATCTCTACTGTCGGCACCGAGACCGGCACCTACTCCACCTCTGGTGCCGGACACCGTGACGCAGGCACCAACCCATATAATGGCTCCCAGTGCTTTAACCACTTCTAGGTTGGCACCAACGCATATGGAATACACATCTTTATGAACGGTACCATCTTCAAGATTGACACCATCCGCATCAGCTATTCATGCACCGACTAGAGTGAGGGGGAGGACACAGGCTAGCTACTTTATCTCCTAGCCCTGGGCCAGAAGCTTTCTCTCCTGAACCACCTTCTCCACCAATGCATTCACCTTGCATAGTCCATCATTCTTCTCTCTTGAGATACCATACTTGCAGTATCTCACCTCACCAGGGATGTCATCACTATCACCAGTATTACCCTCCATCACCTTCCTACTTTAGACGACTCTTCAGGTGTCAGAGGTCTCCATCACACCATAGGACCTCTTACTATGAACACCACTACTCCTGTCACCACGATTACTCACCATGTCTACCCTTCCAGAGACCGATCACTATGCTCACCTCCCCACTCGGCGGCCATGTCACTGTCACCGGCTCCTTCATCTATTGTACCACCTAAGAGTAAATCTGTCTCTCCGCACACAGATAGACCACCCACACCTTCAGGCGACCAACCCATAACGATCGAGAGGATCCCCCTAGATACCGGTCACCCCTCCGATATGGAGGACTCTCATCACCAGTCCCCGGTGGATGTGGCATCATCTTCCCCTGACGATGCCGTATTTTAGGGGGACACTTCATCTATGGATGACCTCAAAGACTTCCAAGAACTATTCAAAAGGGTTGCCGAGAGCCAGAATGTTCAGTTGGGAGAGGTGCAGCAGAAGCAGCACCATCTATTGAGGAATCTTCATCTATCCCATTCCTCAAAAATTGCACTACCATTAGACGAGGATATCCTAGAAATAGCCGATGGTATTTGGCAAACTCCAGTTTCAGCCCCAGCCACCAAGAAAAAGGCGGACAAAAAGTATTTTGTCCCTGCCAATGCTATGGAGTTCTCGTTCAACCATCCGGGTCCCAACTCCCTCGTGCTGGACACAGCCCAACAAAAGGCTAAAGCATCCCAGTATAAGAACTCCTCTGGGGACAAAGACGTGAAGAGGCTGGACATTTTTGGCAGAAAGATTTATTCCTCTGCCACTTTGTCACTCTGCATTGCAAACTATTCGGCCTTGTTAGCTAGCCACAGCTTTGACAACTACACCACACTTGTCCCTCTCCTAGAACATATTCCGGAACCAAAACACCAGATACTAAAGGCAGTCATACAAGAGGGTTTCGCGTCTTCCCAATCAGTGCTTATATCACACTCGATGTGGCTGATACGGCAGCCTGCACCACAGCAACATCAGTGGTCATGTGACGAGCATTGTGGCTTCACATGGCAGCAGTTCCAAAAGAGCTTCAAATCAAGGTCGAAGACTTGCTGTTCGATAGGAAAAACTTATTTGCGGGTAAGATGGACCAAGTCTCACACTCTGGGAAAGACACGTGTACCACGCTAAGGACATTGGGGATGTACACTCCACCCTTTAGATACAGGCACTACTCACCCTATCATTGGCAGAGACCACTCCCCGATGCACCACAACAAGGGAGGCAATACGACTCTCAAAGAGGGTGACAACGCCCTCAGAGGCGTCGCCCTCAACAGCCTAGACTAGCTCGCAAACAAGCAACAGATTTGACGAGATGATCGAGTGCTTTTCCATCATCACTTGAGGCCCTGTCAACACCGTTGGGCCGCAATAATGTCAGATCAATGGGTCATGCAGGGCCTGTGATCAGGAAGCTTCTCTGAGCTGTCCAAAGAAATCCTCATCTACCTGATCTGATGGTCTATAGCAGACACCGGTCATAGCATCACACCTTTAAATTTAACCCAAAGACTTTCCACAGGCTTTTCTTCCATTTTGTACTGGAGATTGAGTGATACTACTACTCTCTTACATACAGTGCAATTCCTCCACCTTTTCTCTCTCACCTGTCCTTCCTGAACAGTTTGTACCCTTCCATGACAGTGCTCTAGTCATGTGGATCATCTCACCAAGCCTCTGTTATACTTATCAAATCATAGTTCTTTGAATGTGCCAGGACTTCTTGTTTGTTTTCCAGGCTTCTTGTGTTCACGTACAGACACGTTACAGAACTAGCTGATTGCCCTGCCTTCTCCATATGAATCAGAGGTCTTTCTCTGTTGCACCTTTCTCCTTATATTTCTTCTTGATATCCCAAGTCGCCATCCCCAGATGTACCTAGTTTAAAGCCCTCCTCACTAGGTAGCAAGCCTGCCTGAAAAGATGTTCTTTCCTCTCTTTGTTAGCTGTATCCCATCTCCTCCTAGCAACCCTTGTGACCGGAACAGCTTCCCATGGGTCAAAGAATCCAAAGTCCATGGATGGGAATGAGTCTTTCAATTGATCAGTCTGTATATTCATGCTGGGCTGCTGCATCAGAAGTATATACAAGAAAAGCTTCTTCCCCATGCCTTCCACCCTGCCTTGTACACCCCACCAATAGCCAGGCATAATACGAAATAGAATAAAACTATACACATTTATTTTATATAAGAAAGGACATTAAAAACAAGATATGTTGCTGGAAAAAGAAATGTAATTTCAGTCATGGCTCACATCTTATTTAGCTTTAATGTAAGTGAAGGGCACAAGGTTATAAAAACAATGCAACATTTTTTCCTATATCTTGTATATCTCATGACTCTAAAGCTATCAAAATATCACATTGGATGGAAATCAGGGCACCTTCTAGATTTAAAAAATCACACAACTATCAGACCTGTGCTATTTGTGTTGTAACTAATATTGCAAGGGAGAGGGGGCGATATGGATCTTTAAGGATGCACTCAGTGTATGAACATTTCAGTTTAGAATCTGTAGTCCATATATGATGGCTAACCGCATGCTCAATTACCAAAGAATGATACATTGTAATATGACACAGAAATTTATAGATGAGTTCAAACTACATCCTGCTAAATAATAAAATGCACCTGAGAAATAATAACGTATCTGTCTACAATACATGAGAATACATCAAATAGGTTTAGGTGGAGAAATGAAATGGTCACAGAGTAGATCTTGCTTATTTATACCTCTCTTACTCCACTATCCACACTTTGAATATGGCTTTATAAAAGGATTTTCCCATAGTTTCAAATGTAACTGTAGTGCTGTACTTTCATGTGTTTTGCTAATCAGATTTTTCCCTTTAATGCTTTTATTAGTTAGCTGTAGACATTTTTCTCTTCTGAAGTAAGCATTTACAAGATATCTGTCAACTGAAAAAGGTGTTTGTCAGAGTTAATTTTGAAACACACTATTGAGTGCTTTTAAAGCTCTTGTATCATGATGTAAGACCTTGAAAAAGAGCAAGGAACATAAGTAATTTCTTTTTTTTTAAAGAGGGCAATAAAGCAAAGTACCATTATTCAAAAATATATTACATTAGAGAATACCTGAACATATTTTCTTCTGAAAAATACTTTCTTTTTAATATTCTAGTAGCTGAAACCTTAAACTGATGGGAATATATAAGTTATTTGTCTCAAGTGTCCAAATGAACTATGTAGAAAATCTATTTTGGCTAAACAAAGAACAGATGGTAAATAATGTGATTGTGTTAAAATGACTATGATAGTAGACACCACATAAAAATGAGCCGACAGTTGCATTTTCTGAAGTCTTGATGTTGTAGTCTGGGGAAAAGAAATATCACCAGAGGATGAGACTAGGTCTCATATAATTTCTTTTTATTACCTTCATAGAACCTGGCCTTATTGTAAGCAGATGAGTAAAAAAGCCTACAGTAAGTCATAGCAGGCAAGGATCATTTAGAGAGAACATTACCATTGTCACTTTCTTTCAAATCCTTGACTGCAAATGAACCCAAAGTATGCTTAATACATATTTTAAATGAAAATGTTATTCAGGTACAGAAACACAAAAGATCTATTGTTCAATGGCTTAATTAACTGAGATTTTAAAAACAATTTTGCATGTTGCTGTTAGCATTCAGCACAATTTTTACCGTGTTCAGTGTTGTCAGTTGACTTGATTCTATCCCCTTTTCTACACTCCACAGAGCTATTAGCATAAGTTCTCGGTGGAGTTTCGTAGAACTGAAACTAAAACATTTTGACATTATGAAACTGTGAACGGTGTTTATAGGTATCCTAGTGTATTTCAGCCTCCCTTTTGCCTGATTCCTAGCACAGGGCAGTTTTTCCAACAAACATGGGGAGAAGAAAAGGGATTCCACCCCCTAGCCCCAGTTTCTCAAGAAAACTTAAGCACATCAATAGTTCCACTTTGACTTTAAGGATGTAAAGGAGTAGAAACTGAAGTCATGATGCCTGGGTTAGCTAATGTTCCCACATCACTTCTGGGGTTATGCAAACTAGAGCCAAGAAGCACGGTGGAGATTTCACATTCCAAAAAGTTTCACCCAAAGGATCCAGAGTAACAGCACTTTATCTGCTGATTGGCCTAACCTAAATATTTAACCATGGAATGTGTCCCAGAAAATTATCTGGAGAGCCATGGAGGCTTCTACCTTGCTTCAAAGTCAGATCCTCCATGCTTTCTGATCTCTAGTCACTGATATCAACTTGTCTCTAACCGTGACTCTTGCCTCCTAATTCTGATTGATCTCTGACCCCAGCCTGTCTCTGACTCTGACTTTTGCTTGTTGATCCTGGTTTACGGACTACTGCCTTGTGGCAATCATTGACTTATACACATGAGTGCTCCTGGGACTACTAGGCCAGACTGCCTACGTCCAAGTCCCTTAAAATGGGATTACTCATGCTTACAGTTAAGTACCTTCTTATCTACCTTACTGAATTAAATGAGGGCTAAATCCTAATGTCTTTAACTAAGTTCTTATATACTTATCATTCAAGCACATTTCAGTTTAAGTCAATGAAAGATTGTCCTGAATAAGGACATAGTGAAATCAGAGTAATCCTGCCTCCACTCCAGGATTTGGCCCTAAATATTTTCCAGTCTAGGACTGATGATTCAGATCAATGTTTCTCAAAGTGGTCCATGGTCACAAAGAAGTGAATAAAATCCATTAGTCACACTCTCTTATCATTTATTTCCCCCAGTTTCCAGGTTTTCCCCCTACTCTAACCAATACTTTGAAATATGTATATGGGGGTGGAGGGGGAGGGGAGGATGGCACTTTCTTTCCTTGCTTTTTCCAAGTAGTATAGCATTTAAATACTTCTTATTGAAAGGCAGAGCACTGTGAAGAATCGGGATATATCCGTCATTTTGCATTATGCTTGCTCCATTACACATCTCTATTCTTTTACCTTGCCTGTGGCCAGAATGATGCTAGAAATGATTCTAATGGAAATCTTAATCACTTGATATGGGATATGCGTGGGAGAGAATTCTGCTCTGTGTACCAGATTCTCCTTTTTGATATGTGGCCCACAGCTTGCAAAAGCAGTATAATGTATATAACTTTGTTTCAAGAAGAGTGATAGGTTATATCAAAAATATGCTACCTCACACCCTTTGTAAACTAGGAGGCAGGTACATGGTTCTTACTTCACAACTATGCTGTTCAGAAAGAAATTGTATTAACTGAAAGAAGTGATATGTTTGACAGGGTAATTTCCTATAGTACCTTTGAAATTTGTAGAATTGTGGGCCAGGGTCATATGTAACCCCTCCCGAGGAGAGATGTGACTGATACACACTCATTCTTAGGTCTTGTATGCATGCACATATATATGCACAATTTGCCAGACAAATATTGAGTTTTGGGACAAAAAGAGGTGAGTGGATTTCCTGGTTATGTAAATACCCATCCTTTTGAAACCATGCCCTGTGGAGAGGGCCACTGTCTGATGACAACCTGTTACAGACAGCCAAGAACAAAGACCCAACTAATAATAAAGAAATGTCTGATCTGCCCAATTGGGGTGCTGATGCCAGCTCAAACATGCATGAGTTTGTAAACACAAAGAACCAGTTGTGCATTAAAGGATTTAAAAGACTAAAATGCACCGGAGCTGTAAGCTGGAATTGGGGGTGACCTCTAGTAAGCTTTCTAAGCATATGTGTAGGGTCTCTTATATGTTATTTTTTTTTCTATATTGTTTTTACCTTAAGATTAAACATGCTTGCTTAGAAGAAATATGATGCATTAGTCAGAGATTTTGGAGAAAAAGCCGAGCATGGGCACTGGCTTGTTTAGGAAGCCTGGCTTGCTGGGAATATCAGAAAGTAAACCAGGGAGCTGTGCAGCTAATAATAACCAATCAGGTGGCAATAAAATGAAGGGAAGTGGGTCTCCATCCTTGACAGGTAATGGGTAGGAATCAAAAACTTTAAGAAGGTGCCCTTTAGGGACCACAGAGGGGGCATAATGTTGCAGTTGCCCTGAAACTATGAAACTATAGTCAAGGCCAAGTCCGTAACTCAATATGCTAGTCTCTAGAAATCATTTTTAAAAGTAAGCAAGGTGAAGTTGCCACAGGCAGTAGGAGAATCCCTATGTGAACATGGATGCCTCCACTGAGTAATCCTCATGCATGTGAAGGTGTGCCCTGGTTGTCATAGTATTGCTGCAGTCATTGGCCTGAAATCTGCAGTATGGGCCTTGCTGAAATCTGCTTTTTCTGCTAAATGTTATTTTTCTACCCACTGTCTCACTTATTATTTCTTTGGGAAGAAAGCCTTTCAAATGACTCATATCTAGCAGGTCTCCTGTTTACTTTAATTCTCTTCAGTGAATAATCAGGGAGGCTAGGAAAAATTAAATTCTAGTGCGCTCTCCAGCAGCCTGGTGGCTTCATAAAACATTTTGTTTTCTATCACTGGGGCCTTTTCCCTTTAAGAAGGATCAGGACTAGTCCTCTTCTGACTAATTAGCCATTACCTGTAGGTAATAGTGTGGATGCTCCAATGCTGCTATTTCAAAATAAATACTCCCCAGTGAATCCTGGGGCCCTAAATCAAGGTAGCATGTCCATGTTAACAGAGCCTGCCTTGGATTAATTTTGAGGTTTCCCTGTAATGGGGATACAGTGTTTCGATTTTGTAAAATTGGGATTTATTAAATTGAATTTAGTTATTTTGAAAATGTCCAAGTATAGACATGGTCTATGGGCTACAGAAGGAGAGACTGAAAAGAGACCAAGTAGAGGTGAAATCTGAAGAGGTGTGGCGCTCTTGTGTCAAATAGTAGAATCTTGTTTGCTGGTTTTTTGCAATAATCCAAGGTGGATTATGAGACTACAGGGTCTACATTTGGTAAAAGACTCCAGAAGTAAGATTCATGAAAAGAAATCTTATTCTAAGGATTCTCCTTTCTGTGTTAACTATTGTGAAGAGGCTGAGGTCGGGTGGGTGCAGAGCAATCCCATGCCATTGCAAAGCACACCTTCATTTGCGTTTCTTGTTTAAATCAAACCAGTTCTCTCATTCAGTATAGAAATGTGACTGCTTGGAAACATGGGGTGTCAATATAAACAGCTCTGAAATGATAGTGCTGTTCTTCGGTCAGAAATCTCTAGTAGTACATGGTCACTAGATGCATTAAAAAAAAATCCATCTGAGAGTTCCAGAATGCTCTTCTGGATAATGAAGAATTGTTCCCAAAGACATTAGGTAACATCATGACTCCATTAAAGTCAATAGGCTTTTTAACACTGCTCAGATTTATTGAGACTTGGGGCAATACCCACAATAAATATCCTGTCCTTCCCTCTTTTCAGAAACTGAGTTCTTTGTAAAACTTCTCTATCTCAGGGCTAGTTGCAGGTGACAGGAGCAGAGCCCAGCTGTACTGTGAGGCAAACTGAAACGAACTAATTTAGTAAATTGAAATCCCATTTTGCTGACAACATGGCTATGGAGCAGCAGTAATGGGAACAGCCTGGGGAGAGAAAGAAATAGCCAGAGGGGGAAAGATTACAAGAAGTAACAAACCAGAGGGACCCTTTCACAAGCGTAACATTCCAGGTACTCAAACTCATATTGTTTGAATATCTATTCTACTGACAGTGAATGGGCCAGAATTTGATTTCACTCCAGCATTGTGAACCTATCTCCACTAACGTGAAATGAGCCAGATTATTGTCCCACTGGGGCCTCTTTACGCTACCTTAGCAAAGTAAAGGACATAAAATTGGCCTAACTCATCCTTAAGGATTCCCCCCCCTGATTCCTTAATGTAGGTGGATTCGCTGAGTAATATAAAATCAGTGTAGGAGCTTGGTGCCAACTTCTCTTCTTGCTTCTAGTATGAGGAAGTTCTCAGACAAAAAAGGGTGTGGCTAGTGCACAGCAAGATAACAAAGGTAGATTTACACCCAGCTTGCTACAAACTAATTGTTCATGTAGACAAGCTCTTAGATCAGCCTCAAAGCCACTCTGAATTGCTGTTTTTGCTAAACTGGTCTTCAGTTGCCTCCAAGACTGGAAAAAAGCAAAGGTAACACACAATCACTTTTCTCAGGATGTTAGTATATTGTCCAGATTGGAATGTTCATTTCAATGTGTTTTAAAATAATTTGCATTCTGCATATAGAAATTATGTTGTTCTTATGAACCAAATAACTAATAAACACAGATATATGGATAGAAACAATGTAAATTGAATAATATTTGTTGATGAAAAATGCATTAAGAGAAATAGGAGTAAAAATGTTTAAGAATTTATACTGTTCAGTGTGTTTTCTTTCAATTAAACATGAGAAAATGATCAGTGGCTCACACACTTGGCTGGGATTCAGGACACCCGGCTTCTATTCCTGGCTATGATTCTTATTTGTGTGTCCTTGGATTAGTTACTTGACTGCTCTGTGCCTCAGTTTCTCCATCTATAAAATGGAAGTAATCCCTCCTTTGTAAAGTGCTTTAAAATTTACTAATGAAAATCACAATGTAAGAGCTGAGAATTAATAATGCCTCAAAAGAAAGATAATGGCATGTGAGCTCACTGTGTATGCAGTTGCATTTGAATGAAAAAGACAAATATTGCTTTGGGCACAATTTGCACATAATATTAACTTGCATAACTGTTCTTTCAGAGCAATTTCAAAGGAAGCAATCTAAAAGTCTCAACACATTAAAACTTTCAAGACCAATGCTGACTTTTGCTATTCTAATTAATCTGACTACCAGTTCCTATTGCTATCTGTATAACATGCTATCATGGGAAGTTATCTTTACATCCCCTCTTGCTACTGATTTTGCTTTAAAGATATATCAGGCCACAAACTCTGGTATATTAAATTTTGCAATATTAAACACCATTGTCAGGGTACTTCACAATATGTAAGTGATTTACATCAGAAGACAAGTATACACCTTTCAAAATTGACATTTACCATAATATTAAAAGTAATTTGCCAAAATTCATTTACTAATGAAATAGATTACAAATTGACTTAAAAAAACAGAAAAAAACCCCCAACAAATGGAGGCCCAGATTCTCCTCTCACTTCACCATTGTAGAACAGGGGAAAATGCATTTAAGTCATTGAAGAACTTATGTAAATGGGAAGAGCCTCAGGCCTTATAACTTCAAGGTGTAAAGGTATTTAAATCAAAAGAACCCTGCCCATTCTATGTCAAGGAAGGAAATTGCCTTCTAATCTGGGGATTTAAAGGATTTTTTTAATGAAACCCAATTTTAATATAGTATTTTTTTCTTGCTTCATAAACCCCTTTTCAACTTCTCTTGCAGTGTGAGGCTATGTCTACACTGCATACTTAATTCGAAATAACTCAAGTTATTTCAAAATAACAGTGCGTGTCTACAGAGCAAGCCTGTTATTTCGAAATTATTTTGAAATAATAGGCTTGTTAGTCTGACTTCTAACACCCTCATTTCACAAGGAATAAGGGAAGTTGAAGGAAAAGTGTTCTTCCTTCAATTTCCTGCTGTGTAGACAGCGCCAAAAGCCGAATTAAGGTACTTCAGCTACACAATTATAGTAGGTAAAGTTGTGTATCTTAACTTGACTTTAGCCCACAGTGTAGACATACCCTTAGAAAGTAGAAAACAAAACCCACCATATTGAAAAGGCCATAAAAACATCTGAAAAGCAGTACAAACTAAAAGTCACTTCAGTATGAATATGTATTCATACAAAACTTCGTATTTCACACAGAGCAACCTAAAAAAGACAATGAGACTTGCATAGTTTTACTGTCTTGAATTATAAGAGGCATTAGTAGCTACTTTCTTCATGTACAGTATTTTGTATGAGGACTACAGGATTAGACTCTCAATATATCAAATCAAGTGAAGATATATTTGATGTACAAATGCAGACTTTTAAAGGTAACATTAAATATTATTTTAATTGCGTGGATACTTTTTTTATCATGTTTTTTTTCCCTACTATTTTTTATATTATATAGCATACTCCCAAACCAAAGAATTAGTGTCAAATCTAGTATTCTCAAAGGAGGCTTGTACCACTAGAAGACGACCATAAAGTCATCTTTTTTTAAGGAAGAAAAATTTCAATCAAGTTTATAAAGTAGCTTCTGTGAAATGTTTGTTTTTAATTTAGAAAATTTAGTAACACTTTAAATTGAGTATCTCAAGTAAAGCTTTCAATAACAGTAATATTTAACTAAGTATCTAATTAGATCATAATTTCTTATCTGAAACACATAACTTGAAGTGTGACTGAAAAATCATGGATTTCATAGATAATCAGTGAGAATTATAAAGTAAATGTCTCTGATGGTCATTAAAATTAAGATTGGTAGGCATCTTATATTGTAGATACTAACTCAGGGTACGTCTACACTACAGCGCTAGTTCGAACTAACTTAGTTCGAATTAGTTAATTCGAACTAAGCTAGTTCGAACTAACGCATCTAGAACTAAAAACTAGTTCGAACTAGCGTTTTGCTAGTTCGAACTAGTAAGTCCACATTGAGTGGACTCTGAACAGGGCTTAATGATGGCCGGAAGCAGTGCCGGCAGGGCATAAAAGGAGGACTTAGAGCATGGAGATACTGTCTCAGGCTAGCCGAGGGCTGCGCTTAAAGGGTCCCGACCCCCACCCCGGACACACAGTTCTCAGGGGTGCCCCGCTTGCAAAGAAGTTCTGGCTTGGAGTGCCCTGAGTGCCCACACTGGGCACATCACACCACTCGGCCATCAGCCCGGCTGCACTTGCCGCAGGCTGCCATCTGGGGAGAGGGAGTAATTGGGGGGCTGCAGGAAAGCTTCCACCCCCAGAAGCCCACAGAGCCAGCCCAGTCCTCCCCATCGGGGGCTCGTACCCCATTCCTCCCTCACCTCCTTCCACTTGCCCTTCCCTAGCCCCCCTTCTTATTGATGTACAAAATAAAGATAACGTTTCTTCCAACATTGACTCTGTCTTTATTGAAAAAAACTGGGGGAGACTGGGAAAAGGAGGTGGGAGAGGGGAAGAGAAAGGCTGGGAGAGGGGAGGGCAACTAACATGATCAGGGGTTGGGAACAGGTCCCAGATGAAGAGAGGCTACAGAGACTGGGACTGTTCAGCTTAGAAAAGAGGAGACGGAGGGGGGACAGGATAGAGGTCTCTAAAAGCAGGGGTTGGGTGGAGAGGGTGCATTCAGAAAAGTTCTTCATGAGTTCCCATAAAGAAGGACTAGAGGACACCAAAGGAAAGGAATGGGTAGCAGGCTTCAAACTAGTAAGAGAAAGTTGTTCTTGACAAAGCAAATAGTTAACCTGTGGAACTCCTTGCTGCAGGAGGCTGTGAAGGCTACAACTAGAACAGAGTTGAAAGGGAAGTGAGATCAAGTGATGGAGGTTGGGTCCATGGAGTCCTATTAGCCAGAGGGTAGGAGTGGTGTCCCTGCCCAAAGTTTGTGGAAGGCTGGAGAGGGATGGCACGAGACAAATGGCTTGGTCATTGTCTTCGGTCCATCCCCTCCAGGGTCCCTAGGGTTGGCCGCTGTCGGCAGACAGGCTACTGGGCTAGATGGACCTTTGGTCTGACCCAGGACGGCCATTGTAAGCTCAGGGCTCAGTGTCGGGGGTCTCAGTGGACCCCATTGATTTTCATGCACACCTGGTCCTGGGTGGCCAGGCTGGCAGCTCTCCTGCCCTAGACGGCCACTTTCCTGTGCCTAGTGCGGAGATCGTGGACGAGGTCCACGATGTCCGCACTAGCCCAGGAAGGTGCCCGCCTCTTGCGGTCCAGGGCAAGCTCCCGGGACCCGCCAGCCTGGTCCCGGCAAGAGGGGGTGGGCTGGGGGGCATCGGGTGGGTGGCTCTGTGCCGTGCCAGGTGCAGGGTCTGCTAGCTGGGTGCTGGCAGGCTTGCACCTGGCACGGGCACCGTAGCCAGCCCGTGCCCCTTTAAGGGGTCCGGGGCCGGGAGGGGGGCATAGAGTTTCCCTGGTGTTGGCCAGAGTGGCCACCAGGGAAACCTGGGGAGGGCTAGCCTCCCACTAGTTCGAACTAAAGGGCTACACAGCCCTTAGTTCGAACTAGCTAGTTCGAACTAGGCGTTAGTCCTCGTAAAATGAGGTTTACCTAGTTCGAACTAAGCGCTCCGCTAGTTCGATTCAAATTCGAACTAGCGGAGCGCTAGTGTAGCGCATAGGAAAGTTAGTTCGAACTAACGTCCGTTAGTTCGAACTAACTTTCTAGTGTAGACATACCCTCCGAATAGCATAGTGCAACACACTCTGAAATTATATGTAATACTTTCCAAGGAAAGTGTATGTATGTGTATCAGTTAATGGGCCAAATTCCCAGTGTGAACTCACCAAAAATTATTGGGATTAAACAAAGGATGAATTTGGCACAGCATACTCACAATTTGATTCTGAAATCGTGTTTATCAAATAGAAACCTACTGAAATTTGTATACCTGTATTAACCATCATGTAAAGGCAGAGTAAATTAGATTAGAGTCAGACCCTTCTGTTGTTTTGAGGCTTCAAATAGAGTCAATCTGACCAGATTCTGTTATATAAATCTAGAATAGGCCCATTGAATTCAGTGGAGTTTACTTGGCTATAACTGAGACAAATGTGGCCTGTATGTTGTTATTCCACAAGAGAGGTATACTGATGTGAGTACCTCCATGAATGTCAGTGGGCTTTGGATCATTCCATACAGATAAAAGGACACATCATTACACTTATCCTTTTAGGAAGGATAATTTTCAGATTGACTTCAAAAGAGTTTCTTAAACTGAAAATGATCCCCATACATACCAACACATTTTGTTTACTGTAGAGCTTTTCAAATCCACACAGTCTATGTATGTATTAATAATAAAGTGGGGACCATTTTTAAATTAGAGACCATAATAACATTTTAAAAATTTTTAAGCGGGATTGGGGACCATCATAAGCAGGTTCAGTCAGGTCCCGAGGGTGCTAGACCAGGGAGGTCAACCTGTATAAAGGAATCCTGCATGCTGTGGAGCTGGCATAGCTTATTCTACCAGTACCATTGCCAGTAACAGTGATAGAGTATGTTGGGGCTGTGATGGAAGCAAGGAGGGACCCACCTAGAGCATCTGGTGCTTTGCCAGTTCCCTTGGGAATGTAATGACCATTAGGAGCTATTATTAGCTGATGTATGTTTAGAAGAATGCTGGGGCAAGGCTGCTCTTGCTTTCACTGGGGGTCATAGTAACTCCTGTCAGCAGCTAGAAATAAAGGTAGCTGTAAACTGCCTTTGCCTTCCTTTAGATTCTGCACCAAGCATACCACATCCTGACCTGGAGGAGTTGTCCTAAATGTATAGAAGAACTTTCTACACCACCTCAGTGAGCTTGTATATAGCCTCACACTTGAGCCAGATTCTCATAGTGCTCCTTGTCTCAGTTTTTCAGTACCAACTTGTCTCTATCATGACTTACCTGAGTTTGTGTTTTTTTGACACCCTGTAGCAGCGTATCTTCAAGCTCCACTGCACATATATTCAGCTACATTTTCTATAATTTGATTGAGGAACGTATTCAAATCTGAGCTCTGTAATATCTAAGCACCTTCCAGATGTCCGTTACGTGTTTTGAGTAGTGTCATGTGTGACTTTCTCCCTCCATCCCTACCCCCATTCTTCTACAGAAAGCCAAAGAAAAAAATCAAAAGAAAAAAATCATGAGGCTTTAAACATTTATATGTCTTATGCAGACTGGGTGTATTATTGAAGTCCAGGTCAAAAGTGTTCCTTGTCCTGTGAGTAGTAATCGTTGAGATGGTTCTTAGATCCTGGGAGTTTCTTCTGCAGCCTGGGACTGCCCTTAGAGAAAGCTCTGTCTTCTGTACAAAGAAGCTTTATTCTTGGTGTGGACAGGGCTATTATGCCTGAGAAGCAGAGTTCTTAACAATGATCCTCATACAAGAGTTTGAGGTCATCTCTTAGATATTGTGGGCTCAGACTACTGAGTGCCATGAAGATAAGCACAGAGGACTTTAATCTGAAAGTGAATGAGTCTGGAGGAAAGCAGTAATTATGCCATATAATAGCTTGTAGTACACTTACTGCTTTTCATAGTGATGTGGTTTCATGACCCTAGAAAGTAGAAGATTAACAGAAATAAAGGGTCACATTCTGTCTTCAAATACACACACACTCACACAAACACACACACACACATATCATGAACTTAGTTATATATTTGAGAACAGCATTTAGCACTTGTTCTCTCTTTTTTTATAATTTGGATTTTAAAACATAGTTTGCTGACTACAGTGATTAACTTGCTGAAATATCTGTCATAAAATATAAATTAATTTAAAGAGAAATCTCTTCATCCAAACATATCACTCTTCTAGTGTAGAATACCACAGATATTCTGCTGATACTCACTAGGAGCATGCTTGAACTAGAAAGTGTCTCAAGGTACTGCTGAAGTCTCACTATAGTAAAACACCAATATGACACATATTATAGATATTGTCAGTTATAGGATTTAGGCAGAGATTTTTAGTCCAACTGTCGCTGTGTGGTATGTGAATTTTAAAAGTCCATATGCTACCATGAAATATCAATTCAGATACAATTAACATTTATTTGCAACTACCATATTTAATGGCATTTTATTATGTACACAATTTCATTTTCCTGAACTGATGGATTTTTACCCTAGCAGTAGGGTTTCTAAGAACAAGCAGCAACTTTAATATTCTACTCCACCAGATACTTTAATAATAATATACATCAAAGCAGGTAGGAAAACAGTAAAACACCATATTAAAACCCCAGATATTGTTACAATATCATTGAATATCATTAACATTTCTGTTTCGGGCTATATTGGAGACTACATAATTTTAAGCCTTTGCAAATTGTTTTATACACTATAGTTCAACAAAATTAATTCACTACTGTATGAATTGAGCAGCAACATAGCCAGGTCAGAATTATAAAGAGCATATTGGTAGAGGTTTAATCAAGAGTGAAAAATGATCCTCTTTCCGAATTAATTTCTGTGAAAACGGAAATGTTCTGTGATAGAGAAAAAACATGATTATCTGTAGGGAGGATAAGAACATAATCCTCATAATAATGGCCATACTGGATCAGACCAAAGGTCCATCTAGTCCAATATCCTGTCTGCTGACAGTGGTCAATACCAGATGCTCCAGAGGGAGGGTTCACAATAGGTAATCCTCATGTGATCCCTTTCCTGTCACTAACCTCCTGAGAAACAGAGGCTAAGGATACCATTCCTACCCATCCTGGCCAATAGCAATTGATGGACCTAACCTCCATGAATTTATCTAGCTCTAGCCTTCACTGCATCCTCTGGCAAGGAGTAGCACAAGTTGACTGTGAGCTGAGCTAAGAAAAACTTCCTTTTTTTTTTTAAACCTGCTGCCTATTAATTTCATTTCACTTGGTGATCCCTAGTTCTTTTATTGTGGGAATAAGTAAATAACTTTCTCATTCACTCTTTCCATGCCAGTCATGATTTTATAGCTCTCTGTCATATCCCCCCTTAGTCTCCTCTTTTCTAACCTGAAAAGTCCAAGTCTTTTTAATCTCTCTTCATATGGGACCTGTTCCAAACCCCTAATAATTTTTGTTGCCCTTTTCTGAACCTTTTCCAGTGCCAATATATCTTTTTTGAGATGAGGTGACCACGTCTGTATGCAGTATTCAAGATGTGGGCGTATCCTGGTTTTCTATCCCTTTTTAAATGACTCCTAACATTCTATTTCTTTTTTCACTGCCACTACATGCTGAGTGGATGTTTTCAGTGAACTATCTGCAGTGACTCCAAGATATTTCTCTTGAGTAGTTGTATCCAAATTAATCGTCATCATATTGTGTGTGTACTCTCTGAGTACGGTTATCCAGCCAGTTATGCACCCACCTTATAGTAGCCCCATCTAAGTTGTATTTGCCAGGTTATTGATAAGAATATCATGCAAGACCATATCAAATGCCTTACTAAAGTCTAGCTGTATATATATACATATATACAGGGCTCGCCAAGCCACGGCGAGCCCCGCTCACCAGCCGCTCGGTTCGGCATGATGTTCATGCGCAGACCACACTGCACGGCTGTGCCACAGGCAAGTAGATTACATTAATTCTCGAGCCGTGTGTGTGTGTGTGTGTGTGTGTGTATATATAGAGAGAGAGAGAGAGAGAGAGAGACAGAGAGAGTGATGAGATTATTTTTTCCAATGTGCATTACTTTATATTTATCAACATTAAATTTCATTTGCCGTTTTGTTGCCCAATTACTTAGTTTGGTGAGATCTTTTTGAAGCTCTTCACAGTCTGATTTGGTCTTAACAATCTTGAGCAATTGAGGGGAGTCAACAAGCATGTGGATAAGGGGAATCCAGTGGATAGAGTGTACTTAGATTTTACGGATGACTGAAACTGGCCAGACAAGAGCCCCCTGAGATTTGGGTGTGAGGCGACAGAGTGTTCACTGGGTCCTTTCGAATCCACAGAAGAGCTCTACTGCTTCTGGTCCAGGCCCAGGCTTGGCATGCTGTTAACATTTTGTCCAAGACAGAGAGACACCTAGCTATCTGTCACATTAATTTATGCACTTTGCAGGATCCTTTCTTGCCTTAAAAGTTACAAATGCTGGACTGCCTTATGATTGGGTATTTTTTGTGAATACTTCCTCACTCATTCCATAGGTTCCATACATATTCATAAGCATGAATATAATTAATCAATGTGGTTTCTGGCCTACTTAAATTGTATTGTTTAATATAACAGGGAGCCTACTTGAGCTGTAGCTGAGAGACCCAGAACCAAGGAAAGGGGGGTGGAAACGGGGGTGTCATGTCCAGTCAGCTATATCTTTTTGTCTGGCTTGCTACATCACCAAAAGCACTTAAGTAAAGTAAGTTGTCATGGGATAAGAGGAAAGATCCTTTCATGGAGAAATTGGTGAGGGTCCAGAGAAGAGCAACAAGAATGATTGAAGGTCTAGAGAACATGACCTATGAAGGAAGGCTGAAAGAACTGGGTTTGTTTAGTTTAGAAAAGAGAAGATTGATAGGGGACATGATAGCAGTTTTCAGGTATCTAAAAGGGTGTCATAAGGAGGAGGGAGAAAACTTGTTCATCTTGGCCTCTGAGGATAGAACAAGAATCAACAGGCTTAAACTGCAGCAAGGGAGGTTTAGGTTGGACATTAGGAAAAAGTTCCTAACTGTCAGGGTAGTTAAACACTAGAATAAATTGCCCAGGGAGGTTGTTAAATTTGGCCTCTGAGGATAGAACAAGAAGCAATATCTCCCTCTCTGGAGATATTTAAGAGTAGGTTAGATAAATGTCTATTAGGGATGGTCTAGATAATATTTGGTCCTGCCATGAGGGCAGGTGACTGGACTTGATGACCTCTTGAGGTCCCTTCCAGTCCTGCTATTCTATGGTTCTATGTATTGATAACTGGTAAAAAGACAGGAAACAAAGTGTAGGAATAAATGATAAATTTTCATAATGAAGAGAGGTGACTAGTGATGTCCCCCCAGAGTCTGTACTTGGACGAGACCTATTTAACCTATATATAAATGATCTAGAGAAAGGGGTAAACAGCGAGGTGGCAAAATTTGCAGAGTATACAATGGTCATCTGAAGAAGTGGGCGCACAACTTGAATACTGCATACAGATATGGTTGCCTCATCTCAAAAATATATTGCCCTTTTCTAAACCTTTTTCAATTCTGACAAAAATGATTAGGAGTTTGGAAAAGATGTCATATGAAGAGAGATTAAAGACTGGGATTTTTCAGTTTAGAAAAGAGATGATTAAGGGGAAATATGATAGAACTCTATAAAATCATGACTGCTATGGAAAAAGTGAATAAGGAAAAGTTATTTACTTATTCCAATAACATAAGAACTAGGGTTTACCAAATGGAATTAATAGGTAGTAGGTTTGAAACAAACTTCCTTTTGTTTTT
The DNA here is from genome assembly GCF_052426305.1 of Pelodiscus sinensis. NCBI lineage: Eukaryota > Metazoa > Chordata > Testudines > Trionychidae > Pelodiscus > Pelodiscus sinensis. Next base: position 164,530,477 of record NC_143052.1, on the reverse strand, counting down.
CTTTATGCAGTGCTTAGTCAACCTGTGGAACTCCTTGCCAGAGGATGTTGTAAAGACCAGGACTTTAACAGGGTTCCAAAAAGAACTTGATGAATTGATGAAAGTTAGGTCTATCAATGACTATAAGACAGGACGGGTAGGAATGGTGTCCCTAGCCTCTGTTTATCAGAGGGGGGAAATGCAGGACAGGAGAGGGATCACATGATAATTACCTGTTCTGTTTATTCCCTCTGGGGTATCTGGCATTGGCCACTGTTGGCAGACAGGTTACTGGGCTAGATGGACCTTTGGTTTGACCTAGCATGGCAGTTCTTATGTGGATCACATCCTATGGCAACTATTTCTTCACATTCATGGTCTAGGAATCCTAATGCCTAACTTGGATTTTGTGACTTACACAGTATTCCTATAATTTGTAGGAAGGGCACTGTGAGGTTCAGCACTGAAATACCTAAGTCTTCCTTCCTATCTGAGCCTCTCCTTAAAACTGAAGTTCTATATAGTAGAGGACTGAGAACCAGATCAAAGTATCTCCTCAAAGAATCTGAGCAGTCTCAGTTCCCAGTCATGTTTATGATCAGCCTCAGTGTAGAATCCTGAGATCATTCTGGAAGTTCTAGTGAAATTTTGGCAGGAAAAGTTACTCATACAGCAGATTTGGATAGGGAAGAGTGTTTTGTGGTAATAACAAGCAAGTTCTGTGGTAATTTCCGGGTGGTAAAGAATTCTGCATGTTGAAGAAGGAATGCTATGAACAATTTTCAGAAATATGTCTTCAAAAGATTGCATCCAACAACTAGGAATTATCAAGGATCTGCAAGAACTTTTCAACACTACAGATCAAAAGACTTCTAACTGCTCTCTCCAGCCATTTTGTTATTTGGAGGAAATAAAACTGAATTTTTCATTATAATTTTCCTGCCTTCTAATTACATAACATTTTCATGTTGAATGTAATTTTATTTATTGTTCAACATTTTCACAGATATGTGTTAGCAAATTTTAAAAAAGCATGTTTCATGTATAGGCAGATTATCTCCTGCTTCTTTAAAATTCTTATTTTCTCCTCAAATTAATTTCCCCATAAAGATAAACTCAGAGTAAAAGAATATACAGATACCAGATTAAAAATTGCTGCAATTTTTTGTAAAAATTTGCATAGGCTTAACTTTAAATTAATGTGAAAGGCAACAAATATTAATCTGACACTTGGAAATATTTCTTTAAACAACATATAATTAACCTGTAGAATTTATTGCTACAAGATATCATTCAGGCCAAGAGCTTAGTAGGATTAAAGAAAGATTAGACATTTATATGCATAATTAGAACATTCACGGTTATATTTGATCGGATTTAAAAAATGTATGAGGGATAGAAGGCTATAGCCCAAGCATTTTACAAAAAGAAAGTGTTTAAGTGCCTTACAGAGTAGGCACATTATACCATAAATGTCCACAATGGATAATTTGTGCATTTTCTTCAGAGTCATTAGGTAATGGCTATTGTCAGAGACAGGACACTGACATAGATGGCAACCACTAGGGCTATGTCTCAACTCCTTTTTTTTAGGAACATAATGGGTGCCATGATGGGTTGCCATCCCATCCTAGGGCATGTCTAAACTACATCCCTCTTTTGAAAGAGGGATGTAAATTAGGCAGATCAAAAGTGCAAATGAAGCAGGAATTTAAATATCCCTCACTTCATTTGTATCACAGCGTTCTTTTGAAAAAGGGTATTTCGAAAGTGAAACCGCTGTCTAGATGCGATTCTTTAAAAAAAAAAAAAAAAAAAAAACCTTTTTTGAAAGATCCTGTACTCATTTTTTGAGGAGTATAGGATCTTTCGGGAAAGGGTTTGTTTTTTTTTTTTTTGAAAGAACTGCATCTAGTTTTTGATAGCATAATATATAAGAGCACATTATACAAAGTGTTAATATTCCTTTGCTGGTGACAGTAAAATGTGGAATCTATCAGGTCTTTTTTGGATTTTTACCTCCTTCAGAATTGTTAAATGCTTTTTGAGCTCAGTTGACTATTCTATATATTTATCGATCCCTTGATAGAGAATATAATACTTAATAGAATAAACACTCTAAGTATCCATGGGACTTTATATATACTGGTCCAAATTCATGACTGGTATTGTTCTATAAGAAGCACTGGTATTATGCCAAGGATGAATTTGGCCCAGTTTAGATCAGACAAAAGAAAAACAGTCTGCATTAAATCCTGAATGCGATAGACTTGTTCAATATATTGTGGAAAATGGACAAAAGCTGCCCATCTTATCTAAATGACTGAGTTATGACCCCTTTCTCAGAATGAAAAATGATAGCAACAATGAAATAAAATAACTTCTTTATTATACGTTCAGGGGCAGCTATTGTTATAGATGACTGTTTTTTAACTCTGGAGGCATACATAGCCCAGATATTGATAAAACATAAAAGCTAAATCAGAAGAAAACATCACTCCCCAAGTACCATTATGCTTTGTGTTAGTTTCCATCTCCGTTCTGGGGTCTGAAAGGTAATATGTGAAACATTGTAAGTGGAAGTGAGAAAACTCTCTTTGTATAGGACCCCAAAGAAGCGTTCAATACAATATTACCTGACAGCTCTTTGAGTGCATAAAAATGACACATTTCTACACATTTATCCCTCATAATCATACTTTATTCTATCATCGGTAACTTATTTTAGTTCAATACTGTTTTCTGAATGAATGAATGAAGCAGGGATCTGTATGCTGACCCTGGTGAAAATCTGGAGTAAATCCTGATTTCTACCTCCTGTAACTGAAAGACCATTTTGACTCGCATTGGGTATAACAGATAGTTTGTAAAGAATGGGTATGTCTACACTAGCCACCCTTGTTCGAACTTAGGTGGCTAATGTAGTCATTCGAACTTGCAAATGAAGCCCAGGATTTAAATATCCCGGGCTTCATTTGCATGTTCCCGGGTGCTGCCATTTTTAAATGCCTGGTAGTTCGAACTACCTGCCCGCGGCTACACGCGGCACGGGCTAGGTAGTTTGAATTAAAGCTCCTAATTCGAACTACCGTTACTCCTCAGGAGCTTTAATTTGAACTACCTAGCCCGTGCCGCGTGTAGCCACGGGCAAGTAGTTCGAACTACCGGACATTTAAAAATGGCGGAGCCTGGGAACATGCAAATAAAGCCCAGGATATTTAAATCCTGGGCTTCATTTGTAAGTTCAAATGACTATATTAGCCACCCTAGTTCGAACTAGGGTGGCAGTGTAGACATACCTAATGAGACAAGCATAGAGGCCACGTCAGACCACATCACTCAGAAACAGGGATAATAAATGAAAATATTTCCATCTACCTTTTTTTGCTGTGCATCATTGAGGTTGCATATTGAATGACACTGGAGCTATACAAAAACAAAGTATATGATTGTGTAATTAAAGATTATTTCATAAAGCATATGCCAAAGGAGTCTGATTTCATATTGTATGAGCAGCTTTGAAGTTTGTTCAATACCTATTTTTTGAGTTCGTCCTTATTACATCCTTAGAAATCAGTTGGTCTACTCATAGTAGGAAAATTAAATGTTTGCAGGATAAGAGTTTTAAGGTAGCTTTTTGTACATATCAGATATGTAGATGTGATTAATAAAGAGAACATGAAGACAAATATGGATGGACATACATGATCACTACTAGTACCATTTTCAATGAATGTTATCCATAACAATTTCCATTATAAAATCCTATTTTCAGTTGCTTATAATTTTTCCAAACTTGAAATATTTTCAAATTTCACGAGCTAGACTTAGTTGTTTTTTTAAAGAAACCCTAACAAACCAAGAAAAAAACCCCACAAAACCCTTGCAGCTAAAATTGTTTAATAGTTTCCAAGAATGTGATTAGTGAAAAATGCTTGTTCCTGTGTTTTGTTTTTTTAATATCTCTTACTTCTCTTGTTATTGACAACATTTAGTGTCTACATGCATTGGCAAAGAGACTTGAAATATGTCAGAGTCAATACTCCACAGCCCTTACTGGCCATAGTTCTCCATTACATATCAATGGGAGCTGCAGGAGTCGTGTCCGCAGGCAAGGACAGCACGTGGAGACCCCCTGCTCTGACCTTCTCAAGGGCTGCAGTGACATGCCAGCCACCTCCAGGACCACCATTGCCACAGGGATAATTACTCCAGACATGACAGGTTTGGCATTTTACTATTTTTTACTATTCGTATGAAAATTAGACCAAGTTTGGTCAAGTTCTAAGACTCTTAAAAACTATAGTTTGCACAGACCTATTAGAGACTTGTTAGACTTTTTGTAGCAAAATTCTCTGTAAATTCGATGTACGCTGAGCATGCTTTGTCCCTTCACAAAAGGGTTTGGATGGGGAGTGGAAAAGAAGACAGGAGCCACGCATAAAGGATAGGAACAGAGTGTGACAGAGAGACCCTATTCACAGAAGGGTTAATATCCACTACAGATGATTCTATCAACCTTGGAATTGATCTGAGTCTTCCGTCTGTTATGCTTAAAAGAAGCACATGGAATCTTTCAGGGGGATAAGGCAACATGAAGTCTGTATAGGCAGAAAAATCCTGCCCATTAATTTGTGGCTGAGTATGGCTCTCAGACAGCAGAACCAATGTACTTTTAGTAGAGCTGACTGGAAATTTTCCTATAAAATAGTCTATTGTTGGAATATACTTATTCTTTGTATCTGAAAAGTTTCACAGAAATTTGTAGAATTTTGTCTGCATCAGCCCAGTTTTCTTTCAGCTCAAGGGAACCCCAGGGATTTCACTGTCTGTCTCTCCAGGAAATCTTGTCATATGGACTCTGATGGTGTTACTCTAAAATTTGGAGCTCAGGCACTCAAATAATGGTTGCCCTATGATTATGCAATTCATTCTTTTCATATGTGTAATAAGCTTGTGTTGCATTGTCAGAGTGTTATTGGGGTCTTGTCTCCAACTCACAGAAGATCTCCAGAACAAGCTTATGTCTTGCTAATCCTTGAACATACATGAATAATACAACCTTCCACACAAGGATTGACACATAAAAGCAGAAACTCTGTGGAAAAAAAGGAAGATTTATTTTGTAAATAGTTACAATGTACCTCATAATGCAAGAAAGAATACATACAGCATAATAAAGCAAAATACAATTACATAAAGTGGTGCTATGAGAATAGATGCATAATACACAGGATAGATTATATAATAGTTGCAATAAAATGTACATATAGAGTCCCTGCATGCAGAAAGACTTTCATGTTATATCTGGATGCTATTATTTAATGAGGTATGCAAGACCTTTATATGTACATGTAAGAGACTATTACAGTGTTCCAGATTTAATGAAATAATTTGCTTAACACTAATCTTAAACTATTAATATTTAAGATTTAAAAACTATCATTTAATATCTGGCATTTAAACATCTAACATCCTGTGAGCAGGGATTGGCCAGTTGCAGGAGAGGTGATTTAGATATCAATTAAAACACAGACACTCAACTTCATTGACACACACATCCAGGTACTTCTTGAGAAGCAATCGAAAAATCAGATTTCTATTCTTTTTCGAGTCCTCTGACTCATCTCAAAAGAAAAGGTCTTTGTGTCCTGTTAAGACAGTATTAATACCGGAGATAGTAGTGTTAGCAATTGTTGATATCTCCAAAATCTTTGGTTTCCACTGCTGCTGTTGTCATAGATAGAGGCCTGATTAATCCTCTCCTTTCTCAAATCTTTTGGTCCTTTCCCTTTTTCACAGCTTATGCCCATAACAACCACACAAAGCTTGCTGTCTGTCAGCCTTACATAATCGTTGCTCTGTCAAAGTTAAATTATCTCAGCCAATCAGCTTCTAGCTCTTTTAGCTCCTCCTCTGATAGCATCATATTTTTAGATAGTAAAGCTGGTTCCCCCAATGCCATCTTGGGTTGGGCTCCTCCCTCTGAGGTGCTAGACCTTTCCATATCTAAATCCTGTGTCTTTCATAGAGGATTATTGTATCCACCATTTTGGATTTCTAATTCTGTATGGTCACCAATTGTTATTTATCTGAAACCTAAGCCTTAATCTTAAAATTAACTGACGTTTTATGAAAGCCAGTGTCCTGATACTGTCACCACCTTAAATATATAAATGAGGAGAGATGAAATTTGTACAATAATTAACCTACAGCTTTAGTTTTCCTCTGCCAGTCTCTGCTCATCTAAAGAAGTGGGTTTTGCCCACAAAGCTCATGATACTAATATAATTTGTTAGTCTCTTAGGCTACATCTAAACTACACTCTTCTGTCGGCAGAGGGATGTAAATTAGACACATCGAAAGTGCAAATGAAGTGGGGATTTAAATATCCCATGCTTCGTTTGCATAATGGTGGCCGTTGCTTTTTTTTAATAATTTTTTGATCATTTTTTGAGGAGTACAGGATCTTTTGAAATGGGGCATTTCTATTGAAAATGCCAATTTTTTTTCGAAAAGCCCCATTTCGAAAAAAAAAAAAGCAGTGGCCACCATTATGCAAATGAAGCATGGGATATTTAAATCCCCGCTTCATTTGTACTTTCAATATATCTAATTTACATCCCTCTGGTGTCAGAGGGGTATAGTTTAGACACACCCTAAAGTGCTACAGGATACCGGAAGTATCCCAAAATAGCCATTTCGCATCTTAACAATCTGCCTGTTATTTTGGGTTAAGGGATGTCTTGAAATAGTGCATTATTTCAAAATTTGGCACTGTGTAGATGCACCAAATTTCAAAATAAGCTATTTTGAAATAGAATCAAAATAAGATACACAATTTGCGTAGCACAAATTGTGTATCTTATTTCAAGTTTAGGGTACTGTGTAGATGCACCCTTACAGATTAACATGGCTACCCCTCTGAGACTTGGTGCCACAAACTGGTTTTTCAAAAGAGCTAAATGCAAAATCTCCAGTTACCCTAAGGCAGACTACCTGTGGTGGAGCTCACAGGACAGATAGGCTTCTGGCTCTATGGCACAAAGCCTGGAAGCCAAGATCATATTTGTCTCAATCTGGGTTTCTCAGACATAGGCATTAACTCCATGGGTGCTCCAAGGCTCAAGCGCCCATGGAAAAATGGGCCTTCTCAGCACCTAGGGTGCTAGAGTTTGATTGAGGAATGTAATCAGTTTTGTGCTGCTAACAACTTCTACCCTTCTTAGGGCAAGGGGATTAAGATAACAAGCATGTTGTCAATAAATTAAATTAAGGATCATTAGATGATCCTGAATGCATTCCCAGGCACTCTAGTTAAAGATAAGAAACAAAGGACAGGCATAAATGGCCCATTTTTAGAATGAAGAGAGGTAAATTGAACCCCCAGGGATGTATATTGGTCTGACATCAGTGCTATACAACAAAATCCTAAATGATCTGCAAAACGTGGTAAAAGTGAAGTGGCAAAGTTTTCTGATGGATATGTAATGACTCAAGACCATTAAGGCCAAACCAGACTGCTAAGAGATACAAAAGGCTTTCACTAAACTGGGTTACTTGGCAACAAAATTACAGATGAAATTCAAGGTTAAATACAAAGTAATGCACATGCCAGTACATTAAACCAACTATACATACAAAAAAGATGTTGTCTAAATTAGCTATTACCCATCAAGAAAGAGATCATGGAGCCATTTAAATTAATCAAGAAGCACTGTGTTTCCAGAATACGACAAATTCATAAGAATCCTCACTATGTTTGTATCATCCTGAACTGTGGAATTCTCTCAAATTTTATCTTTAGTCATCAGTGGGACAAACTCACTGAAATAATGTAGCGGTCCTTAATGATCATCAAAATAATACCAGGGAATATAGATGTAAATAAAATAGCTGACAGTTTCATTCAATAAGCTACAGAGAGACATAATGTCTCTAAGCTGGGATGTTAGATGCTATTATTTTAATATATCATAGTGTAATTCATGATAATGTAATTATGACGTTGATAACAATTGACTCATTATTAAAAGATACATTCAATAGATAGACATATGCAATAAATAGAATATAATGGAAGTGTATACATATGCTGAAAACAGTCTCACCCCAAAACTGGCAGACTGCTCCCCTTCATCCCCAAATCTGCACAGCTCTTCAAAAGATCCCAATAGCAAAAAATAAAAGTCAGCACCTATATCCTCGGGGCTTCTAGGTTCCCTGTCATGGCAATGGGAGTCCTGGCTCCAAGCTTAGTCCAATTCCTAATCAGTTTGCTAAGAACTGGAGGGTCAACTTTGTTTTGATGATTTTGATTTTACTGCCTCAAGAAATCTTAAAATTCTGTTAGTGTGCTGAAAATGGAACAATATTTTTTCATAATATTGGTCTTGGACAGAAATTCTGACTCTTGATCATCTTTTAGTTCCATACCCAAGAATTTCATGATTGTAGCATCAAACGCTGATCCATAGGTGTTCCATGTGCTCCATCCTCTTCTGGTATTTTGGAGAGAGGGGGAGGATGTAGCTTGAGAATCTGCAGTTGTGTTAATACTTTGGTAGCCCCACAATTATTCTGTAGCAGAGAGCAGGTATTGAGATCAAGAGTATTTTTCCAGTTATTAATTTTCTGTAGCCTTCATAGGAGTAGCTCTGCAAAGGAAATTTCTTCTGATATTCTTTCCACTCACCAGTGGAAGAAAACCAAGCTAGTGGACAAGATAACTGAGCTGAGACACAAGCACAGTGTTTGTTTCATAGGTAATGTGTAGGTTGATCGATTAATGCACATAAAGCGTCTTGAAATACTTTAATGAAAATTTCTACATAAGTACAAAGGAGTACCAATAATTTCAATAAATGTGTGTTTTGTTTTGAGTTAGGTTAAAATATATTCTGTAAACACCACAAATAATGACTGCACTTTAAAAATCACATGCTTAATATTTACATGCTGGACTGCAGTGAATCCGTTCTTTTTCATCCTTCATTTGCCCTTTTGAAGAACTTATTAAAACAAAAACAAAAACATTAGCAAAAATTGTCTTGAGTAGAAAATAATTACACTTTCATAGCAAAAACAAAACAGTTTGGGGGCATATGGTAATTGCTTTCCATTTCTGAGAAAACATTAAAAAGGTTCAGAAGTTTTTACTTTTCACCAGAAGAGTGGGATTTTTTTTGGTCAGGTTAATGAACAGGCCAAAAATGCAAAATGACCTCTCTCTCTGTCTCTCACTCCCACTCCCACACAACCCCTCTCATTCTCCACCTCCACACACACCCCTCCCACCACCAGCACCACCACCACCACTACTACTAAGCTGAGCATTTGTTATGGATCTGAACAAATGAGACATTTTCTTTAGGGCTTGCTTTGGCATCTATTCTTAATCTTATTTTTTGCCTACATTACAGGAAAAAGTTTTAGCTTATCTGTGTGAAATAAAATAGAATGCTTTACTGGTTTGAATTTCCTGTACAGACTTTTTTATCTAGCTAATCTACTTTTATATTAAGAATATACTGGCCTAGTTGCCAACCATAGTTCCAGCCAGCCAGATGGCAAGTAAACATCATTTTAATGAAACTTGAACCTCAAATCTAGTGACATACCCTGCAGTTTCTAAATAGCTATATAACAAAATGTATGCCTGATATTGAATATAGAACTACAAATTTATATTTTACAATATTTTTTCTTTATTCATACAATAAATATTTAAGAGGCTCTAGAGACCTATGTGCTAAGGTGAGGAGAGTGTCTTGAGAATACCTGAGCACTCTTAACTTCCATGTTTTCATTGGAACACATTTAGAATTCTTCTAGAAATCCTCAGTGTTAGGCTGTCTGGAGTGGCACACTGATATGGGTGCTAATCTCAGAGCACAATGTAACAAACCATGCACAAACCCAAGCTATTTGTGTGTTATATAATTAAATTTTACCAACCAAGTGTGAACTCCTCAAGAACGGTAACAACCTTAATGTGGTATCACAGATAGTTCTGTTGAGCAGTAAACTATACAGGCACTCAGGCAAACCTGCCTTTGTTATAGAGGACCCCTTAAACCAGAAATCACAATAATATTAGGTTACTCTTAGTCCCACTCGGTTGCCAGTTTTACCTCAGATCTTTCACCAAGACAATACTTGTAGTCAATTCTATAAGAAACTAATTAAAGATTTTTAACTAAGGAAAGAAATAAGTAATTTACAAGATTAAGGCATGCAAATGTACACGCACACACACACAATTTACAGTACAGGGTGGACCTCTCTGGTTTGGTACTCTCAGGACCTGAGTTGTCCTGAACCAAGGAATTTGCTGGACCAGGGAAGGTCAGTGCTCCCCTGTTGACTGCTCCACTTCCAGGCTACTCTCCCTCGGGCTTCTTGCCCTGCTGTTGACCCCACTAATGCTGGCCAGGCCTGGGCTCCCCATCCTGCTGCTCGCATAATGCCCCAAGGTCTGCCAGAGTTCCCGGCCAATACAGGTTGGCTATTGCTGGCCAAAAAATGCCACTGCTAGTGTCAGCCCCAGTGCCACTGGGAACTTCCTGGGGTTCCCTAGCTGGGGACACCCACCTCTGCCAGCCTCACTTCAGCCACTGGTTCCCAATCTGGCCCTACTGCCAGGGGCTGCCTGGCTGCCATAGGACCTGCTGTGGTGGGTAGGGATAGGTATCCTGGCTGGATCACCTGCCACCAGAAGCCCCACTTCAGCTGAGGTTCCCCAGCAAGGGCTGGGTTTCCCCAGCTGCCTGGCCCAGCTGATGCCAGGGGTTCCTTGGCTGGGGCAGGAGCTCCCGCAGCTGCTGCCTGCTCCAGCCGCTGCTGACCCAACTGGGGCTCCTCAGCCCCGCATTCTCTCAGCTGGCTCCAGCTTCCACCTCTGGGGCTCTTTGGTCCGGCAACATCTGTGGCCCTGCCAGACCATGGATGTTGCTAGATGAGAGAGTCCCAGATTTGGGAGGTTCAACCTGTATTAAGTTTCAAAAGATAATAGAAAATGTTGTGTTATGTTAGCTTTCTATGCTCTCTAGAGCTAAGCAAAGCAGCTTTGGGATCCCTTCAAAGTTCATGCAGCACAGTGATACAGTTTCTTCTGTTTGGGAATTTTTATTCCCATACCCCAGAGTTCAAACAAGTGTCAGTTCCTATCTCCTTCTTAGGTGTATGTTGGGGAGGGCAATCAACAAAGTCTTTTTCCTTTGATGTTTCACAATGGCTCATTTTGGTTTCCGTGAACCTTCTTGCATGCAGGATCAGCACTTTATATTGTTTAACACTGCTTTCCTGTTTGCTGAGTTACACAATTATAAAGATTTAGGATGCAAACACTTAGTCTAATGTTACACCATAAGATGCAGATGTTATAAGTGAGATCAATTCATGCAGCATCCTACAAGCATTTCCTCAATTCTAAATACAAAACATGGGGTTAGAAACGTAACATCTATTTTAACAATGTTAACACATAAGGTGAGCCAGACAGGTTTGCTGCTGTGCATTTATTAATGTTCCATGAAGCCTGAAGACCTTGGCATGAGTTGGTTCCTGGACATCTAACATCACTCTCAGTAGGTCAGTGTCAGGCTCTAAATACATACTTCACAAGGCTGTAGAAGAACATCACTGTATCCTTGGTTTTATAGCAAATTGCATCATAACACATGACGTGGAAATGACAACAGTTTATTTCAAAGGAAGACATAGATTCCATACCTTTTTCACCTTGAGAGATGATGAATGGTAGTTCTATCAAGGGGCAGGGTTGTAATTTAACCTGGAAACTTAAATTGATGCAGAAGGCAGCAGTCAACTTGATAATTAATGTTTTTTTTGGTGGGGTGCATGATACTGGTGTTCTGTTATACACAATGTCTATTGATTTCTGTGTGAAATGCAAGGTATTATAAAGACTTAAATGGCTTGTGACCTTCCTACTTTAGGAAGTCTAAATTCTTAGGCCATACAACCATAGTTATAATTGGCAGAGACGCTCCTTTCAGATGCCTATACAAACACCACATTTAAGCCTTCAGTGACTCTATGATATACTTAAATAGGCTATGTCTGCACTGCAGCATAAGGATGGAGTCTATGTCGGCAAAATTTATGTCATTCAAGGGTGTGAATATTCCAACCCTCTGAGAAACGTAAGTTCACCGAGATAAGTGCCTATATGCACAGTGCTGCATTTATAGGAGAGTTTGTAAAAGCATAGTTTTAATTGCCTACTTGCTGTTTTATTAGAATTAGTTGTCTCTGATTTCCCCCACCATTGTATACTCCTTTACTTGTAGGTTACTTGCGTCTTTTTTTTTTTTTGTATTGTGTCCATATAGATTTCTACTGTCAAAGGCAATTCAGACCTGAATAGCCTCCCAAATGAAGTAAAGTATGTTTGTGTATCTAGCTGTGCCTGAGCCACAATTTCTTTCCTGTGGAAATTTTCACATTTTCCCAAAATATTCTGTTCCACAACCATTTTTCAAAAGTTTCCGGTCTCACCTCCTCACTTCATTGGCAGCCCGCAAGGGAGCCCGGGAGTTGGGAAGCTATGTCTCTCTGGCTCCTCAAGCCTGGGAATAAGGCAGTCAGGAAACCAGGGTATGTCTACACTACCCCGCTAGTTCGAACTAGTGGGGTAATGTAGGCATACCGCAATTGCAAATGAAGCCCGGGATTTGAATTTCCCGGGCTTCATTTGCATAAGCGGGGCGCCGCCATTTTTAAATCCCCGCTCGTTCGAACCCCGTGCCGCGTGGCTACACGCGACACGAACTAGGTAGTTCGAACTAGGCTTCTCGTGGAATGAGGAGTAACGGTAGTTCGAACTAGGAAGCCTAGTTCGAACTACCTAGTTCTTGTCGTGTGTAGCCACGCGGCACGGGGTTCGAACGAGCGGGATTTAAAAATGGCGGCACCCCGCTTATGCAAATGAAGCCCGGGAAATTCAAATCCCGGGCTTCATTTGCAATTGCGGTATGCCTACATTACCCCGCTAGTTCGAACTAGCGGGGTAGTGTAGACATACCTCCAGTTATTGCAGGATTCTCAATGAAAGCTGACCAGATGAGCTACCAAGAAGCTGGGTGTCTGAAAGGCCAAGCTGCTGGGAAGGCAGGTGAGCTAGCAGGAAACAAAGCATCTTTGAGCTTAAATTTAATCAAAATCAACGTGTTCCTTCTACAGTGTGTGTGTGTGTGTGTGTGTGTGTGTGTGTGTGTACAAAATGTACGCATGCATATATTTCTGAGGTAACGATCATGTAGTTGAGTGACGGAGCAGTATTGCATGGAGAACTCGAAAGAGCATTAAACGCCATGTCGTATTCCCTTGTTTCATATTTTCCATGCTGTCATGTTGAATGCAATGATCCATCAACATTATTTAGATCAAACAACTGTTATTCTAACAGTTTCATAACCATTTGTTATATTGTTATAACAAAGGCCATTTTGTCATCAGCTTTCCAATTTCAGAGCCAGTGCCCATCATTTATCTGCATAACTGAAACCAATGGTAAGCAAATTTCTGCCAGAGTGAGACTAGTAATGACTTACGCTAAAGCCTTTTTTAATGATTCAATTTGGAGTGACTCTGCCCAGTGATAGGAAATTCCATTTGTTTTGTTTTTCCAGGCAATTTAATTCTTCCTATGAAACATAAATATAGATAAATACCTGTTTCTGTAATTTCCTTTACTTGGAAAATCAATATGCATGCGCTCAATGAAAGGGTTCTGTTCCCCTCTCTTACAAGTGTGGTAATTGTGAATAAAATCATTTTTGTAAGTGCAAATATTACACCACTCATCTGCAGTTCTAAGAGAGAAATTGGTACTGCTTAAATGATTTTAATAACTTATAGTCGTTATTGGTATCATCTTGTAGAGTACTTTTTCTTGGTCTTTTAAGAATCCTGGTTAGGTGGATAGTGGATTCAATTACTATGTACGTAGTATATTACTTTGTGAATTTTTACCACACGTCACTTTGCTATCAGGGTGTCTTGCACATTCTAATTTTTATATTAAATAGCTTTAATAACATTTATACTGAAAGGCATATTCATATTTACAAGGTTATCACACCTTTTAAATTCTGATTATAGTACCTAGATTAAAAACGAATACCTTGATCCTGGAATGTCAAGTGCTCGGTTGGTGACAGAGGAAACATTGCAGGTGAGGCTGTTGACAGTTTAGTTGGTGCCCATTTTGATATCTTTACATAGTACCACTGCCACTTGGCATGGAGGACAATCAGCAGTCCTGCCTGTTCAAGGTCCTTGGACTTCTCAATAATGCTGGTGCTGAAAGTGCCTAGGTAGTCTTGGGAGGTAAATCTCATCCCTGAAGATTTTGAGGCTGTCCATCTTGCAGAAGATCAGAACATAAGAATGGCCATATAGGGTCAGATCGAAGGTCCATCTAGCCCAATATCCTGTCTTCTGACAGTGGCCAATGCCAGATGCCCCAGAGGGAATGAATGGGACAGGCAATCAACAAGTGATCCATCCCTTGTCATTCATTCCCAGATGCTGACAAACAGAAGGTAGGGACGCAATTCTACTCCATGAATTTATCAAGTTCTTTTTTTAACCCTGTTAAAGTCCTGATCTTCACAACATCTTCTGGCAAGGAGTTCCACAGAATGCCTTTTTCTGAGGTGGCTCCTTAGTGGCCCAGTTTGTTTCATCTGGGTGGACATTGATCTCAGTTGGAGCCATTATGAACTACTATAATTGAGATAATTATTGATTATACATTTCTCTACATAATCAAAATTAATACGATATAATCAAAATGACCATTATGAAGTAGGAAGCAACTTCCAGGGACTTCCCATTTACCATGGACATCTTGCAAGTGTTTAGCTAATAGCCTTGATAGACTAAAACAAGGTTAAGTGAAATTATGACTTGATATTAGGACTGGTTGGGAATCAGAAAAACAAGCATTTTGACTCATGGGAACCCTCTCTATTCTGTTGCAGCTTTTCTCCTTTTAAAAAGCCTTTCAGATAACCTGCCAGTCAGATGACTTGGCATTCTTATAACCCACACAGAGAACTAAAGGTAAAGGATTAATGCAAATCCATTAGTAAGTTTATTATTTCTTCTTTTTGTGAAATATAGTCACTAAGGCAGAGTGTGCTAGTAAGACATGATCTCTGAAACATGTGTTCTCTTTTGTTCACTTCTCAGTGCCCATAAACAAGGAGATGGATCTTTTGAATCCCTACGGGAATGTCTACACTACCACCCTAGTTCGAACTAGGGTGGTTAATGTAGTCATTTGAAGTTGCAAATGAAGCCCGGGATTTAAATATCCCGGGCTTCATTTGCATCCTGCCAGGCACCGCCATTTTTAAATCTCCGTTAGTGCAGACTCCGTGCCCGCGGCTACATGCGGCACGGAGTAGGAAGTTCGAATTAGGCTTTCTAATTCGAACTACCGGTACTTCATTTGCAACTTCAAATGACTACATTAACCACCCTAGTTCGAACTAGGGTGGTAGTGTAGACATACCCTATGTGCATCTGCTTTCTGAAGGAGTTCAATGTCCAGTGACAGGAATTATTCTAATGGATCCTGTTGCTATATGTAATGGGGAAGGTAAGGAAGCAAGACATTTTCCAAGAAACTTAACTAGAAATCCTCAAGATATCTGCTCCCTCCACCCCAATTTCTTTATTTCTATTTAATGTAAAGCCAGGGGATGGATGAAGGAATTTTGGCTGCAGAAAAAGGTGTCTTATTCATTCAAGGGACTGGCTTGTGGTGGTGAGACAAAGGGAGAAAAGTAACAAATGAGAGTAAACAGATATCTGTGCTCTGCTAATTTTAACAGATATTACAAACTGTTAATGGTAAAGAACATAAAACCAGGCATTGCTTTCTTTAAAAAGATATTCATAAAGGTTACCTCTGGGTGAAGTTTGACCAGATGTCTGCATAGCATTTGTTATTCCAACTTTCATTAGAATATATAAGGTTTTGCCATTCTGCATCCTGCGGTATTTTATCTTGTATTCAAAATCACCAGTTGTGACATAGTCCCCATTATAATGAGTTTGAGAATCAATTAGGGAGCAGTGTATCATTTAATGCCTACTTTCCAGCTACATTGCCATATGCTTTCTCTGCAATTCACCAGCAGGAGTGATGTGTACTGTACACATGACAAGAAACAACTCCCATGTCAAGTTAATAAGTTCATTGCTTTACATTTGTGAGTGTGCTGTGTAGTCTCACCTCTGATTAGACAGTATTATCCTGCAATATGAACATTCCTTGGTGCCCTTCTCTTTTATCTAGCCTATTGTTGCATTTATCAACTCTTGTATTAAAGTTGCTTTGAGGTTTGTATTTCTTTATTTGGTAGCAATATTCTAAACTGTGACCTCTCTTTCCTTGCTGTAGTAGACACTCTGAAAATTTTCATATGCCCTCATGCCTCCTCAGTGCGTGGTCACAACTCAGCAGAGTAGGCAATGTGGCACCAATTGTTTTTATTTTTGTGTACCTCCTGACTTCACCTTTGATTGATAGGATATTTTATTGCAGAATGATGGTCCAATGTAGAGAGACTACGTCTCCTTTATCTTTAATGACCCAAGGTTGAGATTTTGCAGTTGCTACTAGGAAATCTCACAAAACAATAGTGGATTGAATCTGTACTTTCCCTTCCGTGTATCACACAAGATCATCTGTTTCTTTTTGGACATTTCTCCAGTTCAAAGAGTTTTCCTATTTCTACACAAAATCATACTATTTTTGCTGTACTTATTTAGTGTTCACTTTTATGATTTTTTTCTACGCTTTTTAGCCTTTTTTTTCTTTTGCTTGTTTTCCCCCTAAATCCTGAGTTTTCAGATTACTTAAATGTTGTGCCTCTTAGATATAGCTAACATTCCAAAGCCAGTTATATTCAATTGGTCTAGTTCTATCATTTATATATCAAGATATTGTATGTATGAGAGACTATCTTTATGGCTTGCTGAAAATAGTCACAATCAAACTTAGTAAGAAAAGACCATTCAAATATCTCCCATAGCAAATTACTGTACTATCATATTTCAACACAGAGTATTCCACATTGTACTTGGATAATTAAGCAATAAGACATGGCAGAGCATGAATTGTATTGCATTAATTTACACCTAGTGGGTTGTTAGGCATGAGTCTGAAGGCTGACTGCTGTCAGAGCTGTGCATGAATTAACACATGGTGCTTTCATGAGTCTGTCTTATTGCAATTTAAAATGCTATCTTTTAAAAATATAGACTGTGTACTAGGACTATTATGTGATAAAAAATAACTAGGACTGTAGTCACTGGAGGCAGAATCCAATGGCTCTTATTCTGCAAGTGTTTACAAAAGAATTGTGGACTTGGTGTTTCCACCATTCTTAGCTCTTTAAATTCTGAGAAATGAAATGAGCTACTTAACATCACAACTCAGAACTATTACCACCCGGTCATACCTATAGAGTTATCCTGCCTATTTCATAACATGAAATATTTTGGTGGCCTTCAATGCTGTTAACAGCTTCGTTGTGAGAAATTCTAAACCTAATAAAAAAAGCTCCGCCACCAGAGCAGCTAATTCTAGATTTATGAACCAGCTGGAGTTCTTTCTGCTGTAAGACTGAACATATATTTAACCAGGAAGTGGAATCTCTGAACACAGTGACATTGAGAAGGGTGGCATTCTTCATTCTTCAGTGGACCATAAACCATCTACTCAGAGCTGTCCTGGTCCATGAGTATATCACGTTCAATCTTGGCACAATCAATAAGACCAAGTTCGGGCTTTGGAGGACGGGGTGGCTGAACTGGAGGAGCTAAGGGAGGTAGAGAGCTATGTTGATGAGATTTTCCGGGACACTGTAGTACTGTCCCACCTCCAGTCTGAGAGCCCCAGTGTTCTTAAGGAGGATGAAAGTCTCAAGGGAACAGAGCATTTAATGGGAGCAGAGGGAAACCATCCCATAGTTGGGACCCTCCTCCCAGAGGATGTTGCGGTATCCTCTTGCACTGAGGATACCTCTGATGGGGAGGGAATGCCAGCTAGGAAGAGGCAGGTGTTAGTAGTGGGTGATTCGATCGTTAGAAACATAGATAGTTGGGTTTGTGATGACCGGGAGAACCGTATGGTCACTTGCCTGCCTGGTGCAAAGGTTGCGGATCTCTTGAGGCATCTAGATAGACTTATGTGTAGTCCTGGGGAGGAGCCGGTGGTCGTGGTACATGTAGGTACCAATGACGTAGGGAAGGGTAGGAGAGATGTCCTGGAGGTCAAATTTAGGCTGCTAGGAAAGAGACTGAAATCCAGGACCTCTATGGTGGCATTCTCGGAAATGCTTCCAGTTCCACGCGCAGGGCCAGGTAGGCAGGCACAGCTTCAGAGTCTCAATGCGTGGATGAGACGATGGTGTAGGGAAGAGGGCTTTAGAATTATTAGGAACTGGGGACATTTTTGAGAGAGGGGGAGCCTATACAGGAAGGATGGGCTCCACCTAAACCAGGGTGGAACCAGACTGCTGGCACTAAACATTAATAAGGCCGTAGAGCAGTTTTTAAACTAAGAGATGGGGGAAAGCCGATTGCTGCGGAAATGCACGTAAATCGGAGAGAGACTTCTCGTATTAAATGAGGAGATAGACATAATAGGCATCACTGAAACCTGGTGGAATGAGGAAAATCTGTGGGACACAATCATACCAGGATATAAAATATATAGAAAGGATAGAGCAGGCCGGGTGGGTGACGGAGTGGCACTGTATGTGAAAGATAATATAGAATCAAATGAAATAAAAATATTAAGTGAATCAACATGTTCCATAGAATCGCTATGGATAGAAATTGCTTGCTCCAATAATAAGAAATTAGCAGTAGGGATATATTACCGACCACCTGACCAGGACAGCGATACTGACATAGAAATGCTGAGGGAGATTAGAGAGGCTACCAAAATAGAGAACTCTATAATAATGGGGGATTTTAATTACCCCCATATTGACTGGATACATGTCACCTCAGGAAGAGAAGCGGAGATAAAATTTCTCAATGGCTTAAATGACTGCTTCTTGGAGCAGCTAGTGCAGGAACCCACAAGGGGAGAGGCAATTCTCGATTTAGTCCTGAGTGGAGTGCAGGATCAGGTACAGGATATAACCGTTTCAGGACCGCTTGGGAATAGTGACCATAATATAATAACATTCAACATTCCTGTGGTGGGAAGAACACGTCAGCAGTCCAGCACCCTGGCATTTAATTTCAAAAAGGGGAATTACGCAAAAATGAGGAGGTTAGTTAAACAGAAATTAAAAGGCACAGTGACTAGAGCCAAATCCCTGAAAGCTGCATGGAAACTTTTTAAAGACACCATAATAGAGGCCCAACTTAAATGTATACCCCAAATTAAAAAACATAGCAAGAGACCTAAAAAAGAGTTACCGTGGCTTAACCACCATGTAAAAGAAGCAGTGAGGGACAAAAAAGTATCTTTTAAGAAGTGGAAGTCCAATCCTAGTGAGATAAATAGAAAGGAACATAATCACTGTCAAATCAAGTGTAAACATGTAATAAGAAAAGCAAAAAAAGATTTTGAGGAACAGCTAGCCAAAAACTCAAAAAGAAATAACAAAATGTTTTTTAAGTACATTAGAAGCAGGAAGCCTGCTAAAAAGCCTGTGGGTCCCCTAGATGATAGAGCTATAAAAGGAGCAATCAAGGACGATAAAGCTATTGCGGAGAAACTAAATGATTTCTTTGCTTCAGTCTTCACGGCTGAGGACGTTGGGGAGATTACTGAATCTGCACCGTCCTTTGTGGCTGATGAATCTGAGGAACCGTCCCGGATTGAAGTGTCATTAGAGGAGGTTTTGGAACATATAGAAAAACTTAATGTTAACAAATCTCCGGGACCGGATGGCATTCATCCAAGGGTTCTAAAAGAACTTAAATGGGAAATTGCTGAGCTATTATCTGTGATTTGTAACCTATCCTTTAAATCGGCTTCCGTACCTAATGACTGGAAGGTAGCCAATGTGACACCAATATTTAAAAAGGGCTCTAGAGGCGATCCTGGCAATTACAGACCGGTAAGTCTAACTTCAGTACTGGGCAAATTAGTCGAAACAATAGTAAAGAATAAAATTGTGAAGCATGTAGAAGAACATAATTTGTTGGACAAAAGTCAACATGGTTTCTGTAAAGGGAAATCCTGTCTTACTAATCTATAAGAGTTCTTTGAAGGGGTTAACAAACATGCGGACAAGGGGGATCCAGTAGATATAGTATACTTGGATTTTCAGAAAGCCTTTGACAAGGTCCCTCACCAAAGGCTCTTGTGTAAATTACATGGCCATGGGATAAGAGGGAAGGTCCTTTCTTGGATTGAGAACTGGTTAAAAGACAGGAAACAAAGGGTAGGAATAAATGGTACATTTTCAGATTGGAGAGGGGTAACTAGTGGTGTACCCCAAGGGTCAGTCCTGGGACCAATCCTTTTCAACTTATTCATAAATGATCTGGAGAAAGGGGTAAGCGGTGAGGTAGTAAAGTTTGCAGATGATACCAAACTGTTTAGGATAGTCAAGACAGAAGCAGACTGTGAGGGACTCCAAGAAGATCTCACCAAACTGAGTGATTGGGCAACAAAATGGCAAATGAAATTTAATGTGGATAAGTGTAAAGTAATGCACATTGGGAAAAATAACCCCAACTATACGTACAGTATGATGGGGGCTAATTTGGCTACAACAAATCAGGAAAGAGATCTTGGAGTTATCGTGGACAGTTCTCTGAAAACTTCCACTCAGAGTGCAGCGGCGGTCAAAAAGGCAAATAGGATGCTAGGAATTATTAGGAAAGGGATAGAAAATAAGACCCAGAATATCTTACTGCCCCTGTATAAAACTATGGTATGCCCACATCTTGAATACTGTGTACAGATGTGGTCTCCTCACCTCAAAAAAGATATTTTGGCCTTGGAAAGGGTTCAGAAAAGGGAACTAAAATGATTAGGGGTTTGGAACGGGTCCCATATGAGGAGAGGCTAAAGAGACTGGGACTTTTCAGTTTAGAAAAGAGGAGACTGAGGGGGGATATGATAGAGGTCTATAAAATCATGAGTGGTGTGGAGAGGGCCGATAAAGAAAAGTTATTTATTAGTTCCCATAATAGAAGAACTAGAGGACACCAAATGAAATTAATGGGTAGCAGGTTTAAAACTAATAAAAGGACGTTCTTCTTCACACAGCATGTTGTCAACCTGTGGAACTCCTTGCCAGAGGAGGCTGTGAAGGCTAGGACTATAATAGAGTTTAAAGAGAAGCTGGATACATTCATGGAGGTTAGGTCCATAAAAGGCTATTAGACAGGGGATAAAATGGTGTCCTTGGCCTCTGTTTGTCAGAGGCTGGAGAGGGATGGCAGGAGACAAATCGCTTGATCATTGTCTTCGGTCCACCCTCTCTGGGGCACCTGGTGCTGGCCACTGTCGGTAGACAGGATACTGGGCTAGATGGACTTTTGGTCTGACCCAGTACGGCTGTTCTTATGTTCTTATGTTCTTATGTAATAAGGAAATAGGAGAGGAGGAATATAAACCTGTGATCCAATGGCCTCCTGATGCACACTGGAAGAGCACAGGTGTACATAAGGATAAAGGACTCTTCTGATTTCACCACAAGGGGTCTCATAAAGGTCTCTACTGAAGGTATATATGACACTGGTCACCATCTGTTATTTGAGCGGGATATAACATGCATTGCCAGTAAGCCTCACAGCTATTTGCTACACAACAGAAGAATTGTGACACTTGAGGAAAAGGCTGAACTGTTTTTAAACATAGCAAACAAAGGCAAGCATCTGGACTGCAACACTGTAGCCCAAAGAATTTGGAAGTAATTAGGTAATCTTAATTTAAGGTGCAACTATCAGGCCTACCTATAATAAATTTCATGCTTGTAAACAAAATCAGCCCAACCAGTTTCATGGACGGTTTTTGGAACTGTTCATAATTTTAGCTGCAAGAGGCACGTTTCTGAGAACATCACTGAAGGAGGCAAAATAGAAATTTTGTCATTGATCCTGCCAGTTAGGGTATGTGTACAAAACAAAGAAGATTGAAGCTGCCGCTGTCTTTCTTCCAGGGTTCAAATTAGCAGGTCTAGTGAAGAAACGCTGATTCAAACTGAGAAGGGTGTTCCAGTCCATGCAGGACATCCTGCTTCCACAAGGAGGAAAGGAAGTCGAAGGGAGAACGTTCTCCCTTCAACTTCCTGCAATGTGGAGAGTGGCAAAAGTTGAGTTCAGGTTCTTCGACTTCAGCTACACAATTAATGTAGCTGAAGATGCATATCTTAATTTGACCTAATCCCGTAGTGTAGACATACCCTTACAATACTTGGGAGGAACTCTGGTGACTTGAAAAGGGCTATATTCTGTAGTAATAGTCCACACATATGGATCAGTTTACAGAGCTAGAGCAGTGTTTTTTAACCTTTTTTATAAAGTACCCCTTTAAAAAATTATAAGTACCCCCAGTATCTACAGTTTTCAGACACACACAACATTTTTTCTACCATTGCAACACATTTGTTTAAACAACTTAATCATAGCTGGGTGGGCAATGAATTTTTTGGGTGTAAAAATTACAGAAATAATAAAGTGCTGTAAAACTTAAAACAAAACTTCAGTTTTCTCCAAACTTCAGTGGTGTTGACATACCTCCTAGACTTCTCTAGAGTACCCCTAAGGGTACTTATACCACTGGTTGAGAAACACTGAGCTAGAGCCTTGAGATAGAGAAGTAAGAGTGAATTCGTTGTTCTTATGGGCCTAAGGAGTCAAATATGTACCACTGCTCTTTAGCTGCTGTGATGAATGTCTTCCTAACACAAGCCCTCTCTCAAGACTAATTGTTATATTATGACTGCGAGGGTGTGTATTCCCCTTGCACAGATCGTGTTGGAATAGGATAAGGGTTTAAAACTGGAATGTTGTAGTCAGTGGAGTGGCAGGTCTGAGAGACAGCAAACAATAGCTGTACAACTTCCAGGTGGAACTTCTGGCAAGCTTTCCTAGATCACTTTCTCAAGGGAATCACTTATAGATTACTTAATATATAAATCTGTGGTTAACATACAGAGAAGGGAAAGGAGAGCCACCTGATGCAACTGCAGGGAGAGGATAGGCCTCTTCTCAAAATCTGGGCTGCTCTTATAGATCGAGAGAGTTCAGTCACACAGCTGTTTTAGAACTACTGATGCACTCTACAATGCAGGGCTCATTATCATCGTAAAAGGCATCAGTAGGAGAGACTATGGAGATCCAAGAGATTCTAAGTAGAATAGCTTTTAGAAAAATTCCATCCTGCTGCTTTACTCTCCTGGCTTGCAGAAAGTTAGGAGAACTCTGACCACATTTAATGTTCTTGATAGTGTGCTGGTGAGAGATCATTATTCAATATGGTAAAAATATCTCTGTCAGGAAAATATCTCTGGCAGGAAAAATTCCATAAGTGTGTTTATCCCACTGCCTTGGAACCTCAGTGCAAAATCTTTACTGAAAACCATCTCTAGTAGTTGCTTCACTACTATGGCTTAATGTAGCCCTCGTTACTAGAGACTTCAATGATATTACAAAATATTCTATAATACATTTTATTTCATATTCACTATGCTCCAAAATGACACACACCACAGTTACTTTAAATCACACCTCAGAGTCAAACACACACCATGGTTCTGACATGCATCTGACGAAGTGGGTCTTTGCCCATGAAAGCTTATGCTCCTACACTTCTGTTAGTCTATAAGGTGCCACAGGACTCCTCGCTGCTTTTGCAGATTCAGACTAACACGGCTTCCCCTCTGATACTTGACACCGTGGTTATTACCAGGAATTAGGTAAGAAATGTTCACCTCCAAAAGCTTAGGCCTTTGTAACTTGAACTAAAGGAGAACTCTGTAAACTCTCAGAGGTCAGAGGATTTTCATTTTCTGGATCATCCACTAGATAGGAGTTGTGATCACAATCAGTAAGCTGGTGTGTTGGAAAATGTGAATATAAACAACTGACAAAAAAAATTAAGAAGCAAAATGCATTTTGCATGCTGGTGTCACTTATGTTTGTCATGAATGTTAGTTCATCCTAAGATGTCTTGTTATTGGTACCATTTAGGAAGTTTCTACTATATCTGAGAACATTATAATTTAAAAACTCAGTTTTTTAGACAGACAACATTGCTAAATTCAATCTTAAAAATAATGAACCACCACAACCAACACTATGAAAAATCTCTGCATAATGGATTGGATTTTATGTCATTCTGTAAGGTAGGTACACCACTGTGGGGATAATTAATATTTTAATATTGATGGCAAACATTTGCATACTAAAATATGTATAGAAAAAAGGAAATTGACTATTAAAGATGTACGTAAAGAAAAGAAATAAAATGACATGCCAACTTATGATCTTCCAAGACAGCTTTTCTTTTTTAAATTTTTAAATTAGAATGAATGAAATCAGATTACAAGAGAAATTATTACCTGCTGTAGCAATAGAAAAAGAACCTTTTGTTAATGATTATATGGCAAATTAAATAATAAATGGAAGTGCAGAGAGCTGGGTCATACTGCAAACAGAAAACGAGAGACTGAAACCTGATTTAAATCTCAAAAGGGTTCTCTCTATTTTTTTGCAGAAATTGCTATGGAAAGTCACTTCTAGAAACACGCAAGTGAATACTTCAGATCCTTTTTCTTTCTTGCATTCTTCTTTTGTCACCTTACGACCTAGTTAAGGTAGCTGTATATAAAAGAGGAGTTTGGGCTGAGGTGCCCAACTATAGATTGGCTTTTCTTGAGTCTTAAAATATGCTACTGTGCTTGCTTGTGCAATACTGGTTTTAGGCAGAAATGATGCAATCTGTATCTGTATCTATGATTACTATTGAGCTCTTAGATATCTATTATTAATATGTGGACTCATTGTACAACCTTACATGTGCTGATTTAATCATTGAGTAGTTTTGCTTGCTACTTGTGTAGACATCTGATATCTGAACGTGGAAAACTCTTTTGTGCATAAAAAATGCACACACCACGTTTCATATGAACAAGTGGAGATGGGGTTAAAACCTTGTGGCAAGGCAACTCCACCTCAGCAGGATCATCATTACTCTCTCTGGCCATGAGAGTCTGGAATAAATCAGTCCCACTTTGCAGAGTGTTTATTCCTCACTTGTTTTTTTGTTTCTATTTTTTAATTCTTCAGTATTTACAAAGTAGGTATCAGGGTAGTCCCAAAAGGGCACTCTTCAGCCAAACAAAAAGAAACAAGTACATAACACAGGAAGGGAATACCTTTCCCTCCCACCACCCTTGAGATGTGGCCTTTTTTATGCTGGCCTTTGGGCCCCAGTCCTTCCCCAAACAGTCCATTAGTGTTGGTTGGTAAGCTTGTTTTCGCATACAGGAAGGAAAGCAGCTTTGTTCCCAGGAGGAATCTTTTCTCTCTGCTCCAGCCTCTCCCCGCATTCTCCAGCAAAGGAGCTTTTAAAGGTCACACGCAACCCTTCATTGCACTCAGGTGTCACTAATTGGCTTGAGGTAACCCATGTTCAGCTCAGGGACAAAATGGCCTTTACTATTCCAGAGTACATAGTCCTGCCTTCCACCACTCTTACAGCTGTCAGTGAGACTGTCACAGCCCTTTTGAAAATTTAGCTCATGTCTAAACAGAGTCTACTCTGAAGAGTAAAAATGACATTCATAGTACTGAGCCACTCAAGACTTTATTCAGTTGTTTCAACTTCATTTCTTCTTGCTTCCTCACTCGTGACAGAAGCAGACCTTTAAACATCTCATTCAAAATCTTGAGGAAATAATTATGTGATGTTTATAAATGTACATTGTCAGGGTACAATTTTGATTCTTAATAAGACTTCAGATAACCAAGCATAATTGGAATTTAGTAATCAAAGTTTATTAGTCAAGAATTAATACAAAAAAATTCAGAAAGGAAAGCTATACATTATCAAACTGGTTGTGGAAAAGTTTTTCTGTAGCTCAATTCACTGTCATGTAAATCTCAGAACCACAATTCTATATACATTGTACATGATTACAAAGGAATTCCTTTTCCCACAATATAATCTTTTGTTATTATGGTAACCTTTCATGTAAACCAAAATGTTCTAAATAACCCGTAGTTACAGAAACAGTATGTGACAAAAGGAATTCACAATGAGTTAAAAACTCTGAGTTGTTCATTATCTCATCACTCAGGCAGTAGGGCAAGTAGAATTAATTCCTCATCATGTGGGCAACTCTTGTGAGGGACTCATGATCTCTCTGTGACCCACATATGTCTCCTTCATAGCTGGCCCACAGATTGGGGTCCCTTCAATGACCCTGTCCCATCCCCTGTTACTTGGGGCAGAGGCTCTCCTATGTCCTCCCACTGTGACTCCTGCTGTACAGCTACATTTCCTGTCTTGGAATTGCACAGTCCCACCAGAGAATAGGGCTGGTTGCAGTACAGCCTCACTGGAAGAGCAACCAGGCAGCCCCTCAATCTGGTCTTTTTGCAGCTATGGTTTCTGGAAGAGCCCTGTGATTCAGTGATTCTCCTGGGAATTGGAGCAGTGAAAGAAGCAAAATGTGGCCCCATCCTGGCAGCTCCTCCAGTGCAGCTGCATTACCCCCAGCCTAGTTCTCCAGTGGAGTTATGGAGACCCTGACAAAAGAGAGGAGACACAGCTGAGTGGAAGGGCTGGGGTAGTATAGCCAGGCCAGAGGAGCTCCCTGGTGGCCCCCAGTTCTGCTCCTGCGTCTTTTTAATATGGCGCATCAGCAATAAATATAATTAACGGTATGGTGTGGTGTTCTATACTGTGCCACCCTTTTTGCACCACTGATCATAGAATGTATTTGTAGTAACAAGTACTCTTATCCATCCCAAATGACCGTAAACATCTAGGCCTGGTCTCCACAGATCAATGAGGTGAGAGTAAGATTACACATATTCTATCTTTGCTTACATACATTCCATCATTTGGTCACCCATAAAGTTTCAGCCTAAGTATAGAGAATGTTTAGATTTATGATGCAGAATATTAGCACCTTGGTTGATAGAAAGAGGATTCTGTAAACTTTATAGACAAAATATTGTGGGTGTTTAATGTGTGTACATCTTAAAGTTCCAAAATGAGCATACTTCTGCCTAGCCATCCCCCAAACACTTTTACATTGCTCTCCACTTCCTAGCATCACCTTCCCCCTGGCCTGCCAGACATGCCAGAGTCTTAGGCTACATGGTTCTCTACATGCCCAAGGAGTGCCTCCCACATCCACACCACTGCATCTAACAATATAGTGTCTGGCTGTCTGCCCCTTACAAGATCCTTGTGCAGTGACATACTACAGCATGAACACAGGCTGTTTTTTTTCACCACTGTACGTGTAGTGCCTGTATTCTACACCCCATCACCAATGTAAAGAAGGACTTTGATTTTCAGTGTTCCTCTATAGTCCCACAAACTTTTTCTTGTACTCCATGCCCACTGCTCTTTCTGTTCTCCTTCTTTCATTTCTTCTAAGCCCTGAACCCCAGCACTCAATTCCCACCTGCCTATACCTTGCATGCAGAATGGTTGAAACTCAATGTTCATTTATTACATCTTGGCCATTGGATACCTCTATCCTTCTCCTATATGAGTGGTGATCCTTGCTTTTGGCTCTTTTGCTCCTCCCCTCTGGGGACCTCATTGGAGGATGGGGAAGGACCTGAGAGGAGACTGATAGTCTACCATGGAAAAAAGGAGGTCTCAGCCATGGCTGAGAGTCCATGGCTTTGATTCAGGAAAGCACTCTCTCATATGTCCCATTGAACTAAGTAGGCCATAAACATATCTTTATTCAACAAAACACAGATACCACTTCTCACATGAATCAGAGGGGTAGCTATGTTAATCTGAATCTGCATAAACAATGAGAAGTCCTGTGGCACCTTATAGACTAACAGATTTATTGGAGCATAAGCTTTCATGGGCAAAGACCCACTTCATCAGATGCATGTGTGACGGCGCGTTGGGGGTTCCCCGTCTCCTGCACCCCGAAATGGCACAAACAGACTGCACCAGCCAGTGGAATTGAGGGTGGTTTATTGCTCCTCCAGCACAGCGCAGCACAGATGTAATCTGGTTACAGGGACTGGGCTAGGATGCCTCAGGCCCCCTTGAGATGGGGGAGACTGGGCCCCTAAACTCCAGCCCCTTCCCCTAGGCTCTCCTCCATGCCCTCCGACAGCCAGCCACCAACTCACTAACTTCCAGCCCTGCCCCCCAGCCAGGGCAGCATCCACCTTCCTTTGTTCCTCTCCATGGGGGGTGTCTGGCCACTGGTTCAACAAGTTTGGCATTACCTTTGCCTAGTGAGGTTTTCCCTGCTGGGTCTTGCTCCAGACAGCAGGGGTCACCACAGCCCAGCAAGTACCCCCACTACGTCACAGTTCTCCCCCCTCCGAGAGCGAACTGAGCAGGGTCACTCCGCTCGTGACCTGGGGAAGTTCGGGCCCCTCGCTACGGGACAGCGCGTCGGCGATGATGTTGGCGCTCCCCTTGACGTGGATCACTTCCATGTCGTAGTCCTGCAGGAGCAGGCTCCACCGCAGCAGCTTGGCGTTCGTCCCTTTCATCTGGTGTAGCCAGGTCAGGGGGCAGTGGTCGGTGAACACGGTGAAACGCCGGCCAAACAGGTACGGCTGCAGCTTTTGCAGGGCCCACACCATGGCCAGGCATTCCCTCTCTACGGTCGCGTAGCTCCGCTCCCGGGGCAGCAGCTTCCTGCTCAGGTACACGATGGGGTGACGTTCCCCTTTCTCGTCTGGTGGGCTGTCTGTAGGTGGGGACTGGTCTGCCTCCCAAGATCTGTGAGAGAAATGGATCATTGTCCAGAATGGGTTGGAGATCACTGATGATGCATTGGAGAAGTGTTATCTTCTTTGTTGGGCCTGTCTTGTAAGGTATGTCTAGACTACATGGCTCCGTCAATGGAGCCATGTAAACTAGTTTACCTGGCATAATCAATGATGCAGGGATTTAAATAATCCCCGCTTCATTGAAATAAACATGGCTTCCGCGTTGTGCAGATGATCAGCTGATCCGGCACAGCGCGGCAGTCTAGACGCGGATCTATTGGCTAGGGAAGCCTTTGTTGACTGATCCTGTAAACCTCGTTTCACGAGGCATAAGGGATCAGTTGGCAAAGGCTTCCCCAGCCAACAGATCCGTGTCTAGACTGCCACGCTGTGCGGGATCAGCTGATTGTTGGCACAGAGCGGCGGCCATGCTTATTTTAATGAAGTGGGGATTATTTAAATCCCCGCTTCATTGACTATGTGGGGTAAACTAGTTTACATGGCTCCGTTGACGGAGCCATGTAGTCTAGACATACCCGTAGTTATTGCATAACTAATGCTAATGGTTTAAATAAAGATACTGGATGGCTGGGACATTATCAACCTGCCAAACAATGAAGGTGCCAATGGTTCTTCGTTTGTATAGTATCTGGTGTTAGTACTCTTCCTCCCTTATTGCCTACTAATGGTACTTACCTGCCTCTTTTGACAGTCCAGTCTTTAGATGCTTATAGACTGTTTTTCCTGTTACATTCCAGCTTCACTTTCCTCTTGATATTTTTATACCCACTGCCTCTTCTTATTTCTCTCCCCCCCCACACACACATTATTTCTCCACCTCACCCCCTTCTCCCCTATTTATTTTAGTTCTGGACAGCCAACACTGGTCATCTGAAGAACTGGGCTGTGCCCGCAAAAGCTCATGATATCATCTACATGTTTTGTTAGTTTTTAAAGTGCTAACAGACTATTTGTTGTTTTTTAAGTTTTAAAATATGTATTACAAATTCTCTCCAAGGAAATATCAGTGATGAGGTGAATTTTACTATGGAAATATTCATTCTCTTCAAAATAATAACTAAGTGCCTATCTCATTTCATTCTGTGAATTCAATGACCAGTACAGTGCAACCATTGTAAATTTAAGGATAAGGCATTTTTTTCGGTCGTCATATTGGAAGGGCTAAAATCTACAGCCTTCGTCTGCAGCCAGATTGAAAGAGCAGCAGCCATTAGCTGAGACGCACAAAGTCACATCCTCACCCCATCTAAACTACATTTAAATAGTGTAATATTTAGTTGTTAAGAAGGAGAGCCACTCCTAATGACAATCAATATCACCAGAATAAGAAACAGATCTTAAGATGTTTAAAGAAAACTTAGCTTGATAGAATTTTGTCTGGCAAGAAATGACTTATCAATAGGTGGGATTGTGAAA
Source organism: Pelodiscus sinensis (assembly GCF_052426305.1). Taxonomy (NCBI): domain Eukaryota; kingdom Metazoa; phylum Chordata; order Testudines; family Trionychidae; genus Pelodiscus; species Pelodiscus sinensis. The sequence goes on along the minus strand of NC_143052.1, from coordinate 164,500,105 downwards.
TACACATTTCTTTAATGTTCTGTCAATACGGTCCCCAGTTACAATGAGGAGTAACAGTTAATTTGATTGAAGGGTTTTGGATCGGACTACCGTGTCTACACGCGGCGAGTTAATTCGGGCTACCAACTTTTTAAAATGGCAACCAGCCGTGAATATGCTAATCAAGCACGGGATATTTAAATCCCGCGCTTCATTAGCAACTTCGGTATGCTTCATTTGCCTCCCAAGTTCGAACTAGGGGGTAAGTGTAGACATACTCTATGGCTTTTAATCATTTCTGTCTGTTGTAGAATTAATTGTATAAGGTATAAATCAAGGCAGTGGGATGTATTTGATTAGATAATTCTATTACAGTATGGTAAAATTGGTTAGTAAAATAATTGGTTAAGGTATAGCTAAGCTGGACTCCAGTTTCATAATGTAAACGGGTACAAAAGGAAGTTCTTTGGGAACCAATACCAGGACACAACTCCAAGATCAGAGCTGCCATACCTTAACCCTTTGTCAATGATACTGTGAAAAAACTGGAGTCCTCAGATGTATCTGATCCTGACTAGTCATCAAGAAAAGTTCATTTGCCTGATTGGGAGTGATGAGCATTGCATACGCATGTGCATTCTGCTTTGGAGGTTGTTAATAAATAGAGGTTACATAGAATAGAGGCTCTTTCACTGGTAAAACCCCCCACAAACCCATAGAGTGTAAGGTTCTGCCTGAGCCCATGGAAGGGTGAGGGTGGGTACCTTTGTGAACAAGGTCATGCTTGAGCCCTAGAAACAGGTAAGGATGGATGCCCCTAGAGTTTATGAATGACAGAAAACTTTGTGCAGGTAACACAATCATGGATCACGGCTGTTTCTTTTGCTCCTCCCTCATCTCCCTCCCCCCCCCCCCCCCGCAAATATAAATATAATCCTTGCAATGGAAAATAGTGAATTAAAAAAAACTGATTAAAAGGAAATGGGAGTGAGGAAACAGTTAGTTAATTAGCGTAGAATTTAACATTCTGTAAGACACATTTCTGTTGAATTTGAAGATGCTTGTTTCAATGGATACTCTTCTCACAGCAGGCTGTATACAATGTGATGGTGGTGTTAGCAAAAATAAGCTAAGTGGGCAGAGTCCACAAACTCACAACTCAGCCCAAGTAGTGGGCAGCACTGGCTGGGGAAGAATACAGTCAGAGTGTTTGAGTATGCACTGATTAAAACTAGGGCTGTCAGTTAACATGAGTTAACACCTGCAATTAACGTGTTATTTTTTTAACGCGTTAATCGCAGGTATTTCTGCAGCTCTGCCCCTTTTAAACTCCTTCAGGGAGTTTCAAAGGGGCAGTGCAGTAGGAACCTGGGATCAGCTGCAGTCCCCAGCTGACCCTGGGCTCCAGCAGCACTGCCCCTTTGAAACGCCACCACTGAGTTTCAAAGGGACAGTGCCTGGGGTCAGTTGTCTGGTGCTGCCTCTTTGAAGTGCTTCCCTGTCATTTCAAAGGGGAAGTGAAATGCAGCCTGGGATCAGCTGGAGATTCCACCTGATCCCAGGCTCCCACAAAGCTTATGCAAAGCTCCCACAAAGCTCATGAAAAGCCATGGCAGCGACGTTTCCAATGGGCAGCGTGAGCAGAGCCTGGGATTATCTGGGAACTCCAGCTGATCCCAGGTTCTGGCAGTGCTGCCCTAGAACAGTGTTTCAAAGGGGAATCTTCACTGAGCCTGGGGTCAGCTGAGGACTCGCGTGTGCTGCCCCTTTGAAATGCCTCCCCAGTGTTTCAAAGGGGCGGCACACGCGATTAATCACAATTAATTTTTTTTAATCACTTGACAGCCCTAACTAAAACATTCCTTAGGCAATCATCATGAAAGGAGTTCCTATGGATTCCTTGGCAGAGACTGAGGCTTTGTCTATACTTAACTGTTTAGAGTGCAGCCTTAGTAACACTTTAAACTGAAAGCCTGATCATGGTTCAGGATGGCAGCAGAGGTTGGGCTCCCCTGCACTCTCTGTGGCAGTGGGAGATGCACGGAAGTTGAGCTTGAGGGATGGGCATGGACATGACCCTCAGCTCAGCCCCAACCCCTTCTGGGGATGCTTTATCATGAAGCATTGCTAGATTTGTTAAGTGACCACACTCAGTTCGGTCTCAAAAGGGAGGAAGATGTGATGAAGCAAAGCTTGTATTTACTTTTCTGTGTTGCATGTGAGTTCTACTGTCCCATAGTTACTCCGTGGGTGTGCCTCAGTTTCCCAGGCCACTGCACTAATACCTAGGTGGTGGAAGCCACAGCACATACACATTGGCTGATGTCCTTCATAACCTGAGTGCAGGAGTACAGCCAGGTGACACCTTTTGCCCAGGAAGGAAACAAAAAGGCAGAGGAGAGGCTTGGGGGAGTAGGCTGTTAGGCAGGGACTAGGTCAGGTTCAGCTGGCTTGGCTCTGGGCCCAGCTCTCCCCAAAATGGATTGTACTGATAAGTCTGTTCTATGCTGTGTCTCTGTTGACTAATAAACCTTGAGCTGGTTGAGAGAGATATCTGAGAGAGATATGGGGGTGCAGGGTCTGGTGATTCCCCACTCCTCTATGACATACCCAAAGATAAAGGCAGCAGTCTATTATAGGAAGAGGAGGATCTATATTTCTGGTGTCTATTTGGGAACAATAAGTTCACTTTGTTTTGAAAAGGAAGCAGTAGGGTATGGGAATGTGCAATATGTTATGCTAAGAGACTGAATTTTCAGAAGTAATATGTGAGTGGATAAGTTTCTATTGCATATACAGAAATAGTATTTTGTGGCTTTGTACTCAATCAAACTAATAAATGCTGCCACTTGTTCTTTGTCTCGGTTATCGTTAATTTCTTTTAAAAACAAATTGCAGGCAGTGCTCCTAGAATCATCTATAATTAAGTTTTCCACTATAAGAATCTACTTTCAGTTCCTCATAGCGTTGCCAAATTTTAATTTACCTAGTTTGAAATTTCAGGTGTATGCCTTAGGCTTCTGCTCTGGGAAAATTTTCAAAGTGATTTAGCTGCTTCAGAGAACAAGACTGGTGGGGGAGTGGATACATTGCTTTGCCAATGTTAAAGATCTAATAATCTCTTTGAAAACTTGTACCTCCATGCTTAGGAGCGGAGACAGGAAATTTGGCAGGGAGGATTGGCAAAAATGTCAATGTATGCATTCAGACTTGAGTTTAGCAGCTAAAGTGTGTGAAGATCCTATTCTTGCTGAGCATTCCCAGGCTCCTTACAGCTCTTAGTCAGACTCTTCATGTGCCAACCCCACAGAGCAATTGAGCCCAAGGCTGAAAGAATTAAACCAGACTTTTCTTGTAACTGGTGCTCCAGGCAGGTGCCAGGCATGATCATAGAGAGTAGGGAGCCTGTCTGTTCTGTCCTCCCAAAGACCTGCTGCTGGGTCCAGACACATTGGAGGAGGAATCCCCACGTTTCAAATACTGAGGGAGAACAAGGAGTAGACTGAGTCAAGGAATCTGAGATTGGCACTTCATTGTGAAGGTAAAACAAGAAGTTCCCTGGGGATATGTCTACACTACCCTCCTAGTCGAACTAGGAGGGTAATGTAGGCATACCGCACTTGCAAATGAAGCCCGGGATTTGAATTTCCCGGGCTTCATTTGCATAAGCGGGGAGCCGCCATTTTTAAAACCCCGCTGGTTCGAACCCCGTGCAGCGCGGCTACACGGGGCTCGAACTAGGTAGTTTGGACTAGGATTCCTACTCCGAACTACCGGTACACCTCGTTCCACGTTCCACGAGGTGTACCGGTAGTTCAGAATAGGAATCCTAGTCCGAACTACCTAGTTCGAGCCCCGTGTAGCCGCGCTGCACGGGGTTCGAACCAGCGAGGTTTTAAAAATGGCGGCTCCCCGCTTATGAAAATGAAGCCCGGGAAATTCAAATCCCGGGCTTCATTTGCAAGTGCGGTATGCCTGGAAGTGTAGGTAGCACTAGGACTTGTTGGTCCAGGAGATTGGGACTAGAAACCAATAAGGGAAATGGAGAGAAGGAGGAGTGGGAGCCAGTGTGGGGAAAGGAGAAATAAATTAAATGGGGAGCCCAGAATAAGACTAAACTAAGACTCACCTGGCAAATTGACTACACTGAGATGCGGACTGGGGCTGATTAGACAGAGAGAACAGTACTGGACAAGGAGGCAGAGGAGGGGAAGACATGGGACTGAGACAAATTGGAGGGAAACAGGGCAGAAGGGGTCAAGATTGGGAGAAATAAAACAGAAGAGTTGTGCCATTTTCTGCCCACTTCCTCACCAGAGGTTGAAATAGAATTAAAGATTCCTAATCTCACTATTCCTCTGCTCTCAACAAATATAAGCTTAATTCTCCTTCACTCCCAAAGGCATCATTGACAATCTATAACCTATTTAGGAAAATGATCCCTCACTCTCACAGGCCTTGGGAGACAAGCCTACAGACAACCACCCCAACCTCAAGCAAATCCTTTCCAGAAGACACACATTGCACCTCAGATACACACACAGGAAACTACCCCTGCAACAAACCCTGTTGCCAACTCTGTCCACACATCTATGCAAGTGACATCATTACAGGACCTACCCACATAAGCCACAACATCAGCGGCTCCTACAACTGCACATCCTCTAATGTGATATATGCCATCAAGTGCATCTCTGCCATGTATATCGTCCAAATTGGACAGTCTCTAGCAAAATGAAGCGGCAATTTAAATAATTGCTGCTTCATTTACATCAAAATGGCTGCCGCGCTGGGCCGATCAGCTGTTTGGCGGCACAGCGTGGTAGTTTGGATGCTCCGCAGTCGACATCAAAAGCCTTTGTTGACCGCCCCATTATGCCTCGTAGGATGAGCCATGTAGTGTAGACATACCCAGAGAGTCTGCAGAACTGGAATTAATCTACAGATTTGAAACTATTACACTGGGCCTAAACAAAGACTAACTGGTTGTTACATTACAAAAGCCAATTTCTCCTACCATTAACATCTGCATTTCCACATCAAAAGCTATGTATGGGACACACGCAGCCCACTTAATTAGCCTCATTAACATGGGTCCTAGAATTGACAAGTACGTCTTCTGCTGTTTTATACATATAGATTGGTTTCTGTTGTTTCCACTCTGATTCATCTGATGAAGTGGGTTTTCCCCACGAAAGCTCATCATGTTTCTTTGTCTTTTGATTAGTCTCTAAAATGCAGCAGGATCACTCCTTGTTAATAAATATCTGGGAAACCCATTGGAAAAGTGTGTGTTTTACTTCCCTCTACACTTGTTTCATACGGTTCCAGGATAGTCTGCTATCAGTTACTCCATTACCTGAAACAGGAGAGGTCAGTGCAAGGCTTCTAAAGATTCTTACCTTGCTAATGGAGAAGGGAATTAACTTGCTTTAAAAAATGAAATTATATTTCTATATTTTTAAATTAAGAAATATAATTAAGGATGAAAAGTCAATTACTCAAAAGCCAGGAAATGTCAAAATTTAAGGTTCCTTGCACCTCTTTGGCCTCTTTGTACATATGCTTAATGATACCATCTTAAATGTCATAGAATCCTAGAAATGTAGGGATGGAAGGAACCTCAAAAAGTCATGAAGTCTAGCAGAGGCAGCACCAAGTTCACCTAGAACATCCCAAATGTTTGTCTAATCTATTCTTTAAAAATACCTATGAGGGGGATGCAAAACATCCCTTGCAAATCTATTCCAGATCTTAAATACATGTACAGTTTAATTTCCCTAACATCAAATCTAAATCTCTCAGGCTGAAAATTAAGCCCATTACTTCTCCTATCTTCAGTGGACATGGAGTCAATTGATCACTGTCCTTTTTATAACAACCTTTAACATATCTGAAGACCGTTAACAGATCCTCCATCAGTCTTCTTTCCTCAAAACTAACCATGCCCAGTATTGTTTTAAAGGTCAGGCTTTCTAAACATTTTTACTCTTTCATTGCTTTCCTTTGGTCTTTTTTCAGTTTGAGCATATCTTTTCTAAAGCATGTCACCCAGAATAGGTCACAGTATTCCAGCTAAGCTCTCACCCATGCTGAATAATACTGTACAGTTACCTTCCTTGTCTGTCTTACAACACTTCAATTAATACACCTTAGAATATTAGTCTTTTCTACAACTGCTACACATTGTTGAGTCATATTTACTCTATGATCCCCTCTCACCTCTCCTCTTCCTCCCTCCCCCCCCCCGGAATCTTTTTCAGTGGTACTACCACCAGGCTACTTTTTCCTCATTTTGTAGTTGAACATTTGATTGTTTGTACTTGTTCAAGTTCAGAAAAATGTTACAACTTGTTAAAGTTGTTCTGAATTCTAACCTTGTTCTCCAAAGTGCTTAAAGTACCCCTCAAATTAGAATCGCCTGCAAATTTTATAAGCATACTCTCCATTTCATTATCCAAATTGTTAATGAAAATGTTGAATAGTACCAGACACTGGACTCAATCCTGTCCAAAAAAAGCCCCCATAAAAGCACCATAAGAAACACATGAAAATTAGTAATCCTGTCTCCAGATCAGGGTAAGAATATTGTGCAGTAAATAAGGGCAGATACGGAACAATAAGGAGAAAATAAAATATTGGATAGCTGCTTCTTTTAAAAGCACTGTCCATCCTATTCACTTAATGAAGAGGGCGTCCATGGAAAAGAAAGCAATATGTGATCCAGTAATTTAAGATTATTTCTCAAGTCATAAAAACTTGAACTATTATTTTGTGTGTGTAAAAATTATAGGTATCGTCACTTTAGAACATTTTGACTGAACCCTACCTTGCCAAACCCGAGGAGGGCTATAGGGGAATTGGAACATCAATAAGGATCAGCTTCATTGCTTGTGTAGTACTTGTTCTACTCCACTGAAGCCAAGAAAATTGTATCAAGTTTATGCCAATGGTGAATTTCATCCTACAAGTGTCTTTGTGATGTTCAGACAAATTGCTTGTTGAAAAAACAAAAAGCCAATTTTCACTCTGGCAGCCAAAAAATATGATGATTTTGCTTAATGTACTGGAGAAGTTAATAAACAGTTTGTCTTATTAAAGAGTGACTTGTTGTGCTGTGAACAGTGAGATCATAGGCTATCTGCACATCAAGTGAAACTGCATACGTTAAGGTGGCTTGAATGTTTAGGTTTCATCCTCTCTTTATACATTCATTCAAATCCCTTTTAATTATGGCGTGTCTCTGGGATGGTATTTTAATCGATGTCCAAAATCTTCATGAAGAAACCCAGAGATGCTTAGGTTCTGATGATGACAAAGTTCTACAAAAAAGCAGTGTTTGTGCAGAAAGTGAACTCATTGGGGAAATGATTTTTTTAAAGAAATAATAGCATGGTAATAATAAATACTAGCTAATGTTGCTTATAGCACATGAAGCATAATAATGAACAATTCTTTCTGTCTAGCATTTTCTATGACATTGTGAGATGCTTTGTTCTCTTGTTTTTTAGAGGCATTTGTTCATTGTCACATAGAATATGTTTCTTGTTCCGTTAACTTAAATAGTGTTTTGTTGAAAATAAGTAACTGTAATAACAATAAGAATAATGGCATATGAGAAAATATGAAAAAACACTATCCTATAAGCTACCAGTAGTGTGCATAGGGATTATAACTCCACAGATGTATATTATAACACTGCCACAGAGGCAGTATTAGTATATACTGTTAAGTATTAACATCACCATTATGTTCAGTTGACCAATATATCACCTGTATGTTTCATTTTTCTCTCAATTTCACTATCACTGGTGATACTGATTTATTTTACTGTCTGTGAGCTTATCTACACTGCTGATTAAACTAATTTAACTAATGTAACTTGTATGTCTCAGGGGTGTGAAGAAACAGCTCCCTGTGTGATGCAAGGTAGGACGATTTAAGTGCTGTCCACACCAGCAGTACATTGGAGAGAGACACTCTAATATAGTGCTGTCCCCCCTGATGCAGGTGGAGTAATTATGCTGATGGAAGAAGATTTTCCTGTTGAAATAACATGTCTGCCTTAGCTACAGCGGCACAGCTGCATTGATACAGCAGCACTGATGTAATGCTATGATGTAGACTTGACCTTAATAATGTTAGAATTAGAGCTGGTCACATTTTTTTTTTGGTCCAACTAATTGTGAAAACTGAAACCTCTGAAGGGTCTATATCTCACTAAACTTTCGTTGGGAAGATTGTTTTGGGTCCAGAATAAAGGATGAAATGTGGCGTGGATACAGGGGATGATGAGAGTGCCAGTCAGTTATAGCAATTAAGCTGTAATAGCCTGGTGGCTAGTGCACTCGTCGGGGATATGGGAGATTTACATACAAGTTCCTGCTCTGCTTCTTTAGAACAGCAGCTCAAACACACACCTTCAACATTTCAGGTGAGTGTCCTAACCACCAGCCTTGTTGATTATTCTGAGTAGTGGCAGCTCTCTCTCTCATTCTGATTCTCTTTTTCATTTGTTTTGTCCCAGTCTGGAATGGAGAACTTTTCTGAAATCTCAGACTTTCACAGTTCCACTTTCCACCCCAACTCTAAGGAGAATAGTGGCAGCAAAGTCAGCTGTCTGGGAGAGAGCCATTCATGCTATATCATGAGTCTTTTGAGACGTAACATGCTCTTCAAACACCATGGCTAGGTCTACACTGGCCCCTTTTCCGGAAGGGGCATGTAAATTTCACGAGTCGTCGTAGGGAAATCCGCGGGGGATTTAAATATCCCCCGCGGCATTTAAATAAAAATGTCCGCCGCTTTTTTCCGGCTTTTAAAAAAGCCGGAAAAGAGCGTCTAGACTGGCCCCGATCCTCCGGAAAAGGTGCCCTTTTCCAGAGGGTCTTATTCCTACTTTGAAGTAGGAATAAGAGCCTCCGGAAAAGGGTGCTTTTTCCGGAGGATCGGGGCCAGTCTAGATGCTCTTTTCCGGCTTTTTTAAAAGCCGGAAAAAAGCGGCGGACATTTTTATTTAAGTGCCGTGGGGGATATTTAAATCCCCCGCGGATTTCCCTACGACGACTCGTGAAATTTACATGCCCCTTCCGGAAAAGGGGCCAGTGTAGACGTAGCCCATCTGAGTATTTTGAAACATAGTTATTTGGAGAGAAGTGGGAATCGTTTCCTGTAGCAGAGTCTTTGTGGAGTGATGCTAGCCACTCTCTGCAGGGCACCTCTCCATGTCCATCTCCCAGAGGAGCATGTGCTACAAAGCTCATTAAGTCCCTGACTGCCTCCCAATCCTTTGCATGCTAATATTTTTAAGGTTTGATCGAACTGTTGTAACATTTATTCCACTTATATTTGTTTCCCTTGTATCTGATCCCATGCCCCACATGTACTTATTTTTTTATTTTAATGACTAAAAGCCTTCTCCCCCACCTTCAATATGGGTTGATAATGCAAAGTGCTGAATACCTCCTGGAGGGGGTTGTGTGTCCTCAACTCGCATTAATTTCATTAAGCATTGATAGCAGTTGGCAATCTGCAGGAGTCTCTCAGGACCTCACAGCTTGGAGTTTTGCCACCCTAGAATAAAATCATTCAGAGTTTTCTCCTCCCAATCAAAACATCGTAAATTTTCTTCTCCCAATCCATTTTGCCTGCCCTTCTAGATTGTGCACAGATGTGTTTATATTCCTAAAAACAATTCCTTCTGGTTGAGGTGAATAACTTGCTTTGCCAACCTAATGAAGTTACCATCCAGAAAATGTTAAATCAAATAGGAAGCAGCAATCTAGCACTGCATGGCTAGAGCCCACATGGACCATTGCCTTGGAAATGTATGGCTTTCTACTACTACGTGATTTGAATTAAATGAGCATCTCTTTTTCTTCCCATATTTCTAGGTTTCAGTTAATACTTCAGTCTGTGATGTACAACTGCAGGCAATCACTCACAGAATTCTCTTCATATCGGCTGACCAGGCACTTCTTGGTAGTGCTGATCTGATATCCAACTCTTAGGTCTATACAAAGAGCTCTCTTTGAGCTAGCACTCCAAAAATCGCAGTGTAGCCGTGATAGCATGTGCAATGCAAGTAGCAGCACAGGTTTGCTACTTCAAGTATATGTCCATGGGTTTCAGGTGTGTTTGTATTCAGAGTTGCTTGTCCATGCTACTATTTGTGCTATCTAGCTATGGTATAAATGACTACTATTTTTAGCACACCAGCTCAAAAAGACTAGCACAACTATGTCTGCAAAAGTTGGGAATTAACTTCTCCCCCACTAATGAATGCCCAGCTTGATGCCCACTTTATGTGCTCATAGTGAACCTGAAGAGAGAATTCAAATAAAATGTGACTCATTTATGTAGGACCTACAGAATGTGCCCCCAAACGTAGACAGAATGCATGTAAAATGTATATTCAAAGTGTGTTTTCAGCACCACTGGAGAGTGTAGGAACAGATAATAAAACGTCTTTTAGTCCCTGAAAAGGTGGAGTGACTTACTTGTAAACATAAATGATAATAGGTTTCCACATTCTTAGTAGTTCAAAAGGCCTGGATAGGGTTATGTAGGAGGGAAATGGTTTGGATTCATTATGTATATAATAAAAGGTTTGGCTAATTTAATAGAAAATTTCCATCCTGAAGTTCTCATAGCATTTCAGAAACTACATCCACTTCATTATATAGGACTCAGAATTCTGATCTGAACGTTGCACCTAAATTCAAATAGGTTTGGAAGCACTGCTTTGGTTCAGATTCTATATCTCTGCATATCAGAACTAGAGAGGAATATATCTGGGCTAAAGACACCCAAGCCAATCCCTATTCTTCTGAAGGATAATCCGAAATTTTTAATATCCATATTGTACAAAGGACCTTACTTGTAATATCTCATGTGGAAAAAACCCCGCATAGTAATCTGGTACTAAATTTATCTATCAATGAATGAAGAGGGCTTTGAACCTGTGGTCACAGGCCAATATTTTCTCTTGTGAGCAGAGGAACTTTGACACTTTATTGATATTATTGAGTAACTTTCTTTTTCTTGGCACTGCTTACTGTGCATGAGTGAAAAAGGCCTGTTAATTTATGTACTCACTGTAATTAACCTCATACTCGATATATCTTATTTTAAGTGCTGGCATTCTGTGGAGTTAGCATTTAAAAGAAAACTGCCCCTTTAGTGAGGCTGGAATGGTCAGCAGGCAACAGTTAATTATAATCCTTATTTGATCATTATTCCTTTTTTGGAGGTGGCTAATAGAATGAATGAAAACGTGCAATGTGTGTTTTGCTTAGACCTACTTGCTGTTAACACAGAAATGTGATTGCAAATTTATGTCAGGACCTTAACCCTTTTCTCTGTTCACTAATTAAACAGATTGTGATTCTCATGGTGGTATTTACTATTTGGAGTCATTGAAATGGCTTGCACAAACAACTTTTAGCATATAGCAATATTTTCTGAACTTCTGATAGCTGAATTTGATTAAAACCAATCACATACCCTTTTCAGTCCTGCCATGTGGTATTAAAAAACTACCCCTAAGGAGCAGAAAAGATAGTACAGATCATAATAATATAATGCTGCTTGTCTTTTTTAGTTAATTGGTATCTATCTATTAGTCCTTAGGGCTCCTAATGGAGCATAGGGCCTCCACAATCATTCTCCATCTCTTGCAATCCTTAGTGATAGTCTAGATTTGATCCCATGTTAAGCCAGCTGCTTTTACTTCATCCAGGCAGCTTGGTTGCCATGTTTGTTTGGGATGTCCCCTTTTCGTCTTTCCCTTTGGATTCCATTCTAACACTTGTCTTGGGATACATTCCTCACAGTCCTTACGCAAAATGTGGCCTGCCCATCTCCATTTTCTTTTCTTAATCTGGACCTCCATTGGTTTCTGATTTTTTCTGGTCCACAAGGTTTCATTTGGCACTCTGTAGTATCACTTTACCTGGAGAATGTGTTTAAGGCATTTATTGACAAATGTCTGAATTCTTTTAGTTAATTGGTATGAGGTACTATTATTGGCTTCTGAGTTAATACTTACTGAAATAAGTAGGGAACTTCACAACTATTGTTGAAGGTTTCCGAAAAATCAAGCAGATATCACTGCATCACTTATACCTGGGTTGTGATTTTTATAGCCTTAAAAAAGAAGTTTTTTCTTTTTAATGAAAACTGAGATGGGAAAATAATTGAGGACTGTCCATGGCCCTCTAGCTGTTCTGTCACATTCTGAAGGGACCTCACATCACACTTTAGGAAAAAGTGGCCCAACGATCTTTTGTATTGGTCTCAGAGGCTATGTCTACACTACAGAGATCTATCAGAATAGTGAGCCATAGGTATCAAATATACAGATAGTGAGCCATAGATAGCTCAGCGAAGCACAATTTGCATACCTTTTTCCAATAGTTTTTTCGGAAGAGGTTTTTTCGAAATTTGGCCCATCGATACTGGACCAAATTTCATAAAAGCCTCCTCTTTTGGAAGAACCCTTCTTCCTCGTCGGAGGAGGAATACAGGGCTTCTGAAAGAGCGTATCTGCTTTTCTGCAAAAAAAAGCAGAAGAGCAAATGCGTTCCCTGGACACGTCAGAGTTTTTCCAGGATACCTTGGGTATCCAGGGAAAAACCCTGTAGTGTAGACCTAGTCAGAGTATTTGCTACCTATGTCTCACTATCTGTATTTTGACACTTGTCAGGGATTACATGGTATTGTTTCTGTTTCCTGATTGGATGACCTAACCTACATAGACAGGAGTGCCTGAGAAGAAACTGCGAGGCTCTGATGATGTTTGGGAGAAAATATATTAAGAATGAGCAAGTTTATGAGAGATAAATGGGGCAATTAAGAACACTTATAGTTTGTCCCTTTTCTCTCTTGAATTAAAAAAGACACTGCATATGCATAAGTATTTGGCCCTCATACTTACAAAAATATGTGGATTCCTCCTCCTGTTTCTAGGAAAGATGGGGTTAAGCAATGTTCTACATTTTCAAAAGTGTCTGGAGTTTTGGGGATCAACTCTGGGGGGCTAACCTGAGATACTTTAAACATGTTTGCTTGTTATCTTTTGTTGACTAATATATACTGGCTAGCATACGTACCTATCAAGTTAATAATATATATTCACTGCACTCCACAAGTGTGTGTATGTAATGCATTTAGCACCTGAATCATTAATTGCAAATATTACAGTAGTCATTCAGCCTACATTTCCCTGTGACTTTTATAGGATCCTGCTAACCTATGCCAAATTCCATTCCCCATTCATTCTCTAACGTAATTTCTTGGCTTGAGGAAATAGGGAAGCTATTGGGATCAGGACAATGGAGTGATTAGCTATAGCGAGAGAGAGGCAGATACACTCACAGGCCTTTACAGGAATGTTCCAAAGAAAAAGGACTGTAGAGATGCTTTTATAACTGCCACCAGATGGGTGTATGGGTTACACTTTCACAGTCTTTGATACCTGAAATGCATGTGTTCAGAGCAAAGAGATAAAGGATACACCATGGTACAGGAAAAAATTATTTAAAAACATGATCAGTTAATTCTGGTTTCAGACAATGTACCCAGTATCTTTTACTTTTGAGCATATACGGTATAAAATGATGGTTTTGAGATGTAACTTTGTGAGCACATAATCTGCTTAAGGTTAATGTAACATTGCTGCACAAGACAGCTTCCTGGAGACAGGTGTCACGTAGAACTTTTTCCCTGTGTGATATTATTATTATTTATTATTTATTGGCCTAGGTTAATTATAAAATAGACCCAAGAGACCAAATAACCAAAGTGTGGTCAAGTGATTGTGCAATGTATCAGATCTTTCTTCTTATCCCACCTTAAGATTCTCCTCTGCTGTGATATATAAAAGAAATGGAGAATGGGTAGGCATTTAAGGTGCTGTGACTGCTGCTTATCATACTGACCAGTACTGTCTTGCTGTTTCCTTGTGCTCATCTTGTCTGTATCTACCTGTGTGCAGCTCTGTTTTGTTTTGGATACTTAAATTGTCAGTCCTCTAGGGCAGAGATTATCTTTTTGTTCAGTGTTTGTTCACTGCCTCACACAATGAGGCCTGATCCCTGAGAGGGATCCCACAGTGCTGCAAAAATGCCAATTAAACAAACCCCACCAAAACCAAAAAACACCACCACCACCCAACCCCCCGCCCCTGTATCCCTCACCCAAAAAAGCCCAAAAAAACCCAATGGTCCTCTGGAAAGTAGTATAATACTTTCATTTAAAAAAACAACACAGAAACTTTCTTCTATATAGAAGGAGAAATCTATATTAACTCGTACAGTTGCTTGTGCATACTTCCCAAAAATAAGGGAAAGGGGACATATGCTTTTGGAGCCTGTTTCATATTGAAAGCACTTCTAATATGAGTAAAGATAAAGAAAACAAAATTAAATTTAAAAAATAGTCTTGAACATTAGGATTTATTTAAATTCAACACACTCAATTAGTAAACTATGGTTTCAATTAAAGTTTGCATCTTATATTTTAATGGATGAAGTGAATGAATAAATAAAGATTCATGAGCCCTAGTAATTATGTTAATCATAGTAATAGAATGGAATTGCCGTATGATGAAACCTTCAGAAAAACGTGCTTATGGACAATATGTTCTAATGGCTATGCTGAATCTTGTTTCTGCAATCTACAGCATATGTTTTGACAGTTGAAAACCATGCCATTAGATGTGTATTTACTAATGAAATATATTTCTGATCTAAATAGTGATAATCTTCAAAGATTATTCTTGTTTTGGTAACTGTCTCATGTACCTGGATTCACCGTTATGTACTTAACACCCTCTTTGAAGAGTAATTCCTGTCATGCTATCAATGTTGGAATGCACATAAAGTGTAAAAAAAGCTAAAGTACAAGGTTGAACATGGAGTGTTCATTGTATTCGTTATTAAGCTAGAAAACAAAACAGAGAATCCTGTGATAGAAAGAAACATACACATGGAGGAAAATGAATGCAATAGGAACTGACCAGACTTTAATTAGAGATGGGCCTGAACCAAAACCTTTGATCCTGTGCCTGCAACTTTCAAAAAGTTCATAATAGGAGACTAATCCTACTTTAAAAGGTTAATGTATTCATACTGTTTCTTACTCCCTCCCTCATTCTTCCCCAGAGAACCTACTAGCCAAAGTCCCTTGTGCTGGCAGCTGTGAGTGGTATATAGTACCTACAAAGGTCTGGAGGATGAAAAAGTCACATCTCTGGAACGCTTTCCTTTAAAATGCCTGTGTAACATTCTGCTACTAAGACATGTATCATACCACTTTGAAAGCATGTGGTTGGTTTGATTGCTTGTTTGTTTGCTTTATTTTTGATGGGGTAGTGTGTTGGTTGCTAGTGTGCTTGGGATAGATCCGTAGTCAATTAAATATACCACCCCAAAGCTAATGGTGCTGCCTTTTACCTCTCTGAGCCTTTTATTTTTCTGTTCAGAATATATTGTAGGTTTCTCAGCTTGAGCAAAATCCTGCATTTGATTCTGCATGTTCTCACAATGTACTGGCTGGTATTTATTTGCATTAATGCTTTCTACTTACTGGAATACCGGACAGGTTTGGTATGTTGAGCTTTTCTTATGCCTAACCTCTAGAACAAATAAACCATAATACTACTATAAATAATCAATGGAGAGATTCTCCTTTGACAAGATATAGATATAGATATATAGCTATACAGCTTTTCATGGGGGTAAATTCTTACAGACCTGAAAATCCTGATACCATCTCTATGCAATTTTGCTGAAGAACATGATCTCCTTTGTGTAGTTGCAGTCACCCCAGTGTAAGATTGCTAGAGATTTTTTTGCCATATAGGAGATTTTTAGAGAGATCTTCATGTCCTGTTAAAGTCACAATGATATAAATATTAGTGACAATGCACAGCTCTGAACAATGAGTTCTTCCTTTTCCTAGAATACTCAGCCTGGTGCATGCTTTTTGAATGTCACTTTTTCAGCATGTGTGAAAGCTAGTCAGTAATAGTTACTCAGACCAGGAATCATAAGCCATATCCATCCTTTAATTACTTCCTCACAGTCAAACAGGGCTCACACGCTGAGTAGACATGTGATCTGTGACAAGCAAACTCAACAGAGCAGTTCAGTTGACTGTGCCACTGAGGGCTATAGTAATGATAGTGAGTGACTGCTGATATTACTAACATAAAAGGCAGAGTGCAGAATGGAAATAAAGAAATGATTCACCTGTCACATTATCAGTCAGCTGTGTGTTGCTTTAGGCAATGGCAAACATTCTAGGTTTAACTCCTCCACCCACTTCAGCTATTTTCCAAATTGTTCAAATGTATTGTAATAAATAGCAGAAAACATTTTTCTAGGGCAGTGGTCTCCAACCTTTTTACACCCAAGATCACTTTTTAAATGACAGAACAAGCCAAGATCTACTGCCTCGGCCCTTCATTGAAGCCCCACCATCTCTATTTTCCTCCTTTCCAACACTTGCTATCCCCAACCCTTATACTACTGCTTTTTTCCCCAATTCTTCTGTAGGAAGAGGTTTTTCCAGCATTTGGCCTGTCTAGACTGGACCAAATGTCAGAAAAAACCCTTCTTTTGGAAGCCCCCTTATTCCTCATGGAAAGAGGAATATAGGCATGACTGAAAGATCATGTTTGCTCTTCCACTAAAAGAAGCGGAAGAACAAATGCATCCCTGGATGCAGAAGTGTTTTTCTGGGATATCTCCGGAATCCTGAAAAACTCCTGGGCTGTGTCTACATTGGCACCCTTTTTCGGAAAAGTGACGCTAATGAGACAAGTCGGAATTGCAAATGCCGCGGGGGATTTAAATATCCCCCACGGCATTTGCATGAACATGGCTGCCGCTTTTTTCCGGCTCGGGGTTTTGCCGGAGAAAAGCGCCAGTCTAGACGGGATCTTTCGGAAAATAAATCCTTTTCCGGAAGATCCCTTATTCCTCTTAAATTCAGGAATAAGGGATCTTCCGGAAAAGGCTTTATTTTCCGAAAGATCCCGTCTAGACTGGCGCTTTTCTCCGGCAAAGCCCCGAGCCAGAAAAAAGCGGCAGCCATGTTCATGCAAATGCCGTGGGGGATATTTAAATCCCCCGCGGCATTTGCAATTCTGACTTGTCTCATTAGCGTCCCTTTTCCGGAAAAGGGTGCCAATGTAGACACAGCCCTGCAGTCTAGCTGTAACCTCACTGGGTTGAAACAGGATGTGTAGGCTCTGGGGTGGGAAAGAGAGATTTGGGTGTGGGAAGGGGTGAGAGGTGCAAGCTCTGGGAGGAAATCAGGATGCAGGAGAAGGTAGATAAGGGGACGCTGGCTCGGGGAGGGAGCGCTAGGTCAGATGTAGGGGTAGCGTACTAAGCAAGCCACAGACTTCTGGATGTGAGGGTTCAGGAATTTGGGTTGGAGTATGTGAGGGGTTCAGGGCAGGGGGTTCCAGTGTATGATAGGCTAGGATGTAGAGTCTGGGGGAAAATGGAGTGCAAGAGTGTTATGATGCCGTGGCCAGATGGGGGCTTGGCCCCAGTTTGGGATTTGTTGGCCAGACTTCATTTTCAAATAAAATACTATGTCAAACAAAAAGTTTCTGCATTGTCTTTATTTCTGAGAAGGGCAGGGAACCTATTTTGAGTCAGGGGTCACTGACCCAAGAAAAGTCAGTTGGGGCCACACAAGTGAGATGCAAAAAAACCTTCCTTCAACCCCCCCCCCCCCAAAGCTTCACTAATGTGGCCCTAACTGTGTTGGTGGGAACAGGGAACATAGTACTGGGGAAGGGTGCTAGTGGGTGTTCCGGCAGGGGACAGGGTGCCAGTGGGGACAGACTTCTAAAGCTGGGGGCAGAGTGCCAGTGGGGAAAGGTTTCTGCAGCTGGGGACAGGGTGCCAGTGGGGACAGAGTTTTGTGGCTTGGGACAGGAGAGTGGGGACAGAGTTCTGGGAGTGGGGATGGGACTGGGGACAGAGTTCTGTGGCTGGGGACAGGGGAGTGGGGACAGAGTTCTGTGGCTGGGGAGAGGGAACTGGGGAGTGGGAACGGGGCAGGGGAGTGGGAACAGGGGGCAGGGTGCCACTGGAGTCAGAGAGTCCCCTGCATCCCCCCCTCTGCAGGGAAGCCAGTGCATGCCTCCTCTGGGCCCAACTCCCCCCCGCGACACAGGGAAACCCAGCACGTGCCTGCCCCGGGGCGGAAACACTTCCTCCCCCGCCCCCTGGGGCGCAGGGAAACCCCACACTTGCCTGCCCTGGGGCCGATTCACCTCTCCTGCGCTGGTGCAGGGAAGTCACCATGCTCCTCCTCTGGGGTCAATGCCCCCTCCCCCGTGAGCCCAGCAGAGCAGCCAGCATACTTCTGGAACCCCCGGAAGTGGCGCTAAGCTGTGGGACTTCTGTCCACCTGTGGGAAGCCGGCACTATCTCCATTTTCGCTGGAGGTAGGTAGTGGGGCTTCTTGGGGGGCGGATGCCTTGCGATTGACTGGTTGAGGCCTCACGATTGACCAGTCAATCGCGATCGACCTGTTGGTGACCACGGTTCTAGAGTGTTACACTAAGACTAGGAACTCTAGTGCTATCTTGTGTAACTCATTTTTGCTGAAGACTAATCCTAAATAACTGTCCTATCATTTGATCCAGTAAGTGTTGTTAAAAAAATTCCAACATCAGGACAGGTTGAACCTCTTTAGTCCAGAATCCTCAGGACCTGACCTGTGACAAACCAGAGAATATGCCAGACCATAGGAGGTCAATATTGTCTAGCAGCATAACCAACACTTCCACTACTTACTGGGCTCTTGGAAGACATTTGGGGTAAATTAAACCGAAATACAGCAGAGCTCACTGAGAGCTGGACAGGTGGCTGTAAACCCACTGTATGGAACCATAGGAAACTTGGCCACACCCATGATAAGTGGACATCTGGCTAACTAAAATCATGCTGATCCATGGATCAAATTAAAGATCCTAATTTGAACTACCGTTACTCCTCTTGTAGTAACGGTAGTTCGAATTAGGATCTCTAATTCGAACTACCTACCCCGTGCCGCGTGTAGCCACGGGCACGGAGTTCGGACTAAGGGGGTTTTAAAAATGGTGGCACCCAGGAACATGCAAATGAAGCCTGGGATATTTAAATCCCGGCTTCATTTGCAACTCTGCTTGCCCTCCTTACCCTACCTAGCTCGAACTAATGAGGTAGTGTAGATGTATCCTTAGAGACTAACAAAAATATATATATATATATAGAGAAAGCTTTTGTGGGTAAAATCCACTTCATCAGATGAGTTGGAGTAGAAATAACAGAATTCAAGATACATATAACAGCAAAAAGCATTTACCTGTCAATTGTAGGGCCTGTGTTAATGAAGCTAATTAAGAGGGCTGGCTATGTCCCATTCATAACTTTTGAGGAGAAATTGGCTTTGGGTAAAATGCCAACCAGTTAATGGCTGTAATTAAGCCCAGGGTAACAGTGTCAAATTTGCAAATGAATTCCAGCTCTTCAGTCTTTCTCTGTAATTGGGTAGTGAAATTCCTTTGTAGAAGAATGGCTCCTTTAAAATTCATGATAGAGTGTCCAGGGAGGTTAAAATGTTCCCCTAAAGGTTTATGTGTTACCATTTCTGATGACGGATTTGTGTCCATTTATCCTTTGTTGCAGAGACAGTCTGTTTGGCCAATATACATGGCAGAGGGGCATTGCTGGCACTTGATGGCATATATATCATTAGAGGATATACAGTTGTATGAGTCCTTTAGGCTTAGGTAAGGAACCCATACAGCATGTACATTTATTTTATTTTCCAAAAAACAAAAAAAAATTTGAGTTAAGGATCCGAGCAAAGTCTAGTATTTTATATTTGCAGAACGATCTGTATTGTTGTTTGCACAGAGAGGTGGCTTACAACATATATTTGTCATATTTTAGTCAGGATTTATGTATGACAAACAAAACTAGTTATTTCTTAATTTAGTTATTTTATTTCATATTCCCTGATAAAATATTATAGATGTGGACATTAGGAGGATTTCTGGTATTAAGTAATTGTTTATAAAATAATGATTTAGTGTAACTATTTTTTTCTGTTAAGAGCTATTGTTATGCAGCAATGCTTTGCATTGACAAATTGCTTCTTCAGCTTGGAAATACTCATGTTAATTTCTGCTATAATTCTTTGTATCGTTTTTGGTTTGGCTGTTGATTCTTAATTACAATGTATCTGTTTTCAGTAGCATAGAGCTCTATGGAATTTTCTTGTAGAATGAATAGAAAATGATCTATAAAAGTGCGGGGTTTGTATATTACCAAATTAATAGAAAATAGAATTCCTAAAGTATATAGGACAGTTAAAAGACTATCTACACAGAATTATCTCCTTTCTATTATATCCCATAGGTTTTAATTTCTATATAACACAGTCATATAGAAACTCTGTTACATATCAGTAGAGCCCTATTGGTTTCATCCATGAGTAAATTGTCTGGCCATGCTAAAAGATAGAAGGGAAACATTTAACTGTGGGTTTAAATACAATGCAATGTTATTAGATGTCTGGGATTTCCCAGTAGATAACACATACAGTGTAGGTAACCAGTGTTCTCTCTCATTTTTTCCATCCAAGGCAGAATAAATTTTGTACACCAAGGAACATGCAGATGTGCACCACCAATAGAAACACATACTACTAGCTTTGGGTGGCAAAGGATGCTCGGCTAATCAGCTGGGTGCATCAGAATCTCTCCTGGGAGGCCTCCCAAAATCTCATCTTACAGGGAACACTGTAGGTGACTCCCACCTTGATTTCTTCATAATTTATCAGGAGTGGGAAGTGTCTTTACTAGTCCCCCCCGCCCTCCTTTCATTCATGATCCTGCAGCAGATCCATTACTGGTACCTTACAATTCCTGAGTGGCTTCAATCAACTTCCTGCTCCTTTCCATCCAGGTATCTTCAGCAAATTCATTCCCAGGACCTTACCAATTACCTTCCTCATAGAATGGGTAAGGTAGAAGATAATGACAGGGAGTTCTCTCCATGCTGTATCAATCATAGGTATCCTCCACTACTCCCAGATTTCTTAATTAGCAAAAACCTCTCAAGTCCTTTCCCCAAGCCTCTTATCCCTGGCTGTATGCCTCCTTTTATGGAGTACCTGCACTGAACAGTTGCTATACATTTACATAATAATAAGTTGTGATGTTATGCCTGAACAGAGCCCATCTGAACCTGCTGTAAGGAAGCCAAAAAAAAATCCCAACCAGGCCTGGCCAATAGGGTGGAAAGGAAAAATTCCCTCCAAGCCCTCCCCTCGCCCCCCAAAAAAGGGTGTGATGGGTTAGATCACAGAATTCTCTTGGGGTTGTCTCCCAATGTGCTGATCATGCCATTGATGCCCACCTCCCTGTTCTATGGGGCTCCCCAGCACATTGTCCTTCCGGGCCAGATCCTTTGGTCACCCCCAGACAAAGCACAGAGTTGGGATGTTACCACCTGCCTGCAGAGCAAACACACAAATGCTAAACCATTTCAGCTCTGGGAGGGCCCAGCTCTAAGGGCTCATCACCCAGGAAATAAAACAGAAAAGAAACCAGCCCCCCCAAACAAATCCATCTTCCCCTGGGTAAAAGTTTTATATGCAGAGAGCTCTTAAAGTCTGCCCTGTTTTATCAATGGAAGAGAGATATACACAGTGGCTGCTCCCACCTCATAATAGTCATCATCATTCACTTGGCTTGATGATAAACACAAATATTTTTATTAAGTAAAAAAGGAGGTTTAAGTGGTTGCAAGTGAAAACAGTCGGATCAAAGTAAGTTACCAACCCCAACAAAAACCAACCAACCAAACAAAACCCCCCAAAATCTCCAACTAATTCTAATGTGCTAAGCAATTTGTTGTATCCAAATTCTTCCCCTAAACAGCCATTCTATTCTCAGGTGAAAAGCTTCAAGTCAGAGTTGCTCTTCACTCTGGCCTAGGTCTACAGCTGTTTCCGAGCTTTTTGTTGTCAGGTATCCTCTTATGGTGGGCCAGGCAGTTTCAAAGGCCAGCTGAAGAGAAAGGACTGATAGCTTCCCATTGCTTAAATAGACTTTCCTCCAGGATGGGAACCTTTGTTTTGCAACCCCCTCCCATCCCAGTGGAAAAATATCAGATGGATTCCAGTACAAGGTAGCATAGTCACATGTCTTTCTAGGACTAACCACATTTTGGGCTGTAGGGGTTAATTGTGGAATAATTTTGTATGTGAAAGCATAGGGGTGGTGAGGCACACATCCTCCCGCCTCCTGTATCCGATGAGCCAGAAACAAACCTTCAGGAACACACACCATTTAAGATAGGTGGTGGTGCCACTGTAACGAAAAAAAGTTATAGATAAGAGTAGAAGAAAGAATAGGAACATATAAAAATCTTGCTTAACCAGATGTATTAATCATGTAAACAAGGTCAAAGGACAAGCAGTACCAGATCAATAGTCAACGGCCAAGTCATATTGTAACTAATCATAAGTAACCCCCAGAAAGTTCCAAACTGCAAAATGGGGTGAAATCCTGTATATAAGCTGCACAACAGTATGGCAATTTGGATTTCACCAATGGACTCTGGTACTGGTGCCTCTCCCACCCGTCCTCAGCTGAACAGGTTCCCTAGTTTTCAGAAGGGACATAGGAGCTGCATTTGTTCCATTGTTCTTTTAGTTAAGGGTATAGCTGAAATCTGTCAGGAAATAAATTGCTTGGCTATGTCTACACTGGCAGCTTCTTGCAGAAGAATGGCCGTTCTTCCTCAAAAACTTGCTGGCTGTCTACATTGCATAAGCATTCTTCCAGAAGTAAATTTACAGTACAGCATTGTAAAACAGGGCTTCTTCCAGAAGAGTTATTCCTCTCCCCATGAGGAATAAGCCCTCTTGTGCAAGAGCTCTTCCAGAAGAGGGCAGTGTAGACAGGCAACATGAATTTCTTGCGCAAGAAGCCCCTATGGTTAAAATGGACATCAGAGCTTTCTTGCGGAAGAGAGCATCTACACTCCAATGGATGCTCTTGCCCAAAAGCACATCTCTTGCACAAAAGCACATGCTAGTGTAGACACTCTCTTGTGGAAGAGTTTTTGTACAAGAACTCTTCCGCAAAAGAGTTCTTGCGCAAGAAGCTGCCAGTGTAGACATAACCCTC
The DNA here is from genome assembly GCF_052426305.1 of Pelodiscus sinensis. NCBI lineage: Eukaryota > Metazoa > Chordata > Testudines > Trionychidae > Pelodiscus > Pelodiscus sinensis. The sequence continues at coordinate 164,476,914 of NC_143052.1, read as the reverse complement.
GTGTTTAACAGATACTGGTGCAGCGTGTTTTATACTTAGAGAACACAGTGTTGGACCCAAGAATTACTCTTGCCGGCAACATGAGCTTATAGGACAAAACACCCTCGTGTTTAACAGATACTGGTGCAGCATGTTTTATACTTAGAGAACACAGTGTTGGACCCAAGAATTACTCTTGCCGGCAACATGGGCTTATAGGACAAAACACGACCAGTCATTAAGTATCTGAAGTATAACTAATATACTTTATATTTCCAACTTTGTATACAAGAATGATACATGCACAAAAATGGGATATACAGATTCAACGGATTAATAGATATGCTACCTGAACAGTTTACATAAAGAGCCTTTGAGTTATGCATATTCCAATCCATAAGCCAATTTTCATAGAGATTGGGGGACATGACAGTGGCAGCCCACAGAAGATATAGCAAATAACCTGCTCTATATCTCCCTAGACCACCAGGGAGAGAGGGTGAGTGCTGCCAAGCCCGCTCTGTGATCAGAGGCGAGGGTCTAGCACATGGTGATCTGTTTAAGCCATACATACCTTGATAATTAACAGCCACTGGAATGGCCTCTTTTATATCTCCCTTCCCCCTAATCCGCTGACCCCCAGAAACATCAGTCAGGGAGAAAAGGAGAAAGACACTCCCCACACTCCTCTCACACACCAGAGTCGGGGGGTGGAGGTGGGGGAGGGGAGGCAGGCTAGTAGATTTTGTGTTCTTCAGTCCTGCGGGTGGGTGGCAGGAGGGCTGGAGCACCAGCACAGGCTCCCCATTGCTGAGACTTGGGCTGGATCCAGGCAAACCAGGGGCTTCAGCTGGCTCTGGGTACTGAGGTTCCCCACCCCTGCCCTAAGCCATCAAGAATTGCTTTCCTTCCTCATCTCCCTGTGGTTCTCAACTGGTGGTCCATGGTGACTTTTTCGGTGCTCCACAGGAACATTTTCCAAAGTTACATGGTGTGAGCAGGTGCTGCTGTTCGACCGTTTTATGCTGTGTTCACAAGCATGCAGCACGTCATCCATAGCGTCACCTAGGATGCAACCGCATTGTGTTGCCAGTAACTTCTGTCTGAGGCTCTGAGCATCAGTGTAGCTGCTGCCATTGTGCTGAGCAGTTGCTGTTTTTATCATGTCTCAAAAAGGAGGTGGTCCACGAAAATTTTTTGATTGGCCTGGTGGTCTGTGGACTGAAATGAGTTGAGAACCACTGCCCTAAGCCATCAAGAATTTCTCTTTTCTTTCCTCCTTAAGATGCAGGGTGGAAATTCTACAGGCTGTTTCCATCAGTGAAGCAAACAGAAATTGCCTTTGTAAGGCTTTCAGAGTTTTGTACGTAGAATACAACTTCTTAAGGTTGAAGGAGAACTTTTCAATCCTTTGCCCTTCATAAAAAAGGCCCTTTGCGAAAGGAAAACATAATCTTGTCTGGGGCTTCAAGGCATTTTGGATTGATGAAAGATGCAGCATTGGTCTAAGTAACTATAATTGTTTTTCTTTTTTAAGCACAGAACAGCTTTGTTATTTACAACTTCATTGACAAAATGAAGTTGCAATAGATTGCATTACTGAAGTTAGAACTGAGATCAGGGCTGACCTTAGGGAAAATGGCACTCCTGCCCCCTCACCTCCCCACACACACTAAGAATGGTGTCCCCCCATTTCCCTGGGCTACCATGGGCTTCCCCACCCCTGGACCCATCCTGTGTCCCCTTTGCCATTAATTCCTACCTGCATCCTAACTCCTACACTGTGCCTCTAACCCCAACATTTTGTTACCTTCACCCCAACCTCTGCACAATGCTATTTTCACCCTCAACCCTTGCACTTCCCTCCCACCTTCACCCCTAGCTCCAGCCCTATGTTGCCAATGTGCCCACCCTACTGCCTCCCTGGCCAGTGTCATCCAAACCCTGATGCCCAGAAACCTCTATTCCCAGTGGTCCATCACCTAGAGATTACTACAAATCTCTGTGCCCAGTGCCTTCCCAACCACAGACCCTCTACACTGGCCAGCATCCCAAAACTGCCCAGCATCCCATATTCCTGAGGGCATTTGGCAGCAAAAAATTAATATTCTGTGTAAAATATTTTACAATTCTGCAAATTTTATTGTTAATAAGTAAATGTGGAGGCTCCAGCATGTGAGTGGCAAGGGTAGGCCACTGGTTGCATGAAGGTGGGAAATCACACTGCATCCCTACAAACACTCCTCTCCTAGGATAGGGACTTGGTAGTGAGCTGCCTCTGGGTGCCTGGCAAACGGCCACAGGGAAGCATTCTACATGATGGTTGAGATATCTATGACCCAAATCCATTTGAATGACAAAAAAGAAATAGCTAATAGTAATGACTGAGCTCAGTCCTCATCCAGGCCCTTGCCTGCCATGGCTCTAGGCCATCACCTACCAAATGGCCTTTTCATTTCCCTCACAGCCTGAAATGTAAAGAGGTGTTTGGACTGTGCAGTGTAGTGAGAAAGGGAATTCTACTCAGGCACCATCCACAAGGAAAAGAAATGTCTCCTTTCCCTTAAGAAAAGTTTTCAAAAGCAAGTCCATCTTCCTGCCTCGATTGATAACAAGTTGCTGCCTCCCTTGCATTCTGCAGTCCTGATGGCTGCTTTTCTGCTCCTGGTACACAACCTCCCCTTTTAGTGTCTATTTCTTGTTAATCACTGGCAGGAGCAGTCACCTTTAATTTTCCTTTAACTTCCCCTCCTCTGTAGCCAGGCTGAGTGTGCACCTCCCTCCCCCAGCCCAGGTCCATGCCTGCTGCTGATTCCTGCTGGGGAAGGGAGGAGAGGGGATCCTTGGCATCTGGACTTAAATTTCAGGACAGAGAGTGACAGAGTGAAAAGGCGATTAGAGAGATTTCAGGGAGTTGTGGGCAGCGCAGGTCATGTGGACAGAAGAGGGGAGAGGGGCAGGTGCAGTGTGTGGAGCAGGTTGGAACAACTGCTGTCTCCCGGGGCATCAGACTGCTCCCCAAGAGGCCCTAGCCTAGCACATTCACTTCTAGCTCACTGATTCAGGCAATGCCCGGCCTCTTTCCCATCCCAGCCCCACTCCTGGGGTGTGTCTAGACTACATGCCTCCTTCGACGGAGGCATGTAGATTAGCCAGATCGGAAGAGGGAAATGAAGCCGCGATTAAAATAATCGCGGCTTCATTTAAATTTAAATGGCTGCCCCGATCTGCCGATCAGCTGTTTGTCGGCAGATCGGGGGAGTCTGGACGCGATGCCCCGACAAAGAAGCCTTTCTTCATCGACACAGGTAAGCCTCGTGAAACCAGGCTTACCTGTGTCGATGAAGAAAGGCTTCTTTGTCGGGGCATCGCGTCCAGACTCCCCCGATCTGCCGACAGACAGCTGATCGGCAGATCGGGGCAGCCATTTAAATTTAAATGAAGCCGCGATTATTTTAATCGCGGCTTCATTTCCCTCTTCCGATCTGGCTAATCTACATGCCTCCGTCGAAGGAGGCATGTAGTCTAGACACACCCCTGTTGCAGCCATCTGCAGCCTAGTTCTCCCTCCCCTTGGCACTTGCTGCCCTAAAGTCCTGAGCCTGCCCTACTCCCCGAGCTTGGCTCCCCTTCTCCCCAGCCTTGCCCACCCCCTACAGGCTCACTCACATGCTGCAAACTTTTGCTCCTGGCAGAGAGGGACATTGTTGCAGCTCTGGGTTCCCCAGAAGGGAGGGGTGGAACTGGAGCCCTCAGCTGGCCAGAGGGGTGGAGTGGGGAGAAGCCTGGTAGCAGGGAGGAAGAAGGGACCGGAGGGGAGGGGACTGAATGGGAGGGGGAAGAGAAAAGCCAGCTGGCAGGAAAAAGAAGCCAAAGGGAAGGGGGAGGGTCAGAGCCCTTTGAGGCGCCCCTCCCCCCCCGGCTGCAGCACCAAGGGCCCGGGCCCAGATTGGCTGGCCCCTTCTGAGAATATTCACAAATATTGGGAAAACAGCAAATAGTAAGAAGTCTCACAGAGAAAGCAGGTTTACATTTTCACAATATAGTGACGATTGTTGGGAAGTAATTTGAGGATTTTTGCATCACAGAGAAATACTACAACTACTAAGACTTCAGCTTGTATTAGTGGATCCCTTCCCCTCTTTAGATACACATCCTAAGAGTTATTTTTTTCTTTAAAAATCTGCTGCTGGGCAGGTAGGTGAAGAATAGCATTCCAGCTATGAAGCTCTTGTCCCTTCAGATTCCTTCTTAGAGAGATGTCTGTGTGCAACAAGAATTGTACATTTTGTAAAATTTTAGAACAGACATTAAGGTTCGATCTTTCTCAATTGTAGATCATCTCCTGTGTATATGAACCCACACAGACTAAGATCAGAGGCGTCTCCTATTTTGAGCTATGAGTCTCAAGAAGGGTAAGGATATACTACTTTAAGAGCCTGTTTTATATCTTAAGTTCATTAAATCAACACTAATAGAAATCAGACATGTATAGGCTGGGGTTTTCCTTTGATTAGTGTCTGTATAGCTATAGTATATATAGCATATACAGCAATATTATTACGGTAGAGCGAGCACAATAACAACTGAAGGGACACACACTAGGTAGCTTATGCAGGCCACGCTCATTGCACACACCACTTGTTCCTTGCATTCTTCCATTCCTTCACAACCTCCCTCTGGACCATCCCGCCAGCCCTCTCTTTTTCAAGGAATCTCTGTAACTTACCCAGAGCTCCTTCATGTCAGTGTCTATGTCCCCTCCTCTCTCCATACTGATATTTCCCAGTCTCCCCCGGCAGGAGCTCTATATCCTGTCTCCCCGCCCCCCCCCCCCCATACACCCTTTGCCCATTTACCCTTTTCCCCTGTGAAGGACTCTGTGTGCCCCTTCACCCCTCCCCCCAACAAACCCCAGCCAGTTGATGTACTCCACTCCCCTCCTTATATCAGCCTCCATTATTATTTTTGTGCCTAGATAACAAGTCTTTCAGGGTGTCAATATAATAAAGTCTATTAGGTATTTTATAGCCAATTGCAGAGATCATAGAAGCTGTGGGTGTGCTAAATTGATGGCAACGAACCAGTGTTTACTACCTTTCTCCCCTTATATTTTCATTTGTCTTCACAGCTGAGGATGTTAGGGAGATTCCCAAACTTGAGCCATTCTTCGTGGGTGACAAATCTGAGGTTGTGTCCCAGATTGAGGTGTCAATAGAGGAGGTTTTGGAACAAATTGATAAATTAATAGAGATGAATTCATGTGAAGTGAGTACAGTCTCTATCATGACACAGGACTGCTTGTTGTTTTTTGAAGTTAGATTAACACAGCTAAGCCTCTGAGAAAATTTGTTGAGGAACGAGTCAACATGGTTTTTGTAAAAGGAAATCATGCCTCACCAATCTATGAGAATTTTTTGATGGAGTCAATCAGCATGTGTACAAGGGGTACCCAGTGATTATAGATATAGTATTTATATTCTCAAAAAGCCATTAATAATAATGGGTAGCAGGTTTAAAACTAATAATTGAAAGTTCTTCTTCACACAGCACATAGTCAACCTGTGGAACTCCTTGCCAGAGGAGGCTGTGAAGGCTAGAACTATAACAGAGTTTAAAGAGAAGTTAGATAAATTCATGGAGGTTAGGTCCATAAAATGCTATTAGCCAGGGGGTAGGAATGGTGTCCCTGGCCTCTGTTTGCCAAAGGCTAGAGATGGATGTCACGAGACAAATGGCTTGATCATTATCTTCGGTCCACCCCCTCTGGGGCACCTGGTGCTGGCCTGTTGGCAGACAGGGTACTAGGCTAGATGGACCTTTGGTCTGACCCAGTACGGCCGTTCTTATGTTAATAAGTTTCCTTATCAAGGGCTCTTAAGCAAAGTAAGCTGGCATGAGATAAAAGGGAAGGTTCTCTCATGGATTATTAACTGTTTAAAAGATAAGAAACGGTTTTCAGAATAGAGAAAGGTAAAAAATGGTGCCCTCCCCACCCAGGATTTATACTGGTACCAGTCCCATTCAACATATTCATAAATGATCTGGACAAAAAGGATACACAATGAGGTGGTAAAATTTGCAGATGATACAAAATTATTCTAGAAAGTGAAGTCCCAAGAGACACTGGAGAGCTACAAAGAGATTTCACAAAACTGGGAGATTGGGCAACAAAACGGCAGATTAAATTTAATATTGATAAATGCAGAGTAATGCACACTGGAAGATATGATGTCAGCTCTATATACAAAATGACGGGATCTAAATTAGCTGATATCATTCAAGGAAGGGATCTTGGAGTCATTATGGACAGTTCTCCAAAAATGTCCACTCAATGTGCAGTAGCAGTCAAGAAAGCAAACAGAAGATCAGGGATCATTAAGACAGGAATCAATAATAAGACACAAAATATGATATTGCCTCTATATAAATCCATAGTATGTTTCCACATTGTGTACAGCATGCAGATGGGGTCACTCCATTTCAAAAAGATGCACTAGAATTGGAAAAGTCACAGAAAGGAGCAACACAAATTATTAGGGGTATGATACAGAATCCATTCAGTTTATTCCTTTTTTTCCCTGTCCAACTATAATGGCAAAATGGAGCAAGGAGGCATGCTCCCTTCCTGCCCTTTTGACCATACGGTAAATAACATGGTATACAGCACCTTCTGTACTCCACAGCACTTCAGCTACATCTGAAAAAGAACCTACATTCCTGAACAGAAAGTGGAAGAGGGTCTTGCTTCCCCATATTCCTTCTGCAGCTACGAAGGAGCACAGTGTTCCCCTAAATAATTTGTGTGTGTGCGCGCATATGGCACATGTGTGTTTTCAGTTTTAAAAAAGTTAACTTGTTTCTGCTATATGTAATTACTTTGTAGGTTGGGGAGGAGGGAACAGAAATGATCAATTTCAGGTAAATTGCTATCTGCACCATCTATATTTTTCCCATAGACTTATTTTATTCACTTTTCTACCTGCAGGATATAAAGTAAAATAAAATTGTGTAAAACACTTTATTGAAGAGTAAGAACAAACTTCTTTGATGTAAAACAAAAATCATCCAACTTTAGGCCTGTGACTTTCAGTTGAAGCCAGTGGAAGAGAATGCATCTGAGTTCAGATAGTTTGAGTCTTCTTGATCTTTTTCATGCAGAAAATTTTTCCATTTCACTTCTTCATATATACCAGTTGGGCACTCCTCATATTTCAGCTAGTCAGAGTGTGTGGCCTGACCGCCTGAATTCCATGTGATTGATACTCATGCTGAAGCGAGACTCAGAAACATTTCCTGAACCATGTAGCTTTTATCGTAAAACTTATAAGTCTATATTTCAAAAGAACTCAACTCTCACTACCCTACCCCTTACCCTAGTTCCTATTTTTCAGTCATATTTTCATAATTGAACACCTTAGATAAACTTCATCAACATGGATTTCTTTCCCCCGTCTGGTAACTATGCTATTTAGTAGCTGTTGTTTGAGGGTGTCCTAATTTCCCACCTTAAGCCTAATATTTTGCTGAAAAATGCAAAAACACAAATTGAAATCTACACTTTCCCAAAGGAAGATTTGCTATTGAGAGTTATAGTTTTACTTCAGTCCCGTCTTTGAACAAGCAATGTACTTTTGAAATTAGAATCTGTTCTATTTCTAGAGTACAGTTGAGTAAAATGATTTCAAATTCTTTGCAGATTGCAGAGGATGATGAATGAGTACTGAAAACATTTGAACTGCCTAGCTTTGATGTAAATCTGTTGTGTTGAGAGCACATATGGTCAGAGCTTGCAAAGCCGTTGGCTATTGAGAGTAAATGCATCTCAGCATTTTTCTGGTCAGCAGGGTGTAAAACTCACTCATGTTGGATAGGTGTCTGTCAGGATTATCTCATTTTACAGCCAAAGATGACAAGAAGTTAGTAGCTAGAGGATTTATTTAAGAAAATGAACTTCATTTAAATAGTGAATTAGGAAGTTTCTTTTAATTAAAAAAGAATTAAATTTAAAACTGTTTGTTTATTGAACGGGTCCTATTTTACAGTTAAATTGCCTAGTATCTAAATGTAAAGGATTTTATATTTTTAGGTATTTTTATAGAATGGTGAGGATTGGACAGGATCACATTAAGTCTGACTCTTTATCTTTGCAATTTCTCTAACAAGTAAAATAATACAATAGAGAAAAGGGGTCAAACTTTGCAGACTGCTTGGTTTAAAATGGTACTGAATAAATAGTACACATATGAGGGTACTGCAACTCACACCTGGTTAGGTATAAAGATAGGCCTAGACTGGAACACTGGATGGGACTATTGTTGGTGTTCAGCTTTGGATCCTAATTTAGATGTGTCACATGGTTCCTGGCCATTTAAGGAGGAATTGGGCCCAACCTACTAATAAATGGCCTGTGAAAAGTAATCTGTAGAAAATAGCTAGATTCCTACAGAGGATGCTGGATATGGGAATAAGCACACATCTGAGATTTCAGACTTGTATTAAATAGGAGCCTTAGAGAAAAGACATCAAAGTCATGAGGCTGGAAAGTATTCTTAGGAGCATGGTGTAAGGAGTTAGACCACGGGCTCACACGATGGAAACTTGATCCCATTTGTAGTGTACATGTGTGAATATATACAGATGTAAAACAGTTTCTGTGTAATATTTATAATTGTCAGTCATTCTATCACTATGTTCTTCTGTGGTATCTTTAGGTTGTACTTATTCTGAACCAGACGCTTTGGGTACATCTAAACTACATGGTTCTGTTGACGGAGCCATGTAGATTAGTGTACTCGAAAAAGGGAAATGAAGCGGCAATTTAAATAATCACAGCTTCATTTAAATCAAAATGGCTACAGCACTGCGCCAATCAGCTGATTGTCGGCACAGTGCGGCAGTCTAGACAGGAACCTGCCGACCCCAGAACCCTTCGCCGGCAGATCCTGTAAGCCTCGTGAAGGGTTCTGGGGTTGGCATATCCCCGTCTAGACTGCCGCGCTGTGCCGACAATCAGCTGATCGGCGCAGCGTGGTGGCCATTTTGATTTAAATGAAGCAGCGATTATGCCTCATCTACATGGCTCCATCGATTTAATCTACTCTTGGCTTCAAAAATAGACATACTATGATAGGGTATATATCTAACAAGTTTCAGACCAACTGACTTCTGGTACATTGCTGTATATATGTAGGATATCTTATAAAAACCAACTAAGGCACATATTGGACATTTGGTTTGTCTTCTGACTTGTTGCTTAGATATATGTGTACAGTTATCCAGATATGGTTTTCCTTGTGGAACAGCTGAAATAATATAGACTCTCTCTGTAGCTGGAGTGAAAGTAGCAGGGAGCTATTTTGCCTTCAGAAGTTAATCTTTATTCAAAATCTAGTCTGTGGTATTGGAAGTTCATGAAAGTTGTAGTTAAATTAGCTTGGCCCCCAACCTCTATTTACTGCTTCCCTTCCCTCAGACACCAGGTACATGGGGCCACCTGTGGCAGGAGGTGCAAGTGTTGGGACTACGGGAAGGTTAATACTGTTGGCGATATTAAAACCATGTGGTTTTCAGTCTGTGCCCTGGAGGTTTTTCTCTTAGTAGAGTCTTTCCCCACTGTGCAGCAATTCAGGTTTTGGATTGATTTACTAAGAACATAAGGACATAAGAATGACCATACTGGGTCAGATCAAAGATCCATCTAGCCCAGTATCCTGTCTGCTGAGAGTGGCCAATGCCAGTTGCCCCAGAGGGAGTGAACCAAAAAGGTAATGATCAAGCGATCTCTCTCCCACCATCCATCTCCACCTTCTGACAAACAGAAGCTAGGGACACGATTCCTTACCCATCCTGGCTAATAGTCATTACTGGACTTAACCTCCATGAATTTATCTAGTTCTCTTTTAAACTCTGTTATAGTCCTAGCCTTCATAACCTCCTCAGGCAAGGAGTTCCACAGATTGACTATGCGCTAGGTGAAGAAGAATTTCCTTTTATTTGTTTTAAACCTGCTGCCCATTAATTTCATTTGGTGGACCCTAGTTCTTATATCATGGGAATAAGTAAATAACTTTTCCTTATTCATTTTCTCCACACCACTCATGATTTTATGTACCTCTATCATGTTCCCCCCTTAATCTCCTCTTTTCCAAGCTGAAAGTCCTAATCACTTTAATTTTTCCCCTAATCATTTTAGTTGCCCTTCTCGGAAACTTTTCTAATGCCAGTATATCTTTTATGAGATGAGGAGACCACATCTGTACACAGTATTCAAGATGTGGATGTACCATGCATTTATATAAGGGCAATAAGATATTCTCTGTCTTATTCTCTATCCCTTTTTTAATGATTCCTAACATCCCGTTTTCTTTTTTGACTGTCGCTGCACACTGTGTGGACGTCTTCAGAGAACTATGCACAATGACTCCAAGATCTCTTTCCTAATTAGTTGTAGCTAAATTAGTCCCCATCATATTGTATGTATAGTTGGGATAGTTTTTCCAGTGTGCATTACTTTACATTTATCCACGTTAAATTTCATTTGCCATTTTGTTGCCAAATCACTTAGTTTGGTGAGATCTTTTGGTGAGATCTTTGTGAAGTTCTTCACAGTCTGCTTTGGTCTTAACTATCTTGAACAGTTTAGTATAGTCTGCAAATTTTGCCACCTCACTGTTTACCCCTTTCTCTAGATCATTTATGATTAAGTTGAATAGGATTGGTCCTAGTACTAACCCTTGGGGAACACCACTAATTACCCCTCTCCATTCTGAAAATTTACCATTTATTCCTACCCTTTGTTTCCTGTCTTTTAACCAGTTCTCAATCCATGAAAGGATCTTCCCTCTTATCCCATGACAACTTAATTTACCTAAAAGCCTTTGGTAAGAGACCTTGTCAAAGGCTTTCTGGAAATCTAACACTATAGTAACACTATATTTACTGGATCCCCCTTGTCCATGTGTTTGTTGATCCCTTCAAAGAACTCTAATAGAGTAGGAAGACATTATTTCTCTTTACAGAAACCATGTTGACTTTTGTCCAACAAATTATGTTCTTCTATGTGTCTGACAAATTTATTCTTTACTATTTTTTCAACTAATTTGCCGGTTCTGACATTAGACTTACTGGTCTGTAATTGCTGGGATCACCTCTAGAGCCCTTTTTAAATATTGATGTTACATTAGCTATCTTCCAGTCATTGGGTACAGAAGCTGATTTAAAGGATAGGTTACAAATCATAGTTAATAGTTCCACAATTTCATATATGAGTTCTTTCATAACTCTTAGGTGAATACCATCAGGTCCCAGTGACTTGTTACTATTAAGTTTATCAATTAATTCCAAAACATCCACTAATGACACTTCAATCTGTGACAATTCCTCAGATTTGTCACTTACAAAGGACGGGTGAGGCTTGGGAATCTTCCTAACATCCTCAGCCATGAAGAATGAAGCAAAGAATTCATTTAGTTTCTCTGCAATGACTTTATAATCTTTCAGTGCTCCTTTTATATCTCAATCGTCCAGGGGCCCCACTGGTTTAGCAGGTTTCCTGCTTCTAATGTACTTAAAAATGTTCTTATTACCGTTTGAGTTTTTGGCTAGCTGTTCTTCAAACTCCTTTTTGGCTTTTCTTATTACATTTTTACACTTAATTTGGCAGTGTTTATGCTCCTTTCTATTTACCTCGCTAGGATCTGACTTTCACTTTTTAAACAATGCCTTTTTATCTCACTGCTTCTTTTACGTGGTTGGCAAGCCAGAGTGGCTCTTTTTTCTGTTCTTTTACTGTGTTTTTTAATTGGGGTATACATTTAAGTTGGGGCTCTGTTATGGTGTCTTTGAAAAGTGTCCATGCAGCTTGCAGGGATTTTACTTCAGCCTCTGTGCCTTTTAACTTCTGTTTAATTTCTCCTCATTTTTGAATAGGGTTTTTTTTTTCATTTGTGTACTATCAGCAACTATTCAGGATTAGTTGGCATTAGACTTTCTGGGGGCTAGAGCCAAACCCAAACCCAAGCCCTACTGACTAGGAACAAAGATAAAGCCTAAGGATTTCAGCCCTAGGTAGTGGGGCTCAGGTTTAGGTTTCAGTCTTGAAGGGTGAGACTCAGGTAACTGAACCGATCGAGGACTGAAGCCCTTAGGCTTTGCTTCCCCATGCTCCACCCCTTACCCAGGGCAGTAGGGCTCATGTGGACTAAGGATTCAATTGCCCCTCCCCCATCCTGAGGTAGTGTAGTAACTTTTGTAGTCATAAAGGGGTCACACTGAAAAGGGCAGGAATGAGCAGACCAGTCTAGAGGGGGTGGAACATCAGAGGTGAGGGACAGATGGAATGACGGAGGATGGATGGCTGTGGGGAGGAAGGACTGGAGTAAGAGAAAGGGAGACAATCTGACTAAGAGGAAATATACAGTTTGATCCCTCTCTACTGTACCTTAGTTTCACCTACCACTGGGATTTGATGCAAGTGCTTGGAATTAGCAAGCCCTCCTTCAAAATGAATCTCCAACATTTGGTAACAGAGCTCATGGGCTTTAGAGCTGAAATTCCCAGCTGTTTTATCAGCATCCTGATCTCTTGGCTGTCTTATTAAAGCTTTCAGGATTTTAATCCTTGTATGTTTCATTATAATTTGTTTAAACTTAAATAAATTTTATATATCACTCACCTCAGTGACTCAAATTCCTGGGGGTTTCAGTTTCTTAATGATGTTGCTTCTGGCAATTGGCACTTCATGCCTTGCCTCCTGAATAGTGATATTGAATATATTAAAATTAGGGATTTAATGTATTATTGAACTATGCCATCTCACTAAAGGCTAGTGTCCGGGCAAAGGAGTATTCAAAGTGAACATAAACAAGACGATTCCCTCTGAGAGTGTTATGCCCCAGAACTGCATAAATTTAAACAGATAATAATTGGAGTTGGGGGAGAGGGTTTGAACATCAAAGGGATTTTGGAATACTGGTCCCATTGGAAATCATTATTAAATCTCTCAGGTATCACTGGAAATCTTCCCAGTATCTACTTTTTCTCTTACTCATGGGCATTCAGGCGCCAAATGTCAAAAAAGCTTCAGAGAAAATAGGTACACCAAACTAGAACTGGGCAAATTTTCTGATTAATACTTTATGCAACACAAAAAGCAATTCTGTGTCAGATGAAATGAGTCATAAATCTGACATGAATTTGTCAAATAGTTTTTGCCAAAAAAGTGAAATAGAATAATTTGGGCTAGATTGACAGAACTAGAGGTAGTCCTTTAAATTCCATAGCTAGAGCGTTCCTCTAGGGTGTAGAAGACTGGTATGCAAATCTCCACTCTGCCTGATGAGGAGCAAGGGCTCAAAGCTGAGTATCCATCCCCCATATGAGTGCTGTAACGTCCCAGACTATAGACAATTCTTGGATGAGGCTTTCTCAATCTTTCCTTTGGAAGGTCTTTCAGTTTGTATAAAATTCTTTAATAGTCACTGGAGCAGCTGCTGAACCTCCAGGTAGGTCCTCTAATCATCAGACTATAAAGTCACTCATTCAGCTTCACTTTCTCTCTCTTACCCAGTTGATATTTAATGATTTCATAGAAGGTGAAACAGCTTACACAGGAAAGAATGTGAGAGACCCACTGGGATGGGTTATATTTCCCCACAGTGGAGAAAAAGGAGTTAACCCCATACGTTGGGTAGAGAAAGCCACACCCATCACCTCTTCTGGGCATGCTTGAACTGCACCTTCACTATAAAAGAAAGCAGCCCAGCTCAGTCTGGGCTGACTACCAAGGAGAGAGGATGTGTAATCCACACATCTAGTGTGGTTCACTGTCTCATGCAGTGGCACCCAGACCACAGCACCAGCTAAGATTGTGAGATCTCTTCAGCATGGGCTAGGAGCCAGCTGGCTTTTAGCTCAGAGGATAAAGGCTCCTATACTGAGGTCCCAGATTCAAATCTGCCCGGGGGCTGTTACAGATACACATTGCAGGCTCCCTCCTAGAGGCTGCTAGAGTATCAGATTGTGGTTGCAAAGCATGCTGAGGCCCAGGCAGATACCCATCTGCCTGCAAAAGCTGATGGAGTCACCAGGAGTTTCACAAGCAGATGACCCAAGAGGGTCCTAACACAGGGTAGGAAGTAACTCAGGAGAATTAAAGATTAAAAAATCCTTTCATTCTTTAAAAAAATCCCTTTATTTTGTTTTAAACCTGCTGCCCATTAATTTCATTTGGTGGACCCTAGTTCTTATATTATGGGAATAAGTAATAAGGTCATGGGAAAGAAACTCATACCATGCACATGGTGTCTTGAAAGAAGCTGTCTAGTCTTTTTGTTTAGTTGTTACCTAGTTAATTTTATTTTATTACTAGAATTGGGACTCGTGTTACCATTATTAGAATGAGGCTAAGATATAAATATAAAAGCAGAACAAAAATAAAATGGCATGCACATTAATTGGAAAATTGTTCATTGTTTCTTTGATTAGATGTACTATTTTATCTTAAGTAACCACATTTAGCTATGCCTTATCCAGCCATAGAAAGGATTTAAACTCTGGAACAAATTTAGCATCTGACAGTTACACTGTATAATCCTTCTGGGGATCTCTGGCCATAATGACAAATATATTAACTCCTCAGTGCATATTATCCTGTGATGCATGCTTAGCTCCTATTACTGTTAATGGGAGTTAAGCATGCTGAACGAAGAAAATATTCTCTGGTGTCTCATTTCTAAGACCACAACTTTTAAGCATCTTGTTTTATGAAAGTGATTATGTATTTTGACCCGTGTTAAGGAATCACAGAAGCCAAGAGTTGTATCTTACCACGAGTACGGTTTTGTGCCGTTAAGGTGCAAGTGAGCAGCAGGAACACACACAAATGGAAAAAATCTGTTAGTCTTTGTCCAACCAAAATTTTTATCTGCTAAGGCTTATCTCTTGGGCCAAATTGGGGCTTTGTTTGAGCTAGGCTATCATTTGTTCACTATTTTATTAGAATGTTGGCTAGCCACATCTTAATTGCAGAACTTTTTCTAAGGCCCATTTGTGATCACATACACTGTAGCGACTACTGTTAATTATTCCTATTCAAATTCTTTCTTGCTCTGAAATGGGTGGGTCTTTCCTCAAAATATAGTAATTTAGATTTGTATTGAGCTGTCTCAAAGGTATTTTGCAGCCCATTGTGTATGTGTGATCAGATATCTTCTATCTCAATGTGGGTGGTAGCCTACTAAATCTATCAATAGCCATTCCTGAAGAGAGATTGGGGTGTTTGAAGCAATTTTCAAGGTCTGGTTACTTTGAATCAGGTTTTTATTTTGTTAAATTGAAATTATTACACTCAGGTTAGTTTCAATATACCTAGAAGTATAACGAGAATCAGAGGAATTGTCATGTTCTGTCTAGCAAGCTGCCTTAACAGGATGTCATGTATCACAGGGGTAGCTGTGTTAGTCTGAATCTGCAAAAACTATGAAAAGTCCTGTGGCACCTTATAGACTAATAGATTTATTGATTCATCTGACAAAGTAGATTTTTGCCCACGAAAGCTTATGCTCCAATAAATCTGTCAGTGTATAAGGTGCCACAGGACTTCTCATTGTTTTAACAGGTTATGTGAACATATGGTAGGGTGTCTGTCACAGAGCCAGGGGACTAATTCTGTGGGGGAGGACCTGGGATAAGATTATGTGCCAAGAAGTAAGATCATGAAGAGACTACAGGAGGAGGTTCTTTTGTAGAAAGAAAGGAAGTTGACCGGGAACAAGGAGGAGATCATGGGAAGAGTAAACTCTGGACTTCTACTCTGGACTAGACCGTCTAATAAGAGTCCCTTAGAGGTAAGTAGCTACTAGGAGCAGGGGAATCTCAGGCAAACCCAGAGAGAGGTAAGGCAATGGAGAGAAGGGGTAAAAGGAAGCCCAGCAAATGGGTGGGCTCAGTTTCATTGGGAAAGTTGCACCGGGACCTCAGGACTTTGAAACAGAAGTCTGTCTAGGGGCACATCTACACTGCTTCCGTAGCTCGAAATAAGCTATGCAATTTGAGCTCCACAAATTGCACAGTTTATTTTGAGTTAATTTCAAAATGGCTTATTTTGAAATTTGGCAGTGTCTACCCAGCACTTATTTCAAAATAGATCACTATTCTGAAATGTCCCTTGTTCCTCGTGGAATGAGGTTTACAGGGACTCAGAATAAAGAGCCTGTTATATTTCAAAATATTGGGAGTGCTCAAAAGATGCAGCATAGCTTTTTTGTGATATCTCAAGTATCCCAAAATAGCACTGCAGTGAAGACGTAGCCTTAGAAAGCATCCACACCGCTTCTGTGGTAGGACCTTGTTATCCCAGAAGGAAGGGGATTTACAGTGACCCAGCAAGAGGTCCAAGTCATTAATGGGGAGTACCCTCAATAACAGAATGGCAAGAGCCACAGCTCAAGCAACTAATGGAAGAGGTACCAGACAAGGCAAGAGTTAATTCCTAGATGTAGCCACAAGGATCTGCACCTGAAGTGAGTGGATCTCTACACAGAACACCATAGACAAATTTATCTGCATCATACCAACACTGTACTTTTCATGAAAACCATACAATTGCTTTTAACACTTTTTGTCAGGTTGTTTGTTGTCCATCATGTGTGTTAATGCACACAGAATCATATCCCTTGACAGAGTCAATGAGTAAAGTCTGCATTGATTGTCCTAGTGAAGTCTTTTTGGCCTATTGTCTAGTGTGCAGTATATTTCTGTGTATAAAAACACAATACGATATTTCATAAATATGTGCATTATATAGATGAATAGCATTTGATTTTCTTCAGTTTTCTTCATCTTATTTTTTCCCTTTTATAGGAATATTGAATAAATGTTACATGAGCTAGGAGAAGATTTCATGGTGAATTACATAGATGCCAACAGTGTGGTTGTCTGTCTGACATTGGCTGAAGAGGTGATAATTAGTAAGTCATTTTGTTCTCTTTTTAATGTAAGTAGTTAAGGGTGGAAGAATGATCTTCCAGACACACAGAAATAGAAATGAAAACCAGAATCCTTTAGTTGAAAGCTGACTGTTAAATTGATTCTTCCAGGATAGAGATGTTATAGAAGTGAAAAGTAGCCTGCTCTTAAATACATTTTTTAAACAAGTGTCCATTTTATTTTTAGCCCACGCCCTCTGCTTCTGTGTCAATAGTCAGAAATGTCTCTGGAAACAGCTGGTCTCTGAGACTAAGAACACTCAGTGTACATTTCAGCTGCTGGCCTCATGCTGAGATTCACAAGGACAAGGTTAGAAAAACGGTTACAGTTTGAAGTAGCTTTTCCATGCCCTTCAAAGTGCAGTATTTTAAGAAAGTTCTTTTTAAAATTATCCACTTCTCATGGCTTAAACATTTTTTTAAAAAAGGGCACTTTCTTTTAAAGTCCATTTTAATTGCTGCAGCAAATTTGCAAGTAGTTCTCAGGGAGTGGGTGGAGGAGGAGAAAGTAGGTGGTCTAAGGGAATCAGCATGGTGCTTATAAATAAATCCATCCTTCTATATCCAGGTTTACAACTCAAGGCCTATGTTCCAGGATTGGGATGAAGTGAAACTCTCTTCATTCTTTGTGGGTTAAATCTTTAGAATTGTTCACAGGCACCCTCCTTCTAATGACATGTGTGCACTGGGGGGGGGGAGGGGGAAATGATGACAATGCAATGCCAACAGATGGAACTGAAGCTGGAACCTCTGGAGCTTAGTGCAAGAGCCTCTACCAGCAGACTCTCCATTAAGGCTGCAGAGCTCACCAATTCTTATCTCTCTGCATGTGGTGTAAGAGACACTGCAGGGGACAGTGAACCACACCCAGCATGTGTGTGGGTTATACCTAGCTACACCTAGATAAAACTACACCTAGCTTGTCTACCATAGAATTTTTCAATATTTTAATCATTTCATTTGTAAAGTCCTCTTTCTTTTCCCTTAGAGTAGGTCCAAACTACATAGCTCCGTCGACGGAGCCATGTAGATTAGTGTACTTGAAAAAGGGAAATGAAGCGGCGATTTAAATAATCGCCACTTCATTTACATCAAAATGTCTGCCACTCTGTGCCGATCAGTTGTTTGGCAGCACAGCGCGGTAGTCTGGACGCTCCGCAATCGACAAGGGAAGCCACAAGGCACAACGGGGCGGTCGACAAGGGTGTCCAGACTACCGTGCTGTGCTGCCAAACAGTTGATCGGCACAGCGCGGCAGCCATTTTGATGTAAATGAAGTGGTGATTATTTAAAACACCGCTTCATTTCCCTATGTCCAGAAACCTCATCTACATGGCTCCGTTGACACAGCCATGTAGTCTAGACATACCCTTAGTGTAGATGCATATGAAGTTAAAATGAACAGCAGAAACTATAAAATCTAGTTTAGGGTAGAAGCTGGTTTTTGTAGTTCTGCTTTGGATGGTCTTAGTGGAAAATGGGGAATGATTCTGGTTGGTGGGCGTCTCTCTATTTCAGTTTGAGGGAGGGATAAAGAAATAATTTGGATGAGGAAAGCCAGAAGTGGAGACCTTCTATAACAGTGGTCTCAAACGTTTAAGTATGAGATCACTTTTTTTTAATTTAAGTGCAATCCAAGATCTACCTCAGACCCAAATACCCTTGCCCCACCTAACTTGTGCCCCTTCTCTGAGGACCCGCCCCTGCTCACTCCATCCTCCCTCACTTTCACCGGGAAGGAGCAGCGGCTTGGGGTGCAGACTCTGGTCTTGGATTAAGGGATTTGGACTGGGAGAGGGGCTCTGAGCTGAGCTTGGGGCAGGCAGTTGGGGTACCAGAGGGCGTTCTAGGTGTAAGCTCTGGGAGAGTGTTTGGATGCAGGGGTACTCAGGGCTAAGGCAGGAGCTTGGGGTACAGGAGGGGGTTCATGACTGGGGTAGGGTTTCAGGAAGTGGGCTCTGACTGGGCTCTGCTTACCTCAGGTGGCTTCTGGGTGGTGGTGCAGTAGGGCTAAGGCAGGCTCACCCCTGCCCTGGCCCTACACCACTCCCAAAAGCAGCCAACAAACTCCCTCCCAAGACCTGTTGTGCCCCAACTCTGCTCTGTAGAGACAGGATACAGGGTGGGAGAGGGAGCACCTTGACATCAGTGCCCTTCTTCTCCCTCCCCTGCCCATCAAGCAGGAGGCTCCCAGAGGTGGGGGGAGGAAGCTCCAAGGCAGAGGGTAGGAGCTGTGCAGCAGTAACGGGAGAGGCAGCTGAAGTGCAGCACTTGATAGCCTCTTGGCCAAACCAGTTAGGATCACCTGTCAGAGGCTCCAAGATTTACCAGTAGATCCTGATCTACTGGTTGGTGACCACTGTTCTATAATGCCTAGCACTGAACTTCTTGTATACAATTTTAATTGGAATGACACCCCCCCTCCCCATTTTAAATATTGGGCCTGATTTTCAGTTTTCCCAAATCTTGTTTGTACCTCACTTCCTCATCACAAGGAATTAGAGCACAAGGCATTCAGGTACTATATTAAGGTCAGGGGGAAGAAGGGGGGGATATAAGTACCCAAGTTAGATGAATTATAAGTATAGATACAGAAATAGTTTATTCTTCTGCACTAATGTTATGCTTTCCATTTTATTCTAAACTTGTTCTCTACTTGGAGAAAGGAAGTTCTATGCCAAATATTTTCCTTTTCATTCAGCAAGGTGAGAGTATAAAACACCTGCTTGATGAATCTTTTCAGCATCATAGAGTTTATTAAATAAACTCTTAAATATTAACAATAGGTGTAACTTCACTATAAGTAGCTGTCAATCATGAGGTTTATGATCAGAACTTATAATTTCATGATCTTTGACACAATTTTGCCTGTTCCTCAAATTAATTTTAGTAACAAGAAGGAAGATGGATTAAAAACACTGAGGGATTCTATTTTTTTCTACAGATAAACAATGTAAAGAGGAACAATATAAGCTTTGTTTTCTGCACTGTCAGCTTTCATGTAGACCCAAAGGGACATTTTTTTCATTAATCTATAAAGTTTTCTCTGAAGATAATGATACACTGGGACACTGGGACAAAGTACAGAAGAGTTTTCAGCCATTAGAAACAAAATTGCAACATCTTCCTAAATGAGATGGATGACTCTCTCTCTCTCTGTTGGTAATAGACTGCTGGCATGAGTAATAGCTGTGTCTTTTTTTTAAATTCTGAGTTCTTTCAATCATATTTCTCCAAGCAACACATCTGTAGTTGTATTCTTGGAAAGAACATAGGTGTTTGGGAAGGACCTCACTTTTCAATCTTTTCTATCCACTATTTCCACACCACAAATCTCAGAACTGAAAGCTTGAACTATTTATTTTGGCTACTTCACAGGTATAACCCCAATTTACAGGGACCAAGGTGGTCTCTTCATTGAGGTTCAGACAGCGATGCAGCATCCACTTCACTTGTCCTAGTCCTATGCTGCCTCAAGAACAGATTTAACCTTTTTGCGTTCCCAAGAACGATTTAACCTTTTTGCATTGCTACCCAGTGGAGGGAATGTGCCGACGGAAACTTGAAGTACATATAGGCCTAATAAAATTATTACATAAAATTCTTATTTTGGTAGATACTTCATGGCAGAACTGAGAATTGAAGTGGTTTGTGATCCCTTTGTGGGCAGATACCATGGATGTCACAGCTGCTGTGTCATTTGCAAATTTTGCCAATGGTTTTTGTTTTCTTCCAAGGCAGTGGTTAAGATGTTAAATAGTGTAAGGTGGAGAAATGATCCTTGTGGGACTCTAGTGGCACCACATATACAAAGTGATGATCCCCTAGTTACATTGGAGACCTATTCGTTTCGATTTTAACCATTTCTTATGTGTTGGGTTAATTTTAGATTTTAGATTTTTAATCCAGATATCATGTGGTACCAAATCAAATGTCTTACAGAAGTCTATGTATATTGTGCCAACACTATAACTGTTATCCACCAATTTTGTCATCTCAACAAAAAAAAGATATTAAATTAGTTTGACACTCCTTTCCATAACTCATGTTGATTTACATTCCTTTCCTGGGAGGTTGCTTAGCTATAGTTATTGTCTGTTTTCCCAACAACCTCCTATTAAGTACAGTAGATCAATATAATCATGCAGGAAAGCCTTTTAACCTAATATACAATAATGTTGCCTCACTGCCCAGGTCATACATAAGCTATGTCTACACTACAGAGTTTTTTCAGAAAAACATCCATTTTTTTAAAAAAAGTCACTTACATCCACACTGTAATCGCTTTCTTTCGACAAAAAAAAAGCAAAAGAATGCAGGGGTTTTCCCAATACTGGTAAACCTCTTTCTATGAGGCAGAAGCCTTTTCCCAAAAGAGCTCTTTCAGAAAAATGCATGTGTGGAAGGGGAAGAGGGAGTTCTTTCAAAAGAAGAGGAAAGAGGAAAAAGCACAGGTACCCCGGTGGCCACTCCGTCCATAGTAATCAGTTTAAATGCGAGAAGGCATCCATTCAGTGTGGATGCTATCTTTCTAACAAGCTGATTGCTTTTTTGATGTGCTTTTGCTGTTTGGATGCTCTCTTTTGGAAGAAATTTTTTTGGAAGATCTTTTCTGGAAAAGCTTCTTCCGAAAGAAGCCTGCAGTCTAGCCATAGCCATAGCGTTTAGAACATTATTGCATAGTACAGGTTGAACCGCTCTAGTCCAGCTCCCTTTGTACCTGATCAGTTCCAAATGAGAGAATTTTCTGGATCACAGGAGGTCAGTATTGTTTAGATTGGTAGGTTCTTTAATATTGTTGAAGACCCTAACACCTCTTGCCAGCCAGCCTACTAAACACATTTTGACTAGAACAAAAAAGGCCCATGTGTATTATTGGGCAATGAAAATCTCTGCAGATTTAAAACCAGACTCCCTCAAGAGAGGGGCAATAGTTGTATGGGTGAATTAGCCTGAGTCTTACACTACAGCAACACAGCTATGATGTTGTACCTCTGCCCCATAGTGCCTTGGAAAGGGTTCAGAAAAGGGCAACTAAAATGATTAGGGGTTTGGAACGGGTCCCATATGAGGAGAGGTTAAAGTGACTGGGACTTTTCAGTTTAGAAAAGAGGAGCCTGAGGGGGGATATGATAGAGGTCTATAAAATCATGAGTGGTCCGATAAAGAAAAGTTATTTATTAGTTCCCATAATAGAAGAACTAGAGGACACCAAATGAAATTAATGGGTAGCAGGTTTAAAACTAATAAAAGAAAGTTCTTCTTCACACAGCGTGTAGTCAACCTGTGGAACTCCTTGCCAGAGGAGGCTGTGAAGGCTAGGACTATAATAGAGTTTAAAGAGAAGCTGGATAAATTCATGGAGGTTAGGTCCATAAAAGGCTATTAGACAGGGGATAAAATGGTGTCCTTGGCCTCTGTTTGTCAGAGGCTGGAGAGGGATGGCAGGAGACAAATCGCTTGATCATTGTCTTCGGTCCACCCTCTCTGGGGCACCTGGTGCTGGCCACTGTCGGTAGACAGGATACTGGGCTAGATGGACCTTTGGTCTGACCCAATACGTCCGTTCTTATGTTATGTTATGTTATGTTCTTCCTATGTGCTCCCTGGGCAACATTAGTGAGGTCAATGGAATTCTTTTTCCCTTGATCCAATTGCATCTAAGCAGGGATAGGCTGACATGGCTACAGCACTCAGTGGGTATGTCTAGATTACATGCCTCTGCCAACAAAGGCATGTAAAATAGGCTACCCAACATAGTGAATGAAGCAGGGATTTAAATATCCCCAGCTTCATTAAAATAAAAATGGCCACCACGCTGTGCCGGCTCAGCTGATTGTCGGCACAGTGCGCGAGTCAAGACACGGATCGGTCGACAAGGGAAGCCTGCGTCAACTACCCCCTTATGCCTTGTGAAACGAGGTTTACAAGAGCGGTCGACAAAGGCTTCACTTGTCGAACGATCCTCATCTTGACTTGCGCACTGTGCCAACGATCAGCTGAGCCGGCACAGCGTGGTGGCCATTTTTATTTTAATGAAGCCGGGAATATTTAAATCCCCACTTCATTCACTGTGTCAGGTAGCCTATTTTACATGCCTCTGTCGGTAGAGGCATGTAGTCTAGACATACCCAAGGTTATGATTTTTTTTCACATCCATGATCTCCATTGCTACATCAGCTTAACTTAAGTGAACTCCAGGCCTGTAAGAAATGTGTGATATGTATGTATTTCTGATCATTGTATTCCACAGTTCACAGATTATTAAAGGAAAAAATGCAGGTATTCAAACTCTAACTTGCTACATGATTATAGTTGATCAACAGGTTCTGTAGCCCCCAGCCTGACCCAGATGGAAAAATCATAACATTGTATCCTGAGACAAGTAAAGGCATGAACCTTAAAACCTCAGGGTGAGGGCTGTACTGAGGGAGGAGGAATGGAGCAGAGGTGTAGTTAACTCTGAGACCATGACACACTTACAGTAAAACAATTCATAACCTCTTGTGGCTTCCATTCCCATGACCCCTTTCTTCTGTGTGTAGTTCAACTGAACACAGCTCAGAGTTTGAAGAGGAAGCTGCAATGTTATGGTCCTTGAGAGAAATTCTGAAGGGCAGGTACTACATAGTGTGTTCTTATATTCCTAAGAAAACAGTTCCTTCTGGAGGCTGCAAGTCAGTGTGACACAGCATGTGACATCACAAGTTTTCTTCAGTTGGCCTTGTATATAATCTACATCACCATAACGTATGCATATCAGTCAGGAGAACAAATAATGGGATTTATGAGCATGTCTTCAATTTATTGTTTTGAAAATGTACTCCTCAGACTTAAAAGGAAAGAAGCAGCAACATGGTTTGAGAATTGCAATAATTGGAAATGTACCCCTGAGGCCAGTAATGAAAAATATTGCTATGTTTTGTGAATTAAAGCAAAGTTACAGTACTGTGCATATACAGGGCAATATCAGTTTTCAAAGAACAATAAGTAAAGTTTTTTTCCTTATAATTTTTATCCAATAAAACAGTGAATTACTTTTAGAGACATTTTTGTCTTCCGCCTGTTGAATAATGAAGAGTATGTATGAGTAATAAATGAAAACTTTTTTGTGTGTATGCAGAAAGTTTCAGAATGGACAGAGAAATCATAAAAGAACATTGTTAATGTAATGACAGTAGGCTGGACTAAAACTGGGACCTCTGGAGCCTAGTGCATGATTCTCTACTGCATGAGCTAAAAGCTAGCTGACTCTCAGCTAAGTCTAGAGAGCAGACTTGTTATTCTCCATGTAAGTGGTCTCAGTGCCACTAGGAGGGATGGTATATCACATTCAGAAGATGTATGGGTTATTCCAGGAAGATGCTAAAACTGTCAATATATTTTATCATTTCATTTTACATAAGTTATAGTTTACTTTTATACTTTACTTCCCTAATGTACACAAAAATAATGGTATTTAACAATTTACTTCTGTTACCAACAAAAAGGGGAAAAGATTTTTTTCACTAAAATATTTGACGTATTTGTTTCACATTTACTTCCTGTTAAACACATAATATGCCAATATTATACAGTATAATGTCTAAATATGTGCAGAGGGATATCACTTATCTCTTCCAGTAGTATAAAATTATAATATTGTGTTATAATACTCCTGTAACTCTACAGGAGTTAGAATCAGATAATTATTTGTGTATGAAGATGATTTTTATTGGACAATGTAGTCTATATCCATGCCAGAACTCACTTAATTAGTCATGATGGATGGATATCAAATTAAGCTTTAAATATTTCAAGGTATGCACACCTACCCCTCACTTGGCAGGTTGCTGCTTTTGCAACCATCCTTCCAGATCTAAGTGTTTTTACTAATCTGCATAAATTTTCACTTCTATAGCTGAAAAACATTATTTCTTGTTCTGTCTTTTTCATTTTACTCATTAACTATCACTGTGTTTATCTGTAGCTAATTATAATATCACCCCTCAATTTCCTGAAGTCCCATTTCTAGAGTTCTGATTCTGATCTTGCTTGTCATGGCTTTGTACTTTAAAGGAGATTACCAACTCTTGTTTGTCCAGTTCTCTTAACTATTTTTTATTTTGTTTTCCAAAGCTTTCATTCTTTTTTTTTCCCATCCCCCCAAATTTGACCGCTGTACTGATAACTAGGGCTGTCAAACACAGTGTAACTCACATGATTAACTCAAAAAACTACTCTTTTAATCACACTGCTAAACAGTAATAAAAAACCAATTGGAGATTTATTGTGAATATTTTAGATGTTTTTCTACATTTTTCAATATTGATTTCAAGAACACAAAATATAAAGTGCCCAATGATTACAAATATTTGTAATGTAAAAATGAACAAAAGAAATGGTATTTTTCAATTCAATTCATGCAAATAGTGTAGCGCAATCTTTCTCATGAAAGGACAATTTATACATGTAGATTGTTTTGTTAGGTAACTGAACTCAACACAATGTGAAACTTTAAAGCCCATACGTCCACTCAGTCTTACTTCTTGTTCAGCTAGTTGCTAAGAGAAACAAGTCTTCTTACATTTTACAGAACCTGGCTGGGTAGAGCAGCAGTTTCAGTGGTTGGCCTTTGTTAAGCAGAAGCTGTCTATGCTCTGGATTGTAAATAATTTTGCAGGGATTTGAATGACTGCTCATTAGGGATTTAATAAAATTTGGCAAACTTGGGATATTCATGTTCTTCACAGGTGCAAAGCCCATTAAATAACCATGGATGTTTGTAAGTTCCCTAAGGATTGAACTCTGTTTTCATGAACATAACATTTGTTTTCATCCACTTAGCTTTATTCTTACCTAATTATGAACCTAAAGGATTAGTAAGAAACCATAGGAATTTTTATTCTGATACACAAAGGTTCTTTCAGTTTGCATTTTAACTCCAGTTCTGCTCTGAAACTGATAATATACAAAGCCCAGTCATATTATTACATTTTGACACTGAATTACCAGATAAATGACTTGTCAGAGTTCATTTATGTTTCTGAATGTTTGGCAAAGAGTGACAGCTGCACAGAGCTTATAATTCAGTGATGCATTATCTCAATGAAATGAAATAGCTTCCTCTGGAAAATATATGCAAAATTAAATCTTGGGGGTCCAGATAAGGTGTTTTAATAATTCAAAAAGTAAAACGTGTGCCAAATAAGAGGATTAATTCTAGAAGTCAGATAATGCCCAAGGAAAGGCAATACAGTGACTTGCCACCTTCTGAGCTAAAGAAGAATTCTGGATTCATATCAGGGTTCAGCAACTGGAGATCTTTCCTTCCTTTGG
This sequence comes from Pelodiscus sinensis, assembly GCF_052426305.1. Lineage (NCBI taxonomy): Eukaryota > Metazoa > Chordata > Testudines > Trionychidae > Pelodiscus > Pelodiscus sinensis. The sequence goes on along the minus strand of NC_143052.1, from coordinate 164,450,629 downwards.
AATGGAAGGAAAAAGTAGATATTACCATCATCCATGCTATAGTCCATAGAGCACACCAAGAATGTCAACTATATACTTCCAATACATGTGATCCATGTAAGCTACTGTAACAATAGGCTAGGGTGTTCCAGCAAGATAATATGAAAGCAGAAAAATAAACAGAGCAAAAGAAACACATATGAGAAATTAAAGTAATACTGGTTGGCAAACCCTTCTGTAGGACTTTGTTCCTGATTTTTCTCAGTATGCTATGGCTTCTGTGGGCCTCTCCAAAGCAGCCCTGCAAGTGACAGTTTTGGCCACTATATGATTTCTCCTGTACTCCTATCAAGTGGCTGGTGTTAGACACATGACCAGAGAGAAGAGGATGTGGTCTGCATTCCCCTATATCTCTCTAACTTCCTCCAGGGGGTATTGGTAGCTGGCTCAGATGCCAGTAAATTTGAAATAATGGTAATTAACAGTAAGGAAATGGTCAGGTGCCTGGTGACTTCTGAATTGTGGAGAGACAAAGGTTTTTTTGATGCATTTTGTGTGGGCAGAATGAGAACGCTTGTACTGCATTTGCTTGTGGCATAGTATTCGTGTGTCTGCTCCATATAAAGGAATTCAGTCCGCAAGGCTGGAAGTCTATCACCTTTTGGCTAGGACTAGATTTTTGGGGGGGGGGGGGGGCTGCAAGAAGATTTCTGGTAATAAACAAAACAGTTACAAATTTGTAGGTGCATGTTCACAAGTGTTAGAAAAATATTATCTTTAGCTATTATCTGGAAAACTGGTAATATGAGAGAACTTATATTACTGTGACTCTGATTACTGGGTTTTCATCCCCAACTATATTAATTTGCAAGAAAACATGTATAATGTCTGTTCATAAGTTCAATTAATGAAGGACAAAATATGACAGAAAAAATTAAACATGTGGTAGTAGCAAACTCTCCTTCCCTCCCTACCATCGCCTAGATACTGTGTAATTAGAAATGCTCATTTAGTGGCTCAGTTCTCAATTATCCAGTAAATGCAAGTCTTTGAATGAGATATAGTCCCTTGTCTAATGTGACTGAACATAATTTAAGGTACAGAATACATGCCCAGATGTTAGCAGCTAAAAGCAAACTGACAGATGACATCTCATACTTAGGAGCACAGTTTATGTAAAACTTCCTGTGCACAGTCAGGTGTTTATTGAACAGAACTTAATAGATAAAATCAGGACTAATGCTATATAACTGCACAGTATGGATAATTTCTGTGGATGTCCTATACCAGTATTTCTCAATTTTTTTATAAAGTACCCCTTTAAAAAAATTATAAGTACCCCCAATACCTACAGTTTTCAGACACACACATTTTTTTTCTACCATTGCAACACATTTGTTTAAACAACTTAATTGTAGCCGGGCGGGTCATGAAATGTTTGGGTGTAAAAAGTGCCAAAATAATAAAATTCAGTTTTCTCCAAATTTCAGTTGTGTTGATGTACTCCCCCCTCCCCCCCCCCGACCTCTCTCGAGTACCCTTAAGGGTACTCGTACTACTGGTTGAGAAACACTGTCCTATACCATCAGTAGCTGAGCTCCAATTTATTATAAGGTTTTTTTACAATTTACTATAAGAAGTAGTGGGGTTAAAGTTTATTTTTTTGAAAACTGGATTTCAGTGTATAGGTAGATACCTATCAGGATTTGGTTGTTAGCCTTGTGCTTAGGCAGTTTGGCATCCAAAGAAAATCTCTCGCAAATATCTTTATCACCCTTTTAAAACAATTTATTTAACAACATTTATTACCTTTTTTTCTACTTGTAGATTATTTCCACATGTTGGAATTACCTCTGAGACAAGAGGTGGCCAATAATTTTTGAAAGGTGACACTTTGTGAATTTCTGAGGTGGATGCAGGCCACCCTGGAAGGGGCAGGGCCTCAGGTGGAATGGACGGGTTCAGGAGACTTTGAGTGCTCCCAACTCAGAGACCGTGATTGGCTTTGCAGTGTGGGAGCATGTGAAATCTTTGTCCTCCACCCTGCCAGGGGTGCCCAGCACCTAGAGAACAGCTGGTGGTTCCCGCTAGGTGCCATGCACCGCTGGTGTTGTGAGGAGATTTCCCATGCTCCCTCCAACCCCAGGCCAATCAGGGGGTGCACATCCCCTCCCCCCAGCCAAGAAAGGAAAAAAGAACACAGCAGTATCAGGAGGAGAGCCGAAGGGAGGCTTTCCCCTTAGTCTGCGGGGTGCCTCACTTCCCCTCCCTTGGCCATGCCATGCCTCCCAGATGCTGGAAAGAGTCTGGGGGTGTGGGAGTAGAAATAATCTCTGGCTCCCCCACCCCGCCCCACCAGGGGCATGTAGTCTCCTTCTGCCAGGGCAGGGCAGGTATCCAGAGACTTAGTGTTATCTCTTGCCCCCAGGTCATGCTTGGCCTGGGGGTGGAGGGAGCATGAAAAATATTCTCTCCTTGCCAGGTGCATGTGGTTCCCTTTTGGCGAGGGGAGAAGACTTCACACATCCCCAGGTCTCTATTGGCCTGAGGGCAGAGGAGCAGCAGGGCGGCTGTGTGCTAGATCAATCCACTTGGCAGGCCGGATCTGGCCCACAGAAGTCCCTTTGTCCACTCCTGTCTTAGGCATACCTGGGTGGTCGACAAATGCCTTGGATGTCGACACCCGCGCGTCCAGACTATCGCGCTGAGCCGACAAACAGCTGATCAGCTGTTTGTCGGCTCAGCGCGGCAGCCATGTAAATTTAAATGAAGTGGCGATTATTTAAATCGCCGCTTCATTTTCCTATGTCTGGTAGCCTAATCTACATGCCTCTGGTGACAGAGGCATGTAATCTAGACGTATATGACTCTGCCAATGGCTATTACCCACAGATCTTGTATTTTAAACAACAACAACAACAATAATAATCATATAATACCACCTTGCACTTCTTTGACAATTTTTGTCCATCAGAGTGCTTTATACACATAAATGGATTGTGTTAATGGAAGCTGTCAGGGCCCGATTGGATGGTCTTTTAAGTCAATGAAAATCTTCAGGGGGTGTTGGATTAGACCCAAAATGGCTTGTTCAAGATCATGGGAGACATCCTCTGACAGCGTAAGAATCTAGGGCTCCTGATTCTGAGACTTGTGCTTCAATCAAAAGGCGAAGCCTATTTTGTTTGTTTCATTAAATACAGTGATAGAGAAGCAATTCCCAAACTGTGGTCTGTGGGCCAAAGTATGTAATGGTGATCTGTGAAGAGCAGACGTAGGGCTGGCATTGCCTGCTTATCTCCAGCTGCTTCTACTTGCTCTAAAGCAGTGGTTCTCAGTCAGAGATACATGTACCATGGAGAGGACCTTTATGGACCTTTCACTTCAGGAGGTGTCAGTGGTTTTGATGAATATACAAAGTATCCAGTTGAATGTGGTTACAGAACAAACCCTCTATTCTTGAATAAAAGTTACAGTGACAGTGCATAGATGGGAGCAAAGCTGCAGTGTCTGTGGTATAATTTAAACGTAAGGCCTAAGAATTAGGCATGATCACCCTCCAAATACTCTTTACTGGGTAGATATAATATTTGTATGTTATACTTTTTTCCTTTAAGATCTTTTTGTTCTGCTTTGATTGGTGGTATTAAAGTAGAATAATTAAACATTTTATGCTGATCGTTAGCTTTCATTTTAGACAGATAATTTTCCTCCAAGTGCCTTTCAAGTATATACATAAGTAATACAGGTTGGATCTACGTGGTCCAGCACCCTTGGGACCTGAGCCATCCTGGACCAGGGAGTTTGCTGGATCAAGGGAGGTCAGTGCTCCAATACTGGCTGCCCTGCTGCAGGCTCTTCTCCTTGGGGTTCTCAAGGCTGGGGTCCCCTGCCATGATGTTGCCCTGAGAACTCTGGCCTGACTGATGTTCCTCACCTGATGCCAGGAGGGTTCCCCAGCCAGGGCTTTCTGGCCACCATCAGCCCAGTTCAACCACTGGTGGCCCCAGTTCCTCTGGGTTTTCCAGTCCCAAGGCTTCCTTGCCGCTGCCTGCCCCACTGCTGCAGCCTTGCTCTGCTTGCTGTACCAGAGATTACTAAATTTGGTAGGTTCAACCTCTAGGAGAAATAATGCTTGCCCAAACACTACAAACCAGCTCTCTTTCAAATGTGATATAGGTCTCAAATCTTTTTTTTTTTTTAATTACAAAATACTTAAAGCATTATTAGGGAATAGGGCATGCTTGAAGATACCCACGGAGAGATGGTCTCCTGATAGAAAAAGTGCTGATTTTGAACTCATATTTTACACTTGTTCCCTGCATTTTTACTTTCTATTTTTCAATGAGTTTAGCAGACTCTGGAAACTGTTACTCTGTACAATGGAACACAGCTGCAAAACGAGGGCACAGACTTCTGCTGTTTCTCTTTGATAGTTTGGATGAACTATTTTTACAGTTTAACTGTCTCAAAAAGCTTTAGTGTAATATTTTTTTCTAAGCATGCCCCCCCCTTACATCCCTCATGTAAATTCTTCCCTTCTGGAGGAACACCTGTTGGTATTACTGATCACTAATCCCACATTTTATCTTTGATCAGATTGCGCAGGCACTCATCCACTTCCACAAAATGCTTGTATGCACATTTTCCCCTTCTCTTTCCCTCCCCATCTCCTCTCTCTCTCTGCTTTTATTTGGACCTTAGACCCCTTAACTCCATTCATCTGAAGAAATGGGTTGTACCCACGAAAGCTCATGATACCATCTACATATTTTGTTAAATGCTAAGGTGCTGCAGGACTATTCGCTACTTTTTAAATGTAAAACTTGCTTTCCACAAATATTTGTGCTTATCTCTTTCTTTAAAATTTTGCTTTCCTTGGACATTTGCAATAGCAAAACTCTTTCATGTGAATTTCCATTAAAAATGACAACAAGAGTATGCATAAGTCCATTTAAGAATACAATTAAGTTATTAGTCCATAATATTGCAAATAAACTAGTTTCTGTGAATACTAATAATGTGGTTGAATGATTATATAAAGTAGGAGGAATTCTTCTTTTTTCCTTCTATGCAAGTTCTTTAGTGTCATTAGTCACTAGTAAATGTAGCATCCTTAAGAAATCCTCCTCAGCATCATGAAGGCAAATGACACAGGCAGTAGCCTTCTTGTGTAGTGAGTGCAACCCAGATAAATTTCTGCCTGCTAGCTGGCCTTTGTCATTTGGATGTTAATGGAGCCTATTCTATATCATTTTGTTGCTCTCGTCATACCCTTTTGCACTGACCACAAACTTCATGGTACAAGTCATGGTTCTGAGGAGTGATGCATGTAGTAGATGAGACATGTTTCTTTACAGGAGAGCTTACTCTTAATAGGGTATCAGCACATGATGTTTGGAGAATCTGTAAAACTTATGAATTCTGGCTGATGTTATGGAATGATTATAAAATAATCATATTCGAGATTGTCTCTGTGGATGTGAAATCCATTAGTTGCTGACAGGTTTGTGCCTCAGCTAGTTTGCCTTCTTTGGTGTCCTTTTACCTTCATGTTGACCTGGAATTCCAAGTGATAGTTTTTCAGGGCTAAAAACAGAAGTTCTGTTTAAATGCAGTATCTCATACAAAAGGCTCCTATCCAGGAGAGCTGGTTTATCAGAGGAGAGGTCACCTGGTAGATGTCTGTGCTCACTGGTTGAAACTGTTCAGGAGGTCACCTGACAACGTATTACTTCTTTTTAAAAGTCTTTCATCAGCCATTTTAGAAAGATGTAGATGAAAAAAGATTGTAGAATACATCTTGAACAGGCAAAGATGGACATGTGGACAGGGAGGAAAGAGAGTATCCTGGACTTCTTAAAGGACTTTAACCCATACCCAAGTTTCACATCTGAGTTGTGAGAAAACCGAGGGAAACAAAATGCCTCTAGGTGTGTTTATAATTTTGTCTAGATCTGTGTATTTCTTATGTGCTTAAGTACAGAATTGAGCATTTGACTACAGCACAAAGGCTATCTGTGACTCTGTTGGCTTTCCGTGGCTTTCTGAAGAAAGAAACTGTAAGCCAGAAGGCTCACATTGTTGCTGGAGGACAGCACAAAAGCTACTGGGGAGGATTAGGGAAGATGGTATTAATTTCAGAGGTGTTAGACAGGAAAGCTGTACCTGGAGGACAGGCCCACAGACCCAAAGTAAGGGAGAATTCCTAAATTCTTCTCATATAAACATAGATGCTAGAACTAGGAGCTCCGCTACATCTCATGGCTTGACGTGGTTTCTATTATACACAGGCTTTACAGTTTGGTTCATTGTCTTCTGGCACCCCCACTATACAAATTGTTCCAGCACCACTGTGTACATAGAAAGATCAAGGTATGTGGGATTCTGTGTTTGAATCCCTTCATAGCAGCATGAGTGTCCTACAAGAGGAGATCAACCAGCTCTGTGGCAGAGCTTTTGTAAGCACCTTTCTAAAGTACATCATAAGATTTCATAGTTATAAGGACTTAGTTTAAGTGAGAGCAGAATATAGTCCGTATTCTGAAACTTCATAAGGAGTTAGAGATGAACCGAAGGAGCTAGAGAAATGCCTATATTGGATCAGTGTGGCATCTGGGCTTGGATTTTGATCAAGCTTCCTTTCAGTGTAGAGACTTTGTTTTCTGATTTGGCACATTAAACAGAGAAGACCCTAATTTAAGCAAAGAAATGGCTGGAAGTTAAAAGATCTATGCATAGCAATTTTACTCAAAGATTATAGAGTAAACATGATTGAAGACTAGAATTATTAGTATGCATAGTTTAGAAAGCAGTTAGCCAAGTATTTAGACTGAAGGGGGGAAAAACAGTGTGAAGTGCTACTGATGAGACACAAGAGATGGTTTCCAGTTCATCCTAAAATCTGATATTCCAGCACCTTTCATTTTAACAATTACACCATAGGGGGGAAAATCTCTCATTATACAAGCACTGACATGCTTTGATTAAAATTTTAAAGATGTGTGACAAGTGAAAATTCCTCCATGTTATTTTATGTGAGGAATCTGCAGGGGGTTTTAAGCATCTTCCTTCAATAGACGAATAAACCTTATTTTACCAGAACTTGTTAATTAAGATGTTACATATTCAGTCTACAAATTAACTTGAACTCTAGACACATCTCTCTGATCATTATGGTGTTATGTAGTTTTCAATAATCACAAAGCAGATCTTCAAAACTTGAAAAGATATGGGAAACTCCCTGCCCCCTGCCCACACAGCTGTGAACTTCCAAAATAGACTCCAAAAATCCTTATGTCTGAATATCTCAAAACTTGCACAAGTTTGGGTCTGAATCTCAATTTAGCAGCTCTGGTTCATCTGAACTTTTCTACTGTATATTAATAAAGACCCTGACCCAGACAAACACTTCAGCATGTGCTGAAAGGAATTATGCTTTTCAAAAAAAAGTAAATGTAAGTCTCTTCTGTCCTATATAAAGCCTATTATCCTTCATATTTTCTATTGCTATCCATAGCTCACGGTCTCCCATGAGTCAGGCAATCCTAGTGGCGGCTCCTTTTGATTCCATCAAGTAGTTCCCTGAGAGCAACCCTGAAATGCCAGTTCAGGCATCTCCTAACTACATGTCACTGCTCTGTTTTCTGGATTGCCATATGGAACAGTTGGGTTCATGGGAATGATTGTATGACTTACCAAGCATATTCACTGAGTGGAAGCCCAAATTCAGGGATATTTTCCCTGGCTGTTTCACTGTCTGTCATTCAGCTGGGAGGAAAAGCAAAAGGAATGAAGCACAAAATGGGCTCTCCTGTGCTGCACTTGTTATTGAGAAGTCAGCCTCTCCATCTCCCTGGGTATGTGTTCACAAAGATTGCTCACCCATCAAACACCAGTGACTGGGGAAGAAGGAGCTCAAGTCAGTCTTCTAATCTACAGTGCTGACACTACCTCACACCTGTAGCAGCTTTTCAAGCAGTCCTTTCTCCTTTTTGCCAAGAGCAGAATACAGAAAATTGAATCAGTGGCAGAGCTGGTTGGGAACTGGAATTTCTATTCTGCAGGAAAATGACATTTCTGGGGAATATTGTTTCGATTTGGAATAAAATAATTTCAAAATTAAAGGAATGAAATTTCAGAATTTTTGATTCAGGGTCATCAAAATGTTTCATTCTGGCTTACATCTATCCATATATATTAGAGATTTGTCCATCTGTCTGTGAGTCTGGTCATTCAAGAACACCTCTGTCAAGGTTGTTTCCCACTCTAGCATGATGAATGCAGAAGTTGGGGGCCCGCAAGAGCACTTCAAAACCTTGCCTTTACAGGCTCTGGTACAAAAACATCCCCCCAAAATCCTAATACCCAGATTTTTGTGGAATCCGCTGCCACCATCAAGTGATTTGAACCCACAAATGGGTGAACACTTGAAACCAACCTCAGGGGTACCCCAAGCTCTTTTTCTCCAAAAGAGCTTGAAAAAGAAAAGAGAAAAACAAACTGCAGTCTGTGGTAGTTGACCCCCTCAGTCAGGCATGCAGGTACACACAGACAGACCTGTCAGGACTCAAAAATCAACCAATACTGGTTAATTAGAAAAGAGAAAAAATCATTTATTATCAAAACAAAACTACTGTTGCAAGTATAGTAGAGTGGCTAGATGGAAAGAGCCACCAATTGATATAGATACTCAGGGAAACCCCCTGGGCTAAAAGCCTTTGCTGTAAAAGGGAAAAAAAACAATTAACAGCTCAGACATTATTTCCAAATCCCCAAACAAGGAAAACAACAAATCCTGACAGACTAGCTAACCTTTTCCCTACTTACACTTTGTAGGAAGTCTGTTCTTGAAGACAGAAGTGTCTTCCATTTCCCTCAGTACTTGGAAGAAACTCCTCTGCATCTTAAACACAGGAGAGAGAAAAAACCCTGTTTTTTAGTTTGAAATTCCTATCTGGATTGTTATTTGCTGACCACTCGGTGCCTTGCTAGGTACAGTGTTAATCACTTAGTCACCAGGTGCTGGTCAGCACTTCTGATTATGACAGCCTCCTAAACTGTAAGAGCTATGACCACTTAATTTGGTGTGTGGCTTCCTCTTATCCTAACTTAAAGCAAGGTCAGGGTGTGATTGTGCCAAGAAAATGGAAAGTGCCAGGGATGAGATTGTTTTCCATAACATGGAAAGGGAGGGGCACAGAGAAGAGGGATGGAATACTGAGCTGCCACAGGGGCAGTGAGCTTGCAGGGGAGAATTATCCTGCAGAGTGACCACAGTGGACAGCTGCATCAGCAAGGGAGTGGCCAGCAGGGCTGGGGCTCTTCTACCTTGCACCTGCCCCACACCCCTCCTCTGAGGCCCTTAGCTGCTGCACTAGTGGGGAAGGAGGAAGTCCCATGCTGACAGGGGAGGGCTGGGGAGAGACCGACTAACTCTAGCAGCTGGTAGGAGGAAGAAGGCCCTGCCAGATGGGACTTTTTCCTCTCCCCTCCCCTGCTTTGAGCCCCTCCTCACCTTCCAACCATCACTCTCCCCTCCCATGTCTCTAACCTCTTGCCCTGCCCCCCCATATATCTCCAAGGCCCTGCCCTGACTCCTGCACATCACATACTGCCAGCTTCCTACCCAATGCCAGGGTGCCAGGTAAGTCTTCTACAGTGTGTGTGTGTCTCTATATAATACATAATTACATATATTAATTGTACATTATTATATGTTATATTATGTATATTATAGTTTAACAAAATGCAAAATGACATGACATGACATGCTGTGTGAGCTCACATGGTTGAATATTTCAGCTTGAAGGCCAGATCTTGAGAAAAGGTGCAGAGAAGAATGTGTGGGACATTTTGGTCCCCTACAGTTCTACAAGAGGAACTTTGAAGGTTTGGTGAGGGAATGAGGGCTTGCTTTTTCAGAGTAAACAACATATATGATCTTCTGCAATTCTAGTATCCACGTGTGTATTTTATGCTTGAAGGGATACTAGATGAGAATTCATTAGATTAAAGGGAAGAGAGAAATATTAGTTTTGTTTTCTTGTTTTACCTCGATGCATTGCAATGCCCCTTTTTCACAACACTTCAGGGTGGGGTTTTTTTTCTTTCCAAAACCTGAAATCGTAGTTGCTCAGGAAGACAGAGAATATACTGCATGAAGATAAAAAGAGAGACCTGTTCGCAATGTGGTATTTCCCCAAGACTTTCCAGGCAACCTGGAATCAAGATAGCTATAAATTATCCAGCATTCAAGAACAAACAAATCATAAAACTGCAGGAATGACAGATTCAAACCTAATGAATGTGTAAATATGTTGACTAGATGACAGATTTCATAAAAGGAAAGGCTGAAGAAAGAAAGTAGAAGGATACTAGATAACAAAAACCCTGTTTGTCCATGGAGCTGGGGGAAACATAATTAGTTTGCACTTTGTAGTAATAAAATAGGCTATTATCTCTGTAAAAGATTTTCCAATGAATGAAACTAGCATGCCTAAAATGCTGCTGCATAGAAACACATTAATGAGAGAGCTATGTTCTACTAAAAGGTTAAAATATCCCATGGAAGACGCTGTCTATGTGAATGTAAGAAAAATTATTAAGGTTCTTGGTATATACAGTAGCTGGAAAAAGAAATAGTAGGACTATAGGGTTCGCCAATTACTCTCTTATTGAAGGAGAGTAGCTGGATAATTTGTTATTATTGAGTCTTAGCGCTGGTTGTGTGGCTCTCAACAAAGATTTTGAGTGAAACCAGAGCAATATTTATGCAGTGTATTTCTTTTTATAGCTATAGTGGAAAGGCTGAATCTGGTCTGAGGTACAAAGGCAATCAACCCCCTTGATATTAATTAATTAAATCTACTTGCAATTAAAGACTACTTAGGTCACCTCTAAACTACGGGGTTTTTTAAAGAGGATATGCAAATTTCTGCGGGGATTTGAGTATCTTCTTCTGATCTCACTTTCAAAAGAGGATTTTTCAAAAGTGAACACAGTCTAGACATTTTTTGGGGGGAAAAAACCCTTTTATGAAAAAACTGCATAAATCTTTTTTAAGGAAGAGTGTGTTTTTTTTGAAAAAGTTTTTTTTTTAAATGTGTCCAGACTACTTTCACTTTCAAAAAATCCTCTTTTGAAAGTGAGATTGGATGAAGATATACAAATTCCCAGGGAATTTTGAAAATTCTACTTAGTCTAGACATAGCTGCAGAGTACAATTAGAAATGTGGGTGGGAGGATTCCACAGGAAGCAATTGTCCAGGGGTCTGGAGGATTTAAAAGGGACCAGTATCCCAGACAATACTGTGATAGGGGCAGCTGGGAACCCCACCAGGCCCTTTTAAATTTCTCGGGCAGGCCATAGGCATGGGTGTGTGGGCACCTAGCCCCCAACTCCGTTCCCCCCCGCCCCCATGGCTGAAGCTGCAAGACCTCCCCATTTGGTAGAAGTCACAAGCTCCTCCCTCTAGAGATGCTCTGAGTGCCCCTCCCCACCACCAAAGTTGCCCCAGGCCAGGCACAGCCATGCCTCCTTTCCCTTCCCCAGATCCATCCTGCCCTGGGGCAAAGGGTCTCTTGAAAAAACACTTTTGATAGGCCTTATGCAAGTTCTGGAGCATCTCAGTAGTAAATACCATTGGGTTGGGTCTGAGGAAGGGAAAAAAGGTACCTCTGCAGCTGGCCTGGGGCTTCTTTGAGAGGGTGGCGGATGGGGCTGCAGCCAGCCTGGGGTCTTCCACAGATGTGGTGTTGAGGAGAATCTCCTCCAGGCAGGTGAAACACGGGGTTACAGCTGGCCTGGAGCTCCTCAGGGCAGGAATGAGAAGAGACTCCTTCAGGTAAGTTGGTGATAGGGCTGCAGCCATCCAGGGGGTCATTTGGTTGAGGAATGGTAGTGGTCTGGGTTTTTCTGGGTGACAGAAAGGGGAGCTTGTAGATCCAGCCAAAGGAGGGAGGTGTTGAGCACCCATTGTCTTGAGGCCAGGAATTCTGTCAGAGGGCCGGGCCTCAGCCTCTCTTGAAAGAAGGATGCTTTTCAGTACTGCCAGAGTTCAGTGTTTATGAGTTGTCCTTAACCCAGTCAAAAACAGTTGGAAAGGTTAACTGACAGGTGGCAAAATGATCACAGTTAATAATTCTCACCTCTCCTTTAAAAGTTCCCACCTCTCTTGTCTCCCTCTTATCATTTCTTGGATAACCATCTATTGTGTTAACTCAATATATCCATATGATAAATATCCGAATAATCTGAATTCATAAACTATTTGGCTACGTCTAGACATCGGCGCTATTTCAGGGTACTGAAAGTATCCTGAAATAGCTATTCTGCATCTTTAAACGCACTCATTATTTCAAAATCTATTTCAAAATAATGGGCGCCCTGTTCCGGCGTCCCTGTAACCCTCATTTCATGAGGGTTAAGGGACTTGTTGGAATAATGATTTATTTTGAAATAACTTCAAAATGAACTACACAATTTGCATAGCTCAAATTGCAGATCTTACTTCGATCTGTGGGTGTAATGTAGAAGCACCCTTACAGAGCCTCTCCAAATCCACTACATCTAGCTATATTTACAGCATTAGTTAAAACTGGAATATGGGGTCCAGTTCTATTATCTGCTCTTCAAAAAGGGTGTTGAAAAATTTGAGAGGACACAGAGAAGAACCACAAGAATGGCTCAAGGTCTGGAAAATCAGCTTTATAGAGAGACAATGCACATTCTATTAACTTTTCACAGACTTGGTCACGCTCATAAACACCTACATAGGTAGAAGATGTCTGGTACAAGAGGGTTATTTTAATCTATCAGGCAAAGACATAAGATGCAAAAGCTGGTAGGCAAAATCCACGTGAAAATAAGTGGTAAATTTTGGACAGAAGAACTGTTTATATATGGACGTGACAAATTCTCCATCACTTGATATCTAAATCATGATTGGATGTAATTCTTAAAAGATACTTCAGTCTATCCACAGGTTATTGCACTTATTGCAGGAAGTGCTGAATGAGGTTCTATGGCTTCTGTTAAACAAGAGGTCAGATTAGATCATAATGGTCCCTTCTGGCCTTAAAAAGCTATGAATTTGTAGCTTGAAATTCTTCCATGGACATTAATGGACTTTTGATTTGGCCCTATCTGAAGGAATGGTAGATGATATCACGGGAACAATATCTGATGAAACTGAGTTCAAACAATGTTGTTAATTAGGAGGGGGGGGAGGGTTGGCACTTAAAAAATGGATGGGGATGAGGTGGCAACAGCTTCTTTCAAATCAGATTCTTCGTTTTTCAGAAGAGACACTGGTTATAGAGTCCCAAATTTAATTCTGACATAATATTTGAAAGGGAAAAAAATGCAACTTGAAGTGTCTTCAGTTGTTTGACTTGAAATTGGCAGATAATTCCCATCCCTGGGCTTTCTACTAGTGTATATGAAATTTTAGATCTTATGTGTGGAAAATTAAATTAAATTGATTTTGTAGATAGTATCTGTCATACAGCTAATTACACCTTTCACAACTATTGTATCAACTTTTCTCTCTGAAGATATTGAAATAGACCAACTTAGATCTTTCACAGACCAGAGTAGCATCTTGAAGCTACCCTTTTAAACATGTATGTTCTTTATTAGAATAGGTATTTTGAAAATGGTGCAATATTACTTCTTGGGTTATATTCTTGGAACATTTTATTTGTGACTTTTTTCTGGTTTTGCCTCAGCATCCACTCTTCCCCCGCCTCCTCAGACAAAACTTCCAATGACATAAATGAATCAACATTTTTGAAGAGTTTGCAGGCATGTATGTGTGTCCACCCACAGTGGGTTAATTCAGTGCATGGTTTAAATGACCTCCTGGATTCCTTGCTGACAGTAACATCTCACAGAAGCATATGTGAGTAACATTTTCTACCATATCCAGTTGGCTAGGACTCTGACTTATCCTGATGGATGATGATTTGGCCTCAGATTTTCATACCTTTGTCATCTTTCATCTAGCCTACATTCAATGCTGCATCTCTTTGCATGAAGCCACTGTCCCTTAGGAAACTCCAACCAGTGCAGAATGCTTTGGAGTATTTCCTCAGCAACATGGAATATCATCATATCAGACCTCCCCTTCATCTCTATACTGGATTCCCATGCAATATTGAGTCAGGTTTGAGATTTCTGCCCTTATCTTCAAAGTCTCAGTGGCCTGAGCCCAGTTGATTGACTAAACAGTTGCCTAAAGTGCCACAATGAAGACCATGACTGACTCCACTTTTTGGCACAATTGAGCTTTCTGTCATAAAGGTAAAGGAGACAATGAGATTTCTTAGGGCCAGTTTGAAGCTGCAGAGCAAACTCCCCAGAGAACGAAGGAGAATCACAAACCACCACCTTCTACTCCAAGTATCAGGTGTACTTCTCTGGTTCACCCTCTCTGATATAAATACATAGCAATGTGTACGTTCAACAACGAAACCACCAAAAAGCTACAATATACATAATTATTCTACAGCGAGGAGGAAAGAGATAATGAACCATGTGTGACAGATGTTATTTACTTTCTTTAATGAACTTCTGGAAAGCACTCAGGTGTTAATAATGAGAACATAATAACCTATACAGAATAGGAGTTTTGCTTGAGCAAAGGTGTGCAGGGTTTTCCTAATAGGATCAAGAACTAATGTCTATTACATTTGTGATCAGAATCTGGTTCATCTTAAAAAGAGGGGAAAATATCTGGACTCTTGTTCTAGATTTCTTTTCTAAAATTTGAATTTTAATAGGAAGCTACTGATTTTTCTTATAACACGCATTTATAAGGGACCCATCACGGCAACATCTGGGAATGTTGTATGTGATTAAAATTAAATAATTAATTCCAACTGAGAAGAGGCAGCACAATGTGCTCCCCTGTAGCACATAACTTAGTGAGCAGAGAGCTCTCTGGCCTGTTGGACAACAGCCCATGCTTTCACAGCTCACAGTCAATTACAAGTCTGCGCAAGGAGGTGTCGTTTAGTTTTTTGAATGTGGCCAGATTCATGCTTCATTGTGACTATAGTGAGAGCAAATTTCAATGGTGTTGAATTGCTGTCAAAAATATTTCTGAACTTCATTCTTGGAGCAGTAAGTTACAGCATCCAGATCAGTTTGGGCTATGTGGAAGGTAAGAGAGACTCTCTGTCTGAAGTGTAGCTTGGGTGTAGGCCAGGTAGGCCTTGCACATAGGAACAATCCACCTTGATTTTCACTTGGAGTTGATTGGCAATGCGTGTAGAGAGCAGAGCAGAGATGTGAAATGCACTTATTGGCACAATCCTCTCAGAAAGTAGACAGCTGCATTGTGTACTAGCCAAATCAGCTGTACAGCTTCCATGGTTTATCCCATGTAACAAGAGCATGAATACAAGTGAGATTAGATCTGCATTTGAAAGGCTGGGGCACAATTCCTTTGCCAGCTGTGTGTGTGTGGAGGGGAGGGAAGGGGGGGTTAGGGAGGTGAAAGGGAAGGAAACATTCCTGGCTGGTGAGGCAGTCTGGTGCAGAAACTCAGGATTTCTGGTTCACAAGAAGTTGTAGTTTTCAACTATTTAAAGTATTTTGAAGCTTTATTTCCTTCTAATTTAAAAGGAACCTTTTTTAAAAAAAATTCTCTTCAATTGGAAATACCCTAAACTGGTTGTTTTGGACATATTGACACACGGGCTTGCCAAATGAAATATACTCCCCAGTACCAGGAGCCACTGACTGAAATATACACTCTTGTCTCTCTTTCACTGGTGCTGTGAGAAGCTCAGAGCCAGCTGTACCGTGAATCTGAAAACCTGGGGTCCCCAACTCCAGCGTACTCCTTGTGGTGGGTTTGCCTGAGAGCTGCAGATCCTGGGGAATCTCTTTGCTTTGTGGCAGGAAGTCTGAAAATACTGAGAACCCCAGTTTGAACCAGAGTTCTTGAGTCTTCCCAGTCGCCTTGTATGGGCCTGGGAACCTAGACTCTGAAGCCCTGGCTGAAGGTGCATCCATCAGGTCTTGATTGCCACCAGGCAGACTACCTGCTTCAGAGCACAGGCAGAATACTGATTAAACATGGGTTTTCCAGGGCTTCCAGGCCCCCAACTGCATAGCAGGAAGCCTATAAACCTTGCAAACCCCACTGTGGTGGGGGATTCCTAGAGCTGAATATCATAAAAGCCCAGAGGTCTCTGGCCCCATGGTAGCCAACACAGTGAGTTCTCAGGGAATCAGGCAGGTGCCTGTCAGACAGGATTCCATAGGATCGCTACTTTTGATTTGACACAAAAATTAATTGAAACAAAGACATCTTGGGTTGAAGAAGCTAGCACTTTCTGACAAAGCAGGGCTTTGTCAGAACATTTCTGAAAAGCTCTAGTCTGGAGTTCTAGAAGCAGTGATGAGGACTGAAAGACAATTTTGAGGGCTGAAAGATAATTTTGAAAATTGTGGTGAATTTTCTACTTTAGTTGATGGGATAATTTAGAAAACATCACCAGATGCTAACAGTGCCTCTTCCTGATAGCCACCTTACTTCAGTCTTTCCCAAGATTAATTTCAAACAGCTGTTTCACCACCAGGTCTTGATCGCCACCAGACACATGGGTACCTTTATAGAACTGGGGAATGCCTCATGATGTGAACACTTTTAAGGTTGAGATGGAAAAATTAAAACATACACGATCTTTCTCTTGACAAATACTGGAAACTTTTGTCAGATATTATAGAGCCCCTGACTCTCCTCTCAATTACTCAGATGTAAATCATGGGAAATACACCTGTTTAAAACTAGTATAGGTGGGAAGAGATTCAAGCCTATAGTCTTTTTCTGTTTGCCCATTAGCTATATTTCTTCTGCTCAATTTTTTCCCTTGATTGTGAAACATTTCAGATTAATATCTATGGTTCATTTAGCAGAGAAGAAAGTGTGCAGATTTTCTTTCAAAACTGCAGACTGTCAGCACCATGTACCCTAAAGACAGAGGCTTATCTGTGAAACCTCCATGCAATTATTGTATAATGAATTCTGACCTGTTCATTAAAAGAGAAAATCACCAGAGACCTTTTAAGTCTCATCATGTATGCTGTAGTACACTGTACGGTACACTGTAACCTGAGCAGGCAGATAAGAACTTGTCTCTGTGGTGATTCATTATTGTTCAGAGTTTACAAATTTTGCATTCAACCTATTTTATTTATTCAGAATTTTGCTAGAACAATAAAGAGCAGAGAGATTGTGATTCAGGTAATATTAACTTCAAACAATCAACTTTTTTTTCCATTGGTTTTTATTCAATTAAATACTCACTGATATGTACCCCATACCATTTCAGGCCAATTGAAATGAGCCTGAATAAAACTCAGAAGCAAATTCAACTTAACTTGGTGGTTTTTTTTATTATATCTTGCAGAGGTTTACATTACCCACCACCCATGAATAGTCTGGAAAAAAAAGTGTGCTGCAAGGCAGTCAAGTTTGCAGATAAGTTAGTCTTTTCAAGACTAGAGAATAACATAAAGTTCTGAGGAAACTGTCAAAACTAGGTGAACATCCAGTACAATGAGAAGTGAAATTTCATGACAAAGGCAAGATAATGCATTTTGAGAGGAATAATTTCAACTACTCATACTCATTGCTGAGTTCTAACAGGATTGTAATTACAGAGGCAAAAACCTGGGCATCACTGTGGACAAGTCAATGAAAATGTTTGCTCAGTATGCTGCACAAGTCAAAAAAGCAAATAAAATATTAAAGTTAGATCAGTTGAAAATGGTTTTTTTGCTGTGGAAAATTTTGACTAAAGCAAACACTACAATTCACTCAGCACACAAAATAACCTCAACCATCACTTGGAAGCCTAGATTGTCTGTCAGTGGGATGCAATGGCTGAGAGCTCTTTTTGTTTAGAATATTAGCAAGCTAAATCCCCACTGGGGAACAGCAGTTTTTATCACATCCACTTTTAAAGTTCTAAGCCAATTTTGGCTTTTTTCCGCACCTGACTTTATGAATTCCTTGTGTGTGTACACACCAAGTACCTTTATTTACCTTCTCATAACACAAGAATAAGGAGATAGTAAACAAAATTGAAGGGCAATACATTTGACAGTGATAGATGAAAAAAACTTTGTTTTATAATGCATAATTATCATGTAACTCGGTGCTACTGGATACCTTTCTGACTAAGAGCTTAATGTGATCCAGAAATGTATATGGATAATGAGAATATTTGCAGATACATTAGATAAGGCAAACAATTTTAAAAGGTGTATGAACTTGCATGCTTCAAGGTATAAGTCCAACATATAACTAAGAAGAATTAGGAAAAAAATTCCCCTACAGACAGTTATGTCACAGTTTCAGGGTATCTGTCCGTCTTCTCTATAATCCACTCTAGGAATAAGCTGTCTAGTTGTCAGCTGTGTCTGGGCAGCGACCCTTGTCACATTCTTTTCTGATTGAGATATTTTAACATTACACATTTACCTTCCTCACACTATAGTTTGAACAAATATATGTAAACCTCCCCAGTATTTGGTACAGGGGTGGTACCTCTTAGCTTCACAAAGCATCTTAAGAATGGAGATACTGAGCATCCCCATGACTACGTTTTATGTGCCTATAAAGTCATTGGAATTCACAAAGTCTGACCTAGGTGCAGACACTCCCAGTACATACAGGAGGAGAGACTGGCACCTTAGAATGGGGTTCACAAAAATTGACATACTAGGCAGCTCTTCACCTGTATCAACAGAAGATACCAGGAAGAGGGAGTTTTGAGCCCAAACCTGGACAGCAGGGAAGTGCCTCCCTCTGCTTAGGATTCTCAGCTGTAAAGTCTCCTGCGGAGTGCTGCTTCTCTGAAGAAGCTAGTGGTGTGTGTGTGGGGGAGAGGAGAACCCCCCTCATATCTTAAGTGCAGTGATTAGGGTACTCATTTGGGAGACCCCTGGTTCAAGTTTCTTCTCCACCTGCAGAGAAGGCAGGTTTTGGGCAGAGATCTGCCACCTTTCAGGTGATTGCCCCAATTACTGATTTATGGGACATTCTGATGTGGGAAGGGAGGTCCATCAATCTGTCCTTATTAAGCTGGTCCACTGTAGCCAATTAGAGCAGGGGGGGCTGGATCCTGAGTCACCCATCTCTCAGATAAATTCTCTAACAGGCAACACAGTCATTCTCACATGTGTAGGCACTCTCTTTCTCTCTTTTTAGCCAATGATTCTCTCATTAATTGTCTGTTTCTGAGCATGCAGCAGCCCCATGCCAGGCACCTACTAGAGACCCGGGTCCCAGTATAATGCACAAACCAGAGACATGCTTCTGTGGTAAAAATTCAGGTGTCAAGCAAGTTCAGGCAACTATAGTATTCAGCAGCTGCTGTCAGGAGTTCTGAGACTCATAGTGGGATGTGATATTTCCACATCTAAAGTAGCAGATAGGGATCAGTTACCAAAAGGATATAAGAGCCTAAGTATTTGACAGATTTCTCAAGCATTCAGTTCTTGCCGCTAATGAAGGCAAGCTTCCTAGAAAAAATATGGGCACCTGAAGCCAGAATTCTGCCCTCATCTACAGCATACAGTTTGCACCCTGTTAAAATATGACAACTTAAATTTCATGTTTGCCTCATAGAAAGCTGGATTATAAACTCTCTTACAAAGAGATGAAGATGTCCACTCATCAACTTACAGCTTGTGCACATTTTCCTTCCATAGCAGAACCCCAGGAGAGAGAGTTTATTTGGATGGCTCCATTCTAGTAGTTGTGGTCATTTTACCAAGCCCTGATATCTCTATCCCAGGTACAAAAGTCAGAAGAGTGTTTTAGAGGAAGCAATTGACCAGGAAAGGGCAGAGTCTTTTTGTGTGCAGGGGAGGGGTGAAATTCTCCAGTTGTGGAATTCCCTAGATTTCATAGGTCAGTTGACCTGTTCTGTGTAGTACAAAATTCTAGGGTACTATTATCAGGGCCGGATTAAAGTGGGGGGGCTAGCCAGGCAGCTGCCTGGGGCGCCAACCTATGGCGGAGGTGCTTGATTGCAGCTGTAAGGGGCGCTGTGCGCCTGGGGGCAGAGCTGTGCATGCATCATGTGCACGCTGCCCGGGGCACAAGAATGGCTTGAGCCGGCACTGATATTTTTAACTTTGATAAAATCCTGTTGCAAACTGTGGGGCAGCTAGCTGCATGTATTCTCTTAGTATTTTTTGTTTTGTTTTTGTTATTTTTATCTTTAACGCCAGTGTGTCATTACTTTGAAACTGTTGAATTATTTTCAACATTACATATGAAATTGCGAAAGACCCAAAGTAGAACATCAAATTCAAATGCTCCAGAAGGCGTGAGGGCTTGGCTCTGAACCCACTTTTGCTATTGATAATTTCAGCCCAAACTTTAAGAAAGAGGAACCTATTTTCTTGTTCACTATGGATTCATGACAGTTCTGAAACTGTCCTCTTATTTGCAGAAATCACATGAGGACAGTTGAGCATGTGGTATTCTGTCATTCAAATTATTGAATTTAACAAATGCTTCTTATGCTTTTCTGATAGCTTATAATGGATTTGCTTTCTTTGAATTTTGTTAAAGAATTTAATTATTCAACTTAATGATCCAGCTGCATTCAGATCTGAATCTAGGAGCAGATTAGGCATACCATAGATATTGAAACTGGATTAAATAGCATCAAAATCACATTACCTCTTCTCACAGAATCTCATAAGCTAAGCTCCAACCCTAGCCCTGAGAATGTTTGGTTTTGATTTGCCCAAAAGTCAAAAATGTAAAATGAACAAAATACCAACAATTCATGACCAGCTGTACTCCACCTGGCATTTCTGAAGAATTAACTATCATCTAATAACTTCAGACCCATTCAGCCTTATACTGTTCTCTTCACAGAAGATATGTGGAGCATATCACACTGCACTATGATTCCATATGGATTATTACAGTCATAGAGTAAAATCTGTTTCACTGGTCAATTTCTTTTAAAAGCCACTTGACTCACCTTTGTAGATACACATTCCTCCAGCATGACAATGAGGAGAAACTTGCTCTGCCATGGAGTTTCCTGCCTCTGTTTTGTGAATAAACTGGAGACTTTCCCTTTCAGAGCCGTCAAAGCAACATATTTTATGAATAATAAGAACGTAATTTAAATCTTGTCGAGAAAGTAAAACATGTTGCTCCTTATTATTTTTCAGTAGTCTTTTTCAGAAGAGTAGGCTTGCCTTAGACTAGTATTACATGAAAACTGTCCTGGAACGCATTTCGGACCTCATTGGTCTGGAACCCTCGGGACCTGAGTAGTCCTGGATGAGGGAATTCGATGGATCAGGGAAGGTTCCCCTACCGGCAGCCCACTCAGCCTGATGTCCCTCCTACCGCTGGCTTTTTTGACCCCTTGGCCACACGGGCAACGAGGCTGACCCGGCACTGGTGCCCTAACTGATGCTCCAGCCCCATTGCCAGCACGGCAGCCCTGGCCCTGGCTCTGCTGCTCTGGTACCAGCCCCACAGCCAGCTGGCATACCCAATTGGGCTGCCTACCTGCAGCGGGCCCAGCTGGGTTACCATGGCCCCAACTCAGCTGCCATAGACCCTGACAGGTTTCCCCTGCTGGGCTGTTGTTGCCTGGCCTTACTGTCAGCCAGGCTTCTGCAGCTCTGTTCCCACTGTTAGACTGGCATGCAGCTCCGCACAGGCTGGTGCACACAGGCTGCCCTAACCCCAGCTGCATTGCTGGGCTGCCCCTGCCCTGCTACCATGGCCCATTATGGTCACTGGGATGCTGAGGCTCTAGCCCCACTACCACCAGCCTCGCCATGCATGAGGCTCTTAGCTACTGGCCCTCTTAGAATCATAGAATCATAGAATAATAGGACTGGAAGGGACCTCAAGAGGTCATCGAGTCCAGCCCCCTGCCCTCAAGGGAGGACCAAGCTCCACCTACACCATCCCTGACAGATGTCTGTCTAACCTGTTCTTAAATATCTCCAGAGAGGGAGATTCCACCACCTCCCTTGGCAATTTATTCCAATATTTGACCACCCTGACAGTTAGGAATTTTTTCCTAATGTCCAATCTAAACCTCCCCTGCTGCACTTTAAGCCCATTACTCCTTGTCCTGTCCTCAGAAACCAAGAGGAACAAATTTTCTCCTTCCTCCTTGTGACACCCTTTTAGATATTTGAAAACCGCTATCATGTCCCCCCTTAATCTTCTTTTTTCCAAACTAAACAAGCCCAGTTCATGAAGCCTGGCTTCATAGGTCATGTTCTCTAGACCTTTAATCATTCTTGTCACTCTTCTCTGTACCCTTTTCAATTTCTCCACATCTTTCTTGAAATGTGGCGCCCAGAACTGGACACAGTACTCCAGCTGAGGCCTAACTAGTGCAGAGTAGAGCGGCAGAATGACTTCACGAGTTTTGCTTACAACACACCTGTTGATACAACCTAGAATCATATTTGCTTTTTTTGCAACAGCATCACACTGTTGACTCATATTCAACTTGTGGTCCACTATGACCCCTAGATCCCTTTCCGCCATGCTCCTTCCTAGACAGTCGCTTCCCATCTTGTATGTATGGAACTGATTGTTCCTTCCTAAGTGGAGCACTTTGCATTTCTCTTTATTAAATGCTATCTTGCTCCGGGACTCTTTCGTTCACCAACATCGGTGGTTCTGCTGGACCATGGATGTTCCTGGATGAGAGAGTCCTGGTTTAGGGAGGTGCAACCTGTAGCTTAAGTGCTCACATTACCTACGCTTTTAATTTTTTCTTGTATGTTCTACTTTCAATTTGTACATTGTACGAGAGTAAGTCAAAAAGTATCCACAATGTATTTATTAAAATTAATACAACAGCAATACAGAACTCATAGTGTATCATTTTTCTACATAGTTCCCCTGCTTTTCAACACACTTGGTTTAGCGTTGCACAAGCTTTTGTATGCCTTCAGAAAAAAATGTTTTCGGCCAGGTGACAAGCTATGTATGCATCGCTTCCTTCAAATCATGGTTGCTGGCAAAACAACGGCCTCTTAAAGCATCATACTCTGGTGTTTGCTCTCCAGTTCATTGTGGTGGATCCACGTGTCATCACCAGTGACAATGCGACTCAAAAAAGTGTCACCTTCCTCATGATACTTCAAAACGCAGTTACAGATGTCCAAACGGTTACGTCTGTGCTTTTCATGAGTTGTTTAGGAACCCATCTTGCATAAACTTTACTGAAGCAAAGTTTGTGATGGATGATTTCATAGGTATAACCATGACTAATCTACGGTTGGTTTGCCACTTCATTGACAGTTACCCTCCTGTTTTTGAGAATCAGCGCACGGACTTGTTCAATGTTCTTTTCAGTAGTCGATGTGGATGGGCGCCCTGATCGTTCTTTGTCAGTGACATTTTTGAAAATGTCAATCCATTCGTACATGCTTCGCTGTGGCAAAACACTGTCACTGTACTGTGCTGATAGTCTTCGATGAATTTCGCACCTCTTACACCTTCAGCCCACAAAAATCGAATCACTGCATGCTGCTCTTCTTTGGTGCACGTGGTAAGCGGAGCGGCCATGTTGACCCCACTAGTGGTGAAAGACATCTGAACGGCCAAGGCCAAATATGTCACTACAATATAGGGAGGTTCTGTGCTTATGGTTGCACGCAAATTCAGCAGTTGGGCCAATCTCACACACACACACACAAAAACATATGAACACTTTGAGGATACTTTTTGACTTACCCTCATACTTGAAAGCTTAGAATTAAATCTTCTCCAAATCTTCTCCAATTAATATTTCTCTATTATCTGCTATTTCCCACCAGAAAAATATCCCTGTCAAAAGAAAGGGAAGGAATAATGTATGCAATATTTACATTTATTCCCCAACCAGACAGAAACGTGTTCAGGTGCTGTAGATTTGCAAAATGATTTTTGCTGTGTACGGTGTTCATAATGATTGCATGTACTACAGTTCAGCTCTCTTTAATTAGTTTGCTTGCTTTCTCCCTATTTATTATCTATGACCCTAAGCATTTACACTTTGGTCTATGGAAATCTAACAAATCCTTTGTGTATGTGGCTTAGCCTTGCACAGCTGGTGCAACAGAAGATTCAGTTGCCCGTACACTAAACTGAATGATTGATGGCCAAGGTTTTTGTCTATGAAAGTGCAGTTTTGTTACATAATTACCAGAATTATATGCAGCACTAAGTTTATTTCCTGGCTGTAAATTGAAGAGTTGTTCTGACGGTGTTACAAAAGAAATTATAAACTAATTTATGGAAACAACATCTGTTCCACACAAGCAAACAAAATACCCCTATTTTAAGAATGAAATAATTTATTTCTGACTTTGAAGCTATTTAGAAGAAAAAGGGGAAAACCCAAACAATTGTAGTCTATGTACACAGCCTTTATTCCTGAAATATGGGTTAAAATAAACTGATAAATGCAATGACATAAAATGCATGAAAAGGCATGCAGAACAAAATACGGAGTTTCATCATTCACATCCATTTGATGTCAAATTTGAGGGGGATGTATGTTCTTTCTTGCTGCAATCCCAATTGCAGAGTTACTGACATATCAAGATAGGGCAATGCAGTGGCACGTTTAGTGGAAGTCTAGAAACAAAATAAGATTCTCAGATCTGCTGTAACCAACAAAGGAGGGAGTTCACACTTGCTCGAAAGGCATTCACTCTCCTGTGCAGGTGGGAAGAGAAAATCAGCTATATTTTCCTGTATGGTTTCTTATGCTGCACTCATAATTGCAGTATCTCTGTGTGATCCCTATGCTACCCTGCAAGAGCTGAATTAGGCCAGCTAGGCAGCTAAGCCCAATTAGCTAAATAGTCTGCAGTCAGGGGAACTTTAGGCTGGAGGCAGCTAATTAGTGAGAAGATCACTTTCAAAGGACTGGTGGGGCTCCTGCAAAAGCTAGGAGGCTGGCAACAGAAAGGGATGCCGGGAAAGGTGATAGTCACTTCTTAGGAAGAACGTTTGAAAGCTGCAGAAACAAACGGACTAAAGTTATTCCTTGGAAGGAGGGCATGAAGCACCTGTCAAATCAGAGGAGTGGGGAACACCAGAAGGTATGGAAATGTCTCTAGGGTAAGGCCGTAAGTTGCAGAGAATGGATTTTGGCTGTTGCATAGAGGGTCCCTGACCTGGAACTCAGAGTAGAGGGTAGGCCAAGGGTCCCCTTCCAGCCAGTGTGGGGGCAGTACTGTGTGTCAGAGAAGCAGAAGGTTACCTGAGACTTCTGAAGAACAGAAACCTTGATACACTCCCTTCGGAAGGGGAAACCACAATAGGACAGCTGCAGTACCTGAGAGTGAACAGGGCTATAAAGAGGGGAAATGAATGTGGTATAATTAGTGACTGAGCTAATCCCCAGAACCAGGCAGAAGTGAGTAGAGCAAAGCAAACCTATCGCGCTAAGCCTCTTCGAGTAACTCCTGTCTCACTGTGATATTTACCTGTATCCACATTCATTTGAACACATCATGTGTTTGTATTACAAATGTTTTCAAATCATGTCTGGACTTAATATCCTGGTCACCTGCTTCTCTGAGCCCCACCAGCTCAGAACATTGAGAACCCAAAGTTTTAGCACAGTTGATCTTTCAGTGTTGTGCCTTAAAGATATCTCTGATCCCAAAAATGGCATGTGGGAGAGACCTAGATGTCATAAAGAATTTACTTGGTGTCTTGTATGCATGATCATCTCCTGTGGATAGGGCAGAGCTGCACTCCTCTCTCCCCCCCTCCTGACACCAAGCGAGCACACAGAGGAGTTATTTGCCCTTGAGCTCTTGCATGCACAGAACAGGCCTATTTCTATCGGATCCCGTGCGGAGGTGTAGTGGTTATTATTCCCCTTACACAGTTGGGCAACTTGGCAGACCAGTTTGCTAAAGAGCAAAGTGGTGGGCACTGTCTCCATTCTGTGCCCTCAGGAGAGCAGAGACTGAAGGAGCCTTAGGATCCCATGAGTCTAGAAACTAGAATGTTGCATGGTCACTCTGCATGCTGCACAAAGGAGAGGTGGAAGGCCATGCTCTCTTTTACCTCACTAATACCTCCACCTCTAGGGTAAGAAACTATTTGCCCTTTACTGAGAAACTTAGATGTACTCTTTCCCTTTAAAAACAATGAGTAGTCCTTGGCACCTTATGTATGTCTATAAAGCAGATGAATTAAAGTTGAATTAAGCTATGCAATTTCAGTTAGTCAATTGCATAGTCGATATAGCTTGCTTTTGGCACTGGCTTTTGGCACTGTCTATACAGCAAGAAGTTGAAGGAAGAGCACTGTTCCTTCAATTTTCCTTACTCCTCATGAAATGAGGGTTACCATGATCAGAGTAAGAAGTCCTCCAGCTCAAAATTATTTTGAAATAAAGGCTTGTAGTGTAGACACGCACAATGTTATTTCAGAATAACATCTGTTATTCCAAAATAACGCTGCTGAGTAGACATACCCTTAGCGTGTGTCTAAACTACACCCCTCTGTCAGCAGAGGGATGTAAATTAGACACATAGAAAGTGCAAATGAAGCTGGGATTTAAATATCCCACGCTTCATTTGCATAGTGATGGCCACCATTTTTTTTTTTTTTTTTTTGAAATGGGGCTTTTAGAAAAAAACAGCAATTTAGATGGGGAGTGTGACAGAATTTTCAAATTTTCATTTTTTGAGGAGTGCAGAATGTTTTGAAATGGGTCATTTCTGTTGAAAATGCCCTGTCTAAACTGCCATTTTTTTTTGAAAAGCCCTGTTTTGAAAAGAAGCAGCAGCCGCCATTATGCAAATGAAGCGCAGGGTATTTAAGTCCCGGCTTCATTTGCACTTTCAATGTGTCTAATTTACATCCCTCTGCTGACAGGGGGTTATAGTTTAGACATACCTGTAGAGACTAACAAATACAGTATATAGAGTTAGTCTCTAATATGTCCCAGGACTACTTGTTGTTTTTAATGTTACAAACTAACCTGGCTGCCCCTCTGAGCCTTTTTTTCCTTTGTACTGAAAATCAGTAACTAACTAAACAAAACTAGCCCTCATCACGTGTGATTCAGAATAATGTGAAAGCAACTGGTGCTTAATTCAAATCCTATTGAAATCAATGGGAATTTTTCCATTGACTTCAATGGGTTTTGGATCAGACCCCAAATGAGAGGTTTTGTTTCTAGTAGTGCTTTCATGGGTTAGGAATTTTCCAGTCAAGAAAAAGGCATGTTTACCAACATGCGGATATTAAAATAAAATAAGGGACAGATAACTGATGTGCGTGTATGTGTTGTCGGGAGGGTTACAGCATATGAATAGTATGGTTAGGCCATGTCTTAAGGTTAAGAACTTTGTGAATGATTTTTAGTAGGGCATACAATGAATACATGACATCATGGAAGAAGACAGATAGATGTTTATCACTCCAGTCCAGTCACAACTTTGTCAAGTGCAAAGGATAAGGCCTGGTACCACAAACTCACAAACATACAAACAAGGCTAGTTATGTTTGTAGAGTGGAAGAAGGGAGTGAGGGGGTTAACATGAAATAAACAAAAAGACAGATCAGTGGGAAGAGTGGTCATGCCAGGCTTTGAAGACAAAGACCAGAAATTTGTATTTGATCCAGGAAAATTGGGGAAGCCAATGGAAGGATTAAAACTTTGTAGTGATATGGCCAAAATGATGGGGGAAGGGGATATGACTTAGGCAGCAGCATTGTATATGGCCTGAAGAGGGTTAAGGTGGATTTTTAGGGCCTTTGAGGATGGTACTGCATTTAGCCCATATGAGAAACGTGCAGGGTCTATACAAGAGCTTTCTTTGTAGGGCTAGAAAGAAAAGGAGAGAGATTACAAATCCTCTCAAAGCAGCAACAACAGGATTTAGATAAGGACTGGAGGTACAGGACAAGGGAGAGATGAAGAGTCAATGAAAACAACTAGATGATCATGGTAAGGATGGTGATTGTAGTAGTGCTGACAATCATAAACATGGTTTAATAGAGAAAATTAGTTCAGTTTTGGCCAAGTACATTTAAACTGGAGATCTATCCAAGAGGAGATATCAAATGAAGTGAGGGAACAGTGGAGAAATCCAGCTAGATCAGAGCAGAGATGTGGAATTAAAGCATAGTGGAGAAAGTGTTACTTTTTCTTTTGTTTTGTTTGGTTTGTACAATGCCTTGATCTATAACTGGAACTCAAGTCCCTACTGCAATACAAATAATGATCAGAAACTCTATTTTTAAATGTCTGATTTAAAAAAAAATATTTTGAGAGCACAATTTGCTTCTGTAAGTAAGTGCATCTATAAACTTGTGAATGCACTGAATTTGGGGAAGAAATAGAGCCACTTTGACTATCTACCAGAGTTGTGAGCCTGAGCAGCAGGTTAAGTAATAGCGTTATTTTCAGTAACTATCTAAACTATAGATGCAAACCAGTGACTACTTTAAAAACCACAACCAAACCCCTTAATGTTTTAATGTAAACACCACCTTGGGAAGTTTCCAACACACACAAATTATAAAGGAGTATTGTCTTGAGATATGGAAAAAGCATTACAGCTAATGACTTTCTGTTATGCCTTATCTGTAGCAGTGCCATATATATAGTGAGATTTTAATATCTTATAGTTTGGTTTTAAAAACTTAATAGGAGCCTCACATTTTAAAGATACATTATTTTATTTTTCTGTCCAAAAACATTCTGAAGTCAGTTGCTGATAGGAGTCTCCACATTGAAACTGCTTCCAGTTTTTATAAAGTTGTGCTGGTCTTTCCCTTTTTCTCCCACCCTTTTTAGACTCTTATGAAGATAATTTAAATAAATACAGTCTACTTGAAAGAGCTTTGCACATTTTCAAGAATCAGCTATAGAGAAATATATATTATTGGCAAGTAAAATTGCTGCATACAATGCAGTTGAAATTTCTTATGTGCACAACTCTGGGGTACAGTGAATTATTTCTTTAGTCTAACTGATTTGGCATGTATTTGTTCCCTAATCACTGAAATAAAATTCTATGCAGGAGGAAAAAATCTTTATAGCTCTTGTTCTTTCTCCTCTTTTCACATAGTTTTTTTGTGCAACTAAGCATTGTGACTGAGTGAAAAGAGGCAAATTCCACCATACAATACTGGTAGGCCTTATGTATTTGCAGAATGTCTTCCAGAAGATGTTTGCCTTACAATTTTATAGCACTTGTCTACATTTAACAGCTTGATGTGTGATAGCTAATGTAGAGAAGCCTCACATAGCAACCCCACCCAACCCCAACCCTCTCCTACAAAATTCAGAAACAAACTTTGGGTTTGGAAGTTAGAATGCAAGAAAACATACACACAGGCAAAGGGAGTAGGAGGAAATGAGAATTCAGGGTAGTGGTAGGAGCACCAGTGGGCCTGCTGCTTTTATGAATAGCACCCCAGGCCAAGTGTAGAATTCTGTGCTAGTAGCAGGGGGAATGAGTAGCATAGAGTTGCTGCAGTTAGTTAGCAACTGCACATGAGGAATTGTACCAAAATGAATTCTATGACATTAAAAAGATCACAATGGGTGATTTAAATGTAAATTAAAAGAAGCTGGTTGATAAGCCCTCAAAGTTAAAAGATAGATAAGGAAATCAAGATGGTTGCACTCAACAAGAAAGCGTGTGAGTTATACAAACACCACACGGGATAACATGTGGTTAATGGGCTCAGGTTTCTTCCTCCAATGCTGACATTTCTTACATGTGACAAGCTGGAGAAGCCCCAGCTCCATGGACAGTCCTTGAAGAACAGACCTTTAGTTCCTGAAGAAGGAGATGACTGAAAGAGGTGGACTGATGCACAGTGGCCCCTTCTTAAAGAAAGGTGAAGGGCAGATACTGCCACACTTTTCTCAGACTTCCTGCTGTGTAGACCGCCAAAAACTGAAATAAACTACTTCTACTTAAGCTACACAATTGATGTAGCCCAACTTGTGTAGTGTATTTTGGCTCTAGCCCTGCTATGTAGATATCCCCTTACCACCACCTCCACCCCCCCATTTGTAGGTCTTTTTTTTTTTTTTTTTGCCTTTTCTCATAATTACTAGTAGCTGAATGCCCATGCTGTTGCATGGGTGTAATTTGGTAAAGTCATGTGTGGTTTTAAAAAGTGAAAATGGCTGAAGAAGGTAAAATTGGAGAGTGCACACGATGAAACCCAGTGATGACTGAACCAGTGATACATCTTTATTGTATGTGTTATTTATTTAAACCATCAGCCATGTTTGCAGCTGCTTCCACAGCTTCAAACTGATTCTGTAGACATTCTAGGCTTCAGAGTGACAATCCTGAAATCATATATAGTACCAAGTAGAACTAGTCATAGACCAGACAGATTAAAAGTTCAGTCAATTAAACTGAACGGCAACACACTTATTTAAGAACTGGTAAAGAAAATGCTATTTTACACTATTTTTTACACACTACATAATTACTTTGTGGCAGTGAGTTCCATGTGCTATCTTTCTTTCCAAAAACTTAGATGTATTTTAAAAATGCACACATTTGAGAAATAAGTATATTAAGAGATTAAAAATAGTGAGTCCCTTCCATTGTCTTAGGGCAGAATCTAACCACTCACTGTAAGTTTAAGAAACATAGTGCATAGAAAATGGTGAAAACAACATGTTTATACTTTTTTTTTCACCTTCTCTTGAAGCTTCTGATGTTGGACCTGGTTAGATACTAGCAGAGATACATCTGGCCCAAAATGCAGGGTATGTTTTCCTGTCCCTAGAAAGTCCCAGTTAAAGATTTTGCTTTTTATTTTGCTTTTAAAAACAATCTATTTTAGCATTAGTTTGCATAATATATCTGTATTCATCAACACTGTCTTATCAAGTACACTGTGTACAGTAGCTCTAAGTGGTTATACTTTTGTAGGAGTGATTTTTATCTTAAAAGTCTGAAAAGTCCCTTTTTGTTCTAAGAGCCTAATCCTGCTACCAATGAAATCAATAGCAAATGGAACTGACTCTACATGCAGCAGAATTAAATCCTATTTTCTGTCTCCAAAAGCCTTCTCAATTACCTTTTTAGACTGCAGGTTTTTCATGCTTCATCTCAGCTGAGAAGTAAAGTTTATTTTGAAAGTTTCATGAAAAACCAATTGTCTGATTTGTCCATGTGTAGGTGGGAATATAATCACATTTTATCCATTAAGATGCTAAACACAAATCAACATATTTACTTAGTCTCGTGGGAGTAGCAGTGTAGATAAAAGAGCTTTTCATTTCTGTTATGATGTTTGGCAAATAAGACAACATGGGAGTGTAGACTTTCATAATTCATGCAATCAGACAGACTACTATCATACATAGACTGAAGGGGACAGAGTTAAAGATACAGTGGGAACCTAACCATGAATTTCTGACTTTTGAATTTAACCTTAATGTAGGATTTTAATACATTAAATCCAAAACCTATGCAACCTACATCTTTTTGTGGTAAATAACTCTTTAAATGAACTTTTTCATTTCTCTTTGAATGCAGTTGCCTAGCACAAGCTGTTTGAACATTTTTACAAAACTTTTGTGTGAAAATGTATGTATTTTAGCCTGAATTAAAAATATGCCTCATTTTTAATCTTTCCTATGATCTCCATGTCTTGTACGCACTTCAAACATAAAATAAAGATATAATTATTCAAAGTATGATAGTGTCTCTCTTCTGGGAACAGAGACAATGCACATGGAGGGAGTGGTAAGTTTTCAGTTCATTTCACAATGTATATGATTCATAACTCCTGCAATCAAAGCAGTACATGGAGCATCTCATCTGCCATGCAATGAGGTGATGATTTCACTGTGGCTTGGGTTAAGTAGCTATACTGATATCTATAAAGGGGTTGTTTTCGTACTTACAATGTTTTAATATAACATTTTTCATCAGTAGATTTGAAAGCACTTTCCAAAGAGTCCAGAATCATCCTCACTTTGCACATTGGAGGAACTGTGGTACAGAGGCTGTGATTTGCCCAAAATCATGCAGTAGGCTAGTAGCAGAACTGGAAATAGAACCTAGTCTCCAGAGACCCAGTCCAGTATTCTGCCAACTAGAGCAGTCTGCAATTCAGGGTAGATTATTGTTTATTATCCATATCTAAAAGATGTCAAAGGCTTGATTCTGCAGCTATTTTTTATTATTAAATTTACTAAAATATGTTTCAAAGTTCCACAAATAAAAGAACTAAAGAGTTTTTAACTCAGAATAGAGTCTTATTAAATTCTTACCTCTGGTCAGTGCAGATCAAAATTGGAGTTAATGATCATTTTCCTGAATGTGAACTGCAAAACTGGACTCTAAACATGTAAATTAAAGATATCAGAGCTGGATAATGTTTTCACACCTCTATAAAAGTGATTAAAAACATCAGTGAATATGAAACGTATGATTACCATATCTATAAGTAGTGCTGGAAAATAAATTTTACCTACTATATATTAAAAGTACAAATGTTTGAAAAAGGTACAATTATATTTCATAGACTAACTGCTCACATGTGAAAGGGAGGATGTTGCAATATGAAGCCAAATTGTAATTGATAATACACATGACTGAATAGATTTTGGAGCTACAGACTTTGCCTTTGACTCCTCGCTTGCTGTCCCGCTTTTCAGAATATAACAAACATAGAATACTACAAAATTAAGTGGATTTAATTATTGTACTTTTGGAAAAATAAACTGCACCCAATATACTGGGAAGGCTTTGCAAAATATGACTTAAATATTATTAAACATACTATCTACTATATGTTTGAGTTTTAATCTGTCTAATAACTTCTCTTAAATGGTAAGTGCTAGAACTACCAAATTCAGTATGCAGCTTCCTCTTTTCATAACTTAAAGGAAGGTAAGGATTTAGATGTGCCTGAAATGGGACTGCGGCTCATAAAGCCATTTGGAAAAGAGAGCGAATCACCAGGTAGGAGAAAGGGGTTGGCTGGGGGTGCCCCCCACCTGGTATTGTCCCAGCCCAGAGCCTCCTACCTTCCAGGTGCCTTTTAGGGATGGCGGGGAGCTGAAGCTCTTCCCCACTCCCATTCATACAGGGATATGCATCCCTCCCTCAGTTGTGCCCACTAGAGTTGCTGCAGTTATGGAGAGGTCTTTCTCATCTGGCCCTTAGCTTCTACAGTGAGAAAAGGCTGGAGAAAAGGCTCTCACCCCAGGGCAGCCTGCATACTGAACCACTCAATCCCACCCCAGAGTAATGATGTAAATGAAGCATGGAAAATAAATGAAAATGTACAAACAAATTGTCTTAAGAACCTGAGCAATGTCAGGTAAATCTTCTAGTTACTAATATGCAAAAGATTACTAATACACAGATGTGGGGCGGGGAAGAGGGAGGAAGATGAGGCAGGTTAACGGTCTAGGTCCAGTTCTTAAGTTAATAATTTGGATATACATTTCATACATTGAAAACCTCCTCATACTGCATGCTGTTTCAATGAGATAATCTTGAATAAACAATGGGATAGATCTTTACTACAAGTGGCATTCAAAAGCCTGTGGCACACAACCTAGCTTTGGATTCCTATCTGTTTGTGCCATCAATCATTCTCCATCACATATGGATGGTCATTTTCTTTAATTCTTATTAAGACTCCCTGATGTAGTAAGGAGTAAAAATAAAGAAATAGGATCAGGAGGGTTTCAGGAGGGGCCTACTATGAGGAGGGACCTGAGATTCCCAAAGTCTGGAGCTGGCTCTTTGAAGAAACTAGAAGACAAATAGTAGTGTCTCTGCATTAACAGTGGCACTTTCGTTTGTATTCTGTGTTGCTAATGAAACACACCTGGTTTCTTTTTCCTCAAAGAAAATATGATCATAAGGATAAGCATGCCTTTTTTGGCTAGTAATTTCCCCTGTGAGTCTGTGATATAGCTGGCAGGTGCTCCATGAGTAGAACAAATACATCCTCGCTCACACCGCAAGAAAATGGACATGTTGGGGTAGTTCTTCTCTGATGCCTTGGGTCAGCTGGTATGGCCTAAATCTTGCCTTATATTTGCTGAATAACTTAATATCTTCTGTGTACATCTGGGGTGCATCTACACTGAAGTGCTTAACTTGAAATATGCTACACAAATTGAGCTACATCAATTGCATATCTTATTTTGAAATAGCGTTCTTCCTTGTGGCTGCAGTCTAGACACAGGTGAAGTTTTTTCAAAAAAGGCTACTTTTTTTGAAAAAAAAACCCCTGAGTCTGGACATCCTAGCCTTGCAGGATGGGTAGCTTTTAAAAGCCAACTTGTGCAGAGGAGAAAGAAAATGGAATATCAGTGAATGGAGGTTACTCAGGATCTGATCCTGAGTGTTTAAATTATCATTTCTAATAAACAAATCCTTAGGTAAAAAAGGATGGAACTGAGCCATAAATATATCACTGAAGCTAAAACTGCATCAGACATTTGTTTTATCTGAATAGGTAAGGATTTGCATCAGTCATTGTAGAGTTTGCTTCCTATTCAATATTTTGCTTCGTTTCTAGTAGTAATCAGATGGTAAAAAATTTTGGTCACTTGTATATCCATTTCAGATAGTGATGTGGGAAATGAGGAGTTCACCTCTCCACTTCTTAATCTCCTCACCTGTCTATTCCCCTTCAGCATTTCAAAACCATCTCCCATTAGAACTCTGTGTTCATAATTCTTGAATGCTTTCAGTTTTCATTTAACTTAGATGTTAATACCCATTACAATATGTGGATTATATGTAGATTGAGTCCATGTTGCCGGGGGAAAATAACTAAGGTGTTAGTTGTTAGATACAATGCGTTTTTCTGTTTATACATGATTTCCCACTGGTAATTGGGAAAATGAGTGTTTTAGGTAAACTTATATTTATATGACAGATATTCATCAGCACATAATAATTTTGAATAAATATTATAGCATGTCTGTCACAAGTTAAATGAGCTTCTGTCATCTTGCATTTTATCAAAATAGTTCTACTCAACTTAAATGAAAGCTATTTGCTACATTTACCGTTGCTTTCAGTACTGGTCACACTGGATCTTTAAATGGAGTGTATTGATTTTAATATCATTCTAGGCAATAAAGAAACATTAATTTAAATACAAATCAGTACCTAATCAAGTGCCTGATCCTGCAAGTGCTCAATTATATGATTAGTTCAGTTTAATTAACTGGGGCTTCTCACATCAATAAAAGCTACTCATGTGAGTAAGATTAATCTGAAAGGGGTCCAAACTTTCAGTGAGTTTAAAAGACATTTATGAAATACACAGATGAATCATTTTCCAATCTCTCTTGCACACACACGCTCTCTCATGTGCATGTTCTGCTCCCTACAAATGTCTGACAAACAGACTTGCGCAGGCTATAATCTGACATACAGGAGACCGCGGGGCCAGGTGGGGAGGAGGGTAGAAATTCTGCTGAAACAGCAAGAAATGACTTTTATGGGAAATGATAGATTCATTTAGTTTCATTAATCTAGTGGAACAACGTAGTTTTCTCTTAGATAGGGCAGGGGAAGGAATTGCTTCTTCCCAGAGTTCCTTATTTCCAATTTCTTTTAGTAACTGTAAGTGCAGTTTTATATTCTTCTTGGAAAATCTATTTGTCTTCAGCCTATTTAAAGCTTCCTCTATGTTTTATCTAATACTAGCTTAGATTCATGAAAGATGATGGAAATTTCAGTTGGTAAGTGTGAGAAATTGATTATTCTGTTTTAACATGTCAACTTCATAAGCTTCATAAATATGCTTAATGGTCTGTCTGAACATAGTACTTCAAAATCTCCAGATTGTGTTGTGATCTAATGTGGTATTTGTGCTTATTTATATTTTGTATTGACTACTGCCCAGAGGTCCCAATCAAGGAGCAGTAATCCATTGTGCTAGGCATTGTGTACACTTAGGGTGTGTCTAGACTACATGGCTCCGTCGGCGGAGCCATATAGATGAGGCAGGGCGACAAAGGATGCTGGGGTCGGCAGATCCCAGTCTAAACTGCGGCGCTGTGCCAACAAACAGCTGATCGGCACAGCGTGGTGGCCATTTTGATTTAAATTAAGCGGTAATTATTTAAATCGCCGCTTCATTTCCCCTTGTCGAGTAAACTGATCTACATGGCTCCATCGACGGAGCCATGTAGTCTAGACGTACCCATGAGGAAAACATGGTCCCTGCTCCAAGACATAATATCTAAGTGCTAATTTCCATTACAAAATTAAACTCACAACATACACATTTGAACAATTCCTAACATTTCTTTCATGCTATAAAAGTTTTATTTCCTGGATATTTTGCAGGGGACATTTTCTGTGTGTCATTTTTGATGAATAAATTCCATCTACTTGAATCAGCAGATGGGGGAAATTCATGTGGTCAGTGGTGAAAAGTGGACAGTTGAAGTTAGAAGGGAGGGAGACACT